>NW_020950566.1:1509826-1710751 GCF_900497805.2 Vombatus ursinus | reverse complement strand
AAAGAAAGAAAGAAAGAAAGAAAGAAAGAAAGAAAGAAAGAAAGAAAGAAAGAAAGAAAGATGAAGAAAGAAAAAAAGAAAGAGAGAAAGATGAAGAAATTAAGAAAGAAAGAAAGGAAGGGAGGAAGGAAGAGAAATGAAGGAAAAAGGAAAGAAAGAAAAATGAAGGAAAGAAAGGAAAAGGAAGGAAAGAAAGAAAAGACAATTTATTCATGCTATAGTCATTTTGGCTAGTTTATTTTCCTCTAGTACCTAACCCAAAGAGATGGGTACAAAAAGAAGAAAGGTTGAAAACTATCAATTACATTTGTTAGAACCTGGGAACAATATTATATGGAAGGATAACTAAACTAATGACTACTATAAAGTTTGAAGATGTTCTGTGTATTTAACTTATTGATGATGCCCCACCTTGGGATAAATGGAAGATTTATAAATGAAACTGTGAATCTAATTAATCTGTTATATAATTTAATAACAACCACTATTTCTTAGGGTTGTCATCCGTCTGTTCTCTCTAGGCTAAAACAATTAGAGGAAGGAAAGATGATGCTACCATTTTGCAGCTTAGGATTCATCCTTTTTTCCATAGGTATAAATATTATGGAAATCTTTAAACATTACCTGGGAGATAACTTGATTTGGTCAGCAAAGAGAGTGGCCATGGAAACTTATTGAAGTCTTTTGAAAAGAGCCCAAGACTGTTTCAAAATGAGGACAGTATCATACTAGGCAACCTGAGAAATCTAGCAAATTTTATCGAATGACAAAATATACACTATCATGCTGATTTCTTTAATACCATAAAAGCCAATGATTAACTGTAGGTACATCATTATAGTTAACTATGAATACATATTTGACTTTATCTTATTTACCAGGCATTTAATCTTGTCTGTCTTTGTTTCCTTCTTTGTGTTTTGTGATCCAAATTTGGTTTAGCAAGACTGTTGAACCAGAATACTAGAAACCATGAAGGAACATATAGTGTTATTAAGTAAAGGTATTATATTTGTAGTTAATATTTGTGCCTTGTAAGGAAAGCTATGGCAAATCTGGACAGCATACTAAAAAGTAGAGATATTACTTTACCAACAAAGGTCGATATAGTCAAAGCTAGGGTTTTTCTAGTAGCAACATATGGCTGTGAGAATTGGACTCTAAGGAAAGCTGAACATGACAGAACTGATGCTTTTAAATTGTTCTACTGGAGAAGACTTGAGAATCCCTTGGACAGCAATGAGATAATATCAGTCAATACTTGGAGATATTAATTCAGGCTATTTGCTGGAAGGTCAAATACTGAAATTGAAGCTTTGGCCACATAATGAAAAGATGGGACTCTTTGGAAAAGACCCTAATGTTGGGAAAGATTTAAGGCAAAAGGAAAAGATGATGGTAGAGGATGAGATGAGGAAATAGTGCCATGGAAACAATGAACATGAACTTGGGCAGACTTCAAGAGACAGTGAAGGACAGAAGAGTCTAGTGTCCTATGGTCAATGAGGTCATGAAGAAATGGACATGACTGAATGACTGAATAGTAACAAAATATTTGGGTGAATTTCTTCAATTTCTATTGAAAAATATCTTGATATGAATGGTAGCCAAATTCAAACAGAATTCACAAAAGCGAAGTCTTGTATGTTTAAAAAAATCAATAATAGATGACAGTTTAACTGGTTTAACAGTCCATATAATTCATGTAAAAATATCTAAATATTTTAATTGATTTAAAACCATCAGAAATGAGCTATGTATCCAGTTGCTTAAAAAAAAAAGAGCCACTATAATTGAAAATCTCACTTAATAGCAAAAATACCTCCATAAACAAGAAGTGGCAGTCCTGATGAACTCTACTTCAATAAAATCACTTTTTTGAATATTGTACTTCAATTTGTGGCATCTTTGGAGTTTTAGAGAGGACATTCACAAACTGAATAATTCAAAGGAGAGTAACCCAGGTGATGAAGTGACTGGAAACCATGTAATAAGAGAAATGCTAGAAGAATGAAGGAGTATCCTGGACAAGAGATTTGGGGTGAGATGGGAGACATAACAAAATATTATGTATTTTGTGTGGTTCCAGAACACAGAGATAAGACCTGTAGAAGAAGTTATAAAGAGTTGTTGCAATACAAAGAAAATTTTCTAATGATTAGAATTATCTGGTGATAGAACATGGCATTTTTTTTTGTAATCAACAATAATGGAGTGAATAGTCACAATGATGAAGTCATTAATCCTTCATAATTAAAGTGCTGTCTAAAAATAGAATGTACTGCTTTGTGAAGAAGTGAGCTCCCCATCACTGGAAGTAGTTAAAAGTTGTAGATTGAGAAGGAAATGACACATTAGTTTTCTTTTATTCTTTTTTTCTATCTAAATTTGCTCTAGATAGTAAAATTGTGAGAATTTTGACATTTTTCTTAATTTAGAAAAAAAAACTAGATGGATTTCGTTTGGTAGTATTTAGCTTTTAATTCACTAATTCATATATAGAGTGTAAAAAGGACAGATTCACAAACAACCCTGGAGCTCTAATTTTATCTATGAACATCTAAAGTTATCTGTTAATTGCTTAACCAATCTACATTTTACAATTAAACTGAAAGTTTGCTCTGTGTGTACTGTCTTCATAAATGCTACTTCATAAAGTAGTGCGACAGCTACATTTAGATAATATAAAATGTGATATCTAATGGACAGAATGTAAAATATATGAAGAGAATACATGCTTACTCTTTCTTATAACAAGTCAAATTTTGGTTCAATATAAGGAAGAATTTTCTTACAAGTCATGTTATTTGAAAATGGAATGGATTGTGTTGAGATAATGAATTTCTTGTCCCTGAATTTTAAAATATATGGGTTGAATGATGATTTGTCCAGGCAGTAGCATTATCTGGGAGGCTGCATTCAGTGACATTCTATCCTTCTAACCTAAAGAATGCATGATATTAAATATGAAAGAAGCATGAGTATTTGGTTCCTTCCTATGAAGTTGTCTGGATTCAATTCAATAAATAAATACTAACTAGTTACTATATGTGAGACACTATGCAGGTTATTGAATGGAGGTACAAAGACAAAAACAAAACTGTCTGCCTTTAAAAAGCTTGCATTCTACTTTTGGGCAAATATACAAAAATGCAAAGTAAATATAAAGCAATTTCACTGGAGCTGGAAGGAATGAACTATGGAGTTGAGGAAAGAACTAAATAAATGAAAGCTTGAGTAGAGCTTGAATGGGGTTTGAAATTCCAAGAGGCAGAGGTATGATGGTAAGCATATTATGTGCAAGAATCCAATCAATCAATTTATCTGTACCACACTGAAAGTAAGTGACAAGATGATAAGATTTTGTACATTTTCAATCGAGAACAATCAGTCTTTCAGTGGTGGTAAGATTTTACACACAGGAATAGATAGATAGATAGGTAGATAGATGATAGATAGTTAAATGGGTGATTCAACTGATCGCTACTCTTACACATGGAATATAATGTGTGTATACATATATAAATGCATAAACAGAATTCTCAATATGTTCCCTTTAAGTGCAGAATTGCACTTGTTATTCTGGCCCCCAGTTAGAGTCCTGAAAAATACCTTGTTTATCCTTGCCTTCTAATACAGATATTGCTTCCAGGAAGAATGCTGCTATGATTCTAATGAAAAAGTCAAAATTATACTGACTGATACATACTTACATACACATATATGTATGTGTGTGAATATATATGTATATATGTATGTATTCATTTATATAATGTGTGTTTATACACACTTATATGTAACTGATTATTACACAGAATAATATATTCATATATTTGCACACATTTCATATTTTATAATATATAGTTATATAATGTAAATTGGATGTATTAAATATATGTGTTTGTATATATATACATATGCAAGATTTCTTTTTTTATTTCATATGATTCATGTTGTGAAAGAAAACACAGACAAAATAAAACATGAAAAAATAAAGAAACTGAAAAATAGTAGGCTTTTTTCCTGCATTCAGACTCCATAAATTTTTCTCCAGAAATGAATAGCATTTTTCATCATGAATCCTTTGAAATGGGCTTGGATCATTGCATTGCTGAAAATATCTAAGTCATTCACAATTGATCATTGTACAATATTGCTGTTACTGTGTACGATATTCTCCTGTTTTTGCTCACTTTGTTTCAGTCCATGTAAGTCTTTCTAGGTTTTTCTGAAATCATCCTGCTTCTCATTTCTTATGGCACAATAGTATTACATTACAATCATATACCACAACTTATTCAGCCATTTCCTAATTGATGGACATGCCCTCAATTTCTAATTCTTTGTCACCACAAAATAGCTATTGAAGTTATTTTTGTACAAAGAGGTCTTTTTTTTCCTCATTTAAAAAATATCTTTAGGATACCAACCTAGAAGTGGTATTGCAGGGGGAAAGGATACGTAGAGTTTTATAGCCCTTTGGGCGTAGTTCTAAATTGCTCTCCAGAATGGTTGGATCAGTTTGCAATCCACCAACAGTGCATTTGTGTCCCAATTTTTACACATCTCCAATATTTATTATTTTCCTGTTTTGTCATATTAGCCAATCTGATAGATGTGAGGTCAGAGTTGTTTTAATTTGCATTTCTCTAATCAAAAGTGATTTAGAGCATTTTTCCATATGACTGTAGATAGCTTTAATTTCTTCATCCAAAAACTGCCTGTTCATATCCTTTGACCATTTGTCAATTGGGGAATGACTTGTATTCTTATAGATTTGACTCAGTTCACTATATATTTTAGAAATGAGGCCTTTTTCAGAGATACTGGTTGTAAAAATTGTTCCCCAGCTTTCTGCTTCTCTTCTAATCTTGGTTGCATTGGTTTTGATTGTGCAAAACCTTTTTAATTTAATGCAATAAAAATTACTCATTTTGCATCACAATGTTCTCTATCTCCTTTTTGGTCATAAATTCCTCCCTTCTTCATAGAGCCGACAGGTATACTATTACTTCTGGCTGTTTGCTGTATTTTCTTCTTGACTCAGGAGCTCTAGAATTTGGCTATAATATTTCTCAGTAGGAATCTCTTTTGGGAGATCATTGGTGGATTCTTTCAATTTCTGGTTCTAGGATATAAGGCAGTTTTTTTTTTAATAATTCCTTTAAATATGATGTCCTATCTTTTTTTTTTTAAATCATGGCTGTCATGCAGTCCAATAATTATTAGACTATTTCCCCTAGATCTATTTTCTGAGTCAGCTGTTTTTCAAATTCAATATTTTATATTTTCTTCTAGTTTTCATTCTTTTGATTTTGTTTCATTTTTTCTTGATGTCTCATGGAGACATTAGCTTCCACTTGCTTGATTCTAATTTTTAAGGAATTATTCTCTTCAGTGAGCTTTTGTTCTTCCTTTTCTATTTGGACAATTTATTTTTTTAAGTAGTTGTTTTCTTCATTGAATTTTGTACCTCTCTCCTCCCCCCTATTTTCTGCTTAATTTACTGAGCTATTGACTCTTTTTTCATGAGTCTTGTATAATTCTCATTTTTCTCCAAATTTTTCTTCTACCTCATATATTTGCTTTTGAAAATCCTTTTTGAGCTCTCCCTGGAGTGATTTTTTGGATGTAAGATTAATTCACATTTTTCTTTAAGATTACATATAGACCTTTTGACATTATTGTCTTCTGAGTTTGTGTTTTGATCTTCCCTGTTACCATAGTAACTTTCTGTGGTCAGGTACCTTTTTATTCTGTGTTGTTCTTCTCATTTTCCAGCTTATTTTATGACTTTTAATTTTATGTTAAAGTTGAGTTCTGCTTCTGTGGTACAGAGGATACTCTCTCATTTCTTGTGCAGGGGCATGGGACCTCACCTTTGGTCTACATTGGGTGCTCAGTCCATTGGGCCTCACTGACATTCTGTACCAGGTGTCATGGGGGCTCACTGCTAGCCTCCACCAGGGAACACAGGTCTTCATCACTGATCTTTGCCAAAGGCCAAGTGACAAAGAACTTCTCTGTTGGCCTATGCCAGGGTCAGTGGGCCCTTGCCACTGGCCTGTCATGGGACTATGGGTCTGGCTGCTAGCTTGGTGGGGTATAGCCTACTGCTGGTTTACTTGGATACTGCTTGCACTAGATTGTGTTCCCTGTTTACCCATTGAGATAGACCTTTCCTGCTGAACTTTTAAGTTGTCTTAAGCTAGAAAAGTTTTACTTCTTTATTTTATTGATTTTAATCACTCCAGAATTAATTTTCAAGTGTTTTTTTTCATAGTTTTTTGGAAGTGAATTTAAGAGAATTCCTGCATTATACTCTGCCATCTTGACTTAACTCTCAAGCGAGTTTTCTTTTAATAGCTTAAAACTGCACTAAGATTTCTGGGATATGCTAAACATGCATTATGTGTGTTTATATGAGTATGTGTATTTGGTCAGGTCTAGTCACATTTTCCAACTTCCTCCTCTTAAATGTCATTGAGACTTCCTTATTATAAGAAGGCCTGAAATGGTAGTTTAAAATGTAATGGTTTTGTTTTTATCACAAATTAAAATACATCATTATACAAATGTAAGTAAATCTTTTCCATTACACACATATTTGCTATACTGTTTTTAGTTTCATGTGCAGAGCATCCTAAAAATCTTTAGACTTATACTAAGATTTTGGGAACCTTGTACTAATGCTTTTTAATTGTTCTGGCTTAGTTGCATTTCTAAGGCTTTCTAAGTCTATTTTTTAGTCATTAAATGAATTCTATTTTTTTGTAAGGACATGCCACTTATACATTTCTATCCTTTTCTCTTTTGTAAATGAATTTCCATTCTGAAGCATTGTTGCCCTTGATTGACATTTCTCTACATTGGCCAAATAGATTGAAAATTTATTTTAATATAATTTATGAGTTCTCTCAGGCTTTTCATTTTTTTTTGAATGAGGCAATTGGGATTAAGTGACTTGCCCAGGGTCACATAGCTAGTAAATGTGAAGTGTTTGAAGCCAGATTCGAGTTCAGGTCTTCCTGACTCCAAGGCCAAAGCTCTATTCACTGTGCCACCTAGCTGGTCCTCAGCCTCTTCATTTTTTCAATGATTTTGCAATCCCCATAAGAAATGGAGACCACTGGCAATGAAATTTTTATTTTTTCTCTACTTCTCATTTTTTTAAGGTAGACCAACCACTTTATTTTTCTCTCATTAGTTCAAGAACGCTGATGGAGCAGATAGGTCTTTACATGGGCTTTGGAAGGGGTCTGGGGCAGCACCAGCAGGTCTGAAGCAGATTGGGGGCATCTGATCCTTTCCTGCATCATGGGACAGATTCTTCACTACTTTGTTGTGGATCATGCAGCTCACACAACAATGCAGTTTCATATACAGTTTGGGCAGCATATAGGAGTAGGAGACGCTGGCCTCAGAGATGTCCCTGAGGGCCTTGGCTTCCATGATGTTGCCAATGATGAACTTCTTGATGGCTTTGTCCTTGGGCACACACTAGGTTCAGTTGGTGCAGTGGGTAGACTGCACGTGGCCACAGCCCTTCTTGGCACATCCATTGTTACTCCTCTTCTTGGTCATCTTAGAAGCCACGAACCAGAAAAGGGACTCTATTTCTCATTTAAGTGTTAGTATTTGTTAAAATAAGATAGTCAGAACTACTACAAAATCACACAGTCTCTTCACCTTTTTGATTTTCTTCTGCTTTTGATATTTACTTTGATCTTTGTTTTACTCATTACAAACTAACTACAGCTAATTGATCTGACTACTGTATACTGCATGTATAATTAGCCATTTCTTCTCTGCTAAGATAGAGTCAATGTAGAGAGGTGGAGACAAGATGGTGGAGTAAAGGCAGGGAATCATCTGAGCACTCCCCCAAACTCCTCCAAATACCTTTAAAATGACTCTAAACAAATTCTAGAGTAGGAGGACTCATAAAAAGGTGGAATGAAACAAATTTATCTAAAAAAATAAAATTAAGGGGTGAGAAAAGAATGTACTGGGAGAAAGAAAAAGAAAGAGGTAGAATGGGATAAATTATCCCACATAAAAGAGACATAAAAAGTTTTTACAGTGGGAGGGGAAGAGGCAGGATATGAGGGAGAGTGAATGAATTTTACTGTCATCAGAATTGGCTCAAAGAGGAAATAACATACACACTGAACTGGATATAGAAATATATCTTATACTACAGGAAAGTAGGATAAGGGGATAAGAGAGTAGGGGGAGTGATAAAAGGGAGGGCAGATTGGGAGAGGGATAGTCAGAGGCAAAACACTTTTGAGAAGGGATAGAGTGAAAGGAGAAAGAATAGAATCAAGAGGGGATAGGATGGAGGGAAATACAGTTAGCAATAGTAACTGTGAAAAAAATGAAGCAAGTTTCTTTGATAAAAGCCTCATTTCCGAAACATATAGAGAACTGAGTCAAATTTATAGAAATAATAGCCATTGCTCACTTGATAAATGATCAAAAGATATGATCAGTGTTCAGATAAAGTAATAAAAGCTATCTATAGCCATATGAAAAGATGCCCTAACTCACTATTGATTGGAGAAATACAGATTAAAATAATTCTGGGGTCCTGCCTCATACCTATTAGATTAGCTAATAGGACAGAAAAGGAAAATGACAAATGTTGGATGGGATGTTGGAAAAACATTAATGCACTGTTGGTGGAGTTGTGAACTGTTTCAACCATTCTGCAGAGCACTTTGGACTAAAAATGGAAGGACAAAGATCACAGGATAAGAAGGCATAGGCATGTTCTATTATTTTGAGTTCTTCACAGAATTCCTACAATGATGGGATGAAAAGTCTATTGGAAACTTGGAATGTGGGACTTGTATATATGAAGTTGATCCACTTTAATCATTAAATTGAGCTCACGATGGGGAATGGTGAGCTCAGTATGTTTCTTCATGTGAAGGCAGTAGAAATGAATTAATACATTCCTGATCTCATTAATTCAAAACCAAATATTCTACTAATGGAATGTTTATTTTTATAGCAACCTTAATATTAGACTTACATGAAAATCAAATAAAAAAGACTGAAAAGAAGCATTTCCAATTTATAGCCATAGGAAAAAAATTGCTCTAAATCATTATTGATTAGAAAAATGCAAATCAAAACAACTCTGAGATACCATACCACAAGTTTAAGATTGGCTAACATGACAAAACAGAAGAATAATAAATGTTGGAGAAGATGTGGGAAAATTGGAACACTCATGTACTGTTGGTGGAGTTGTGAAATAATCACACAATTCTGAAGAGCAATTTTTAACTCTGACCAAAGGCCTATAAAACCATGTAAGGCCTTTTTAAAACCCTTTCCCCCTGCAATACCACTTCTAGGGCTGTATTCCAAAGAGATCATACAAATGCAAAAATGACCACATGTACAAAAATGTTTATACCAGATCTTTTTGTGGTGACCAAGAATTGGAAATGGAGGAGATGCTCATCAATTGGGGGAAGAACAAGTTGTGGTACATGAATGTAATGGAATACTATTGTTACATAAGAAATGATGAGCAGGCAGACTTTAGAAAAATCTGGAAAGACTTACATAAACTGATGCTAAGTGAAATGAGCAGAATCAGAAGAACATGTTATGCAATAACAGTCACATTGTGCAATGACTAACTTTGATAGGCTCAGCAAGAGAACTCCAAAAGACTTATGACAGAAAATGCTATTCACATCCAGAAAAAGAACTATGGAGTCTGAATGCAGATTGAAGTATACTATTTTCTCTCTCTCTCTCTTTTTGTTCTTCTTTCTCATGGTTTCTCCCATTGGTTCTATTTCTTTTAACGTGACTAATGTGAAAATATGTTTAAAATGATATAGCCTATATCAGATTTGTATAGCCTATATCAGATTGCACACCATCTTGGGGAGTGGGGAGGGGAGGAAGGGGGAGAAAATTTAGAACTCAAGATCTTATGGAAGTAAATGTTGAAAATCAAAAATTAATTATTTTTTTAAAAGAAACATTTCCATTTATGAATCTTTTGCTTTTTTTACTTTTAGATAATGGGCATAGAGGTCCCTTCTTTTTTAAAGACTGATATAAAATTAGAGCTTTTTATTTTGAGAAACAAGACATTTAAGAACTGTAGGGTGCTCTTTCCAAAAGTCATCCTAGTATCTGGATCATCATGATAATGGTGTTCCTTTAAAAACATGTTCTCTTCTTTAATCATTATTTGCTTCTTGGGAAATTGTCTTTGGTCTGAATCCAGGATCATCCAATTGTTATTAATTTTATGTTGCAAATAGCAATCTAAAAACCAAATAGATAAATGAAATGAAAATTGAAAATTGAACAATGATAAGAAGCAAAACAGTGGGAAAATATAAATTTGAAAAGAAAAATATTAGAGAAGGCAGAAAGATATGAGTGAAGGAGAGATGGAGAGGAATAGAGATGATCCATACCAAAATCAACATTCCCTACATATGAAGCTAGATATAAAGATTTCTCCATGAGAAGTAAATGAAGTATATAGCAGGGTTCATTTCATCTGATGCACAAATGCCATAAGAAATAATCATTTCATACACAGCTTAATTATCTTTCCTTGTAGAACAAATGAATGAACCTCCATTAAATTAAGTTCCATTTATACACAAATGTCACCAATAGATAGACCCATACACTTTTCTGGTGTCCTTTGACCTTCAAGAGAGCACAGGGAACATCTCAGGTACTTTGAATAGTCCTTTTGGGGTGAAATTACAGAAAATAGAAACAAAGCCACAGGATGAGTGAACATGAGTAGGTTGTGATCTTCATAGTTGGAGAGCATTCTATATTTTTGAGATGACAGATCCATTGAAAAAAATCAGTATTGGAGTTTGACACCTCAATGAAAAAAATTCTACAGAGCTTTTTAATGGGGTGGTGGAGAAGGATGATAGAGAGGAATTATATGAAGACTGTGACATGACTATACAAATTGTTAGTATGTACTTTGGTATATAGTGACTTAAAAAAAAGTGAGGACAAGGAATGGCAAACTACTCTTGTACTTCATTACTATTTTTTTTTGGCTAGGCAATGGGGTTAAGTGACTTGCCCAGGGTCACACAGCTAGTGAGTATTTTGTGTCTGAAGACGGATTTGAACTCAGGTCTTCCTGAATCCAGGGCCATTCATTACATTTTTTTAGAAAGTCAGGAGATGGTGGGTATGTTAGGCATCTATAGAAAGCAAAAACAATGACATTGACTATATCTTTTTTTAGGGGCTGAAGCAGAATTTATCATGCTTAGGTGAATTTTACAAAACAGAGTAACAGTAATCATAATCTCAAATAAAGTACCAGAAAAATTGACATGGTTAAAAGAGATATTTAGAGAAATTTCATTGTTCTTAAAGGCACCATTATCAATTAAATAATACCAATATTTAACATGTATGAACCAAATGACATAGAATCTAGATACTTAAAAAGTTAACTGAATTATAAATAGAGATAGATAGCCTAACTGTAATGGTTAAGAAGCTTAGTGTACTACTTTTACAGCTGTATAGATCTTGCAAAAAATATACAAGGAAAACATGAAGGACTTAAATGGTGTTTTGCAAAAGTTAGATATTATAGATCTATGGTGATTATTGAATGTTAACAGAAGGGATATTTTTAAAAAACAGTAAGGAAGAAGTTCTAGTAGTTATTTCACTCTTACTTAAAAACAAAATAAGTTGATGAGTGGAACAGAATAGGTTAGGCATGCAAAATTTATAAGTAGTTAAATACTATGTTGGTTTAATAGTTTGACAAACCCAAGAATACAAACATTACTAGGGATTAGGACTCACTCTTTGACAAAGGTTGCTGAAAAAATGAGGAAGCAATCTGGGAGAAATCAGGTTTAGATCAACGTCTTACACCATATACTACAATAAGCTCCAAGTGAATATATTACTTCGATATAAAAGATCATATCATAAACAAATTAGTGCAGAATGAAAGATTTTTTTCACAACTATTGATAGGGAAGGAATTCTTGACAAAAAATGGAATAGAGATAATTTTTCTTTTTTCTTTTTTTATGAGGCAATTGGGGTTAAGTGACTTGCCCAAGGTCACACAGCTAGTAAGTGTCAAGTGACAGATTTGAACTCAGGTCCTTCTGACTCCAGGGCTGCTGCTCTATCCACTGTGCCACCAAGCTGCCCTAACAGAGATAATCAAAGGAAATAAAACACATTTTTTTGTTACCAGAAATTATAAAGTGTTTTTTTCCTTGAGATACCCCTATTAGGCGTATGACCCAATAGATAAAAAGGAACAACACTTTTTCTCTTTTTTATTTTAAGTATTTTATTTTTTTTAATTTTTCCCCTGTTACATGTAAAAACAATTAATAGCATTCATTTTTAAAACTCTGAGTTCCAAATTCTCTCTCTCCCTCATTCCTCACCCCCTCATTGAGAAGGCAAGCAGTTAGCTTATACATGTGTAGTCATGCAAAACATATCCTTAATAGTTATGTGGTGAAAGAAAACATAGCCCCCCCCCCAAAAAAAAACAAGAAAAATAAAGAAAGTTTAAAAAAAGTATACTTCAATCTGTATTCAGACACCATCAGTTCTTTCTCTGGGGAGAGATAGCGTTTTTCATCATAATTCTTTAAGACTTGTGTTGGATCATTGTATTGCTGAGAATAGCTAAATCATTCACAGCTGATCATCTTACAATATTACTGTTACTTTGTACATAGTACATTTCACTTTGCATGAGTCCAGGCAAATCTTTCCAGATTTTTCTGAGAGCATACTGCCTATCATTTCTCATAATACAATAGTATTCCATCATAATCACATACCACAACTTGTTCATCTGTCCCCCCAATTGATGGGCATCACCTCAATTTCTAATTCTTTGCTTAAAAAATGAGCTACTATAAATATTTTTTGTACAGATGAGTCCTTTTACTTTTTGTTTTTATCCCTTTTGAGATACAGCCCTAGAAGTGGTATTGCATGGGAAAAGGGTTTTATAAAGGGTTTACATGGTTTTATAGACCTTTGGTCATAGTTAAAATTGCTCTTCAGAATCGTGTGATCATTTCACAACTCCACCAACAATGCATTAGTGCTCCAATATTCCCACATCTTCTCCAACATTTATTATTCTCCTGTTTTGTCATGTTAACCAATCTTATAGGTGTGATACGGTACCTCAGAGTTGTTTTGATTTGCATTTCTCTAATCAATAGAGATTTAGAGCATTTTTTCCCCTATGGCTATAAATTGGAAATGCTTCTTTTCGGTCTTTTTTATTTGATTTTCATGTAAGTCTAATACTAAGGTTGTTATAAAAAATAATCATTCCATTAGTAGAATATTTGGTTTTGAATTAATGGGATCAGGAATGTATTAATTCATTTCTACTGCCTTCACATGAAGAAGCACAGTGAGCTAACCATTCCCCATCACACACCCAATTCAATGATTAAAGTGGATCAACTTCATATATACAAGTCCCACATTCCAAGTTTCCAATAGACTTTTCATCTCATCATTGTAGGAATTCTGTGAAGAACTCAAAAGAATAGAACATGCCTATGCCTTCTTATCCTGTGATCTTTGTCCTTTCATTTTTTAGTCCAAGTTGTAAATTTTGAAAATTATTTGCAGTATTATCATTTTCCTTTACTTTGATGTACTTCAGAGACAGATGACAGAGCAGTGGATAGAGCTATAGACCTGGAGTAAAAAAGAACTAAGTTGGATAGAGTACCATGGTGCCTGGAATCAGGAGGACCTAAGTTCAAACCCGGTCTCAGATGAGACACTTGACAATTACCAGGTTTGTGACCCTGAGCAAGTCACTTAACCCCAATTGCTTTACCAAAAAAAAAAGGGAAGAAAAAACAAAACAAAACAAAACAAAACTATGTTTAAATCATGACTCAAACAATTAATAGAAGTGTGATCATGGGAAAATCACTCTTTACATTTGTGTAAGTATCCCCAACTTTAAAATGAGAATAAAAATAGCTCCTAATTCCCAGGGTTGTTGAGAAGATCATATGAGATAATATTGGCAAATCACTTAACATAGTGACTGACACAAAGGAGCTAATGCTCCTTCCTTTAATTTTTCTTAATGTGGTAGGCCACAGCAAATCCTGTATAATTTCCCAGGTTTGAGCAGGCCCTATAGTATAGTTATAATTTCAATTGGGAAGTCACTAGGCCATGGATCAGTTAGGATTGCAAGCCACATAGGAATTAATGGATTCTGGTGATCAGTAGCACCTGCTCTATAAGTAGTTAGAGTACAAAGATAACTTTCTTTCATACATGACAAAAAGTTTTGCATTGGTGAAATGGACCATAGCATCATAGCATTCCTATGACATTATCAAAGGTAGCCAGTGATGGGCACTCTACCTCTCCAAATCTGGCAGGTCCTTTTCTAGTACCTGAGATATAATTGTTATTGGACAAACATTGTCTCTATGAAGAGAAGAGAATACGGAGGGCAGATCTTGGTGCTCACTTGAACCAGAACCATCTACATATATTCTTACCTTGTTTTTCACAACTGTATATTTATATAAGTAAGCTAAGTTCAACTAAGTACTTATATAAGAAGCTAAGCACAACTTTTCTTCCTCTTGCCTATGTCAGACCAGTAATTTATACCACCCCAATACCTTTGTATAACACTTATGATATTTAAATATCTAAGGGTATCCAAGGAATTATCCATTTTCTGTTTCTTATTCTCTGCACTATTTATAAATTCCTGAACTAAAGACTAGAATTAAAACATTTTCATGTGTCCTTAAAGAATATTTAAACAACTTTTGTGGGCATTAAGCAAAAGCTCTGAAAATTTAGTAACTACTCTGTTTAGTAACTATTAAGTGGTAAAGACTCCAATACCGGCCTAGTAAATGATTATCTAATATCCAAAATCCAACCTCACCACGAACATATTGGACCTAGTAATATTTTTTTTCATACTGGGGATTCATTGAGAAATTAAAAAAAAGACTTTCAGTCCCAATGGAGTCTCCTTCCCCCAGCCCCCATGTTATAGTTGCATAGTTGTGGAATAGGGTAACATACTTTGGGTGGGTATCCCATAAGACTCTGTTGTGGGCCCTTTTTTCTTCTCCCTCTATACCACATAGTATCAGACATCTTAAACTCAATATGTCCAAAAAAATAACTAATTATGTTACTCACTGAAACCCTCCACCTTCCAAAACTACATCAGGATGAAATTTTCAGTGACATTTTATAAACATGAGAAAGTAGGTATATGGTCAAACAACTGCTGATGTCTTAGCAGTTATGTTTTTACCACTAGAAAAAAATGTATGATATTTTCTATATTTTGGATACATACATTATTTTGAATATGTTAAAATTTTGCCCCTAAATATCTTTGAATCTGTATCTCCTTTAGTATGGGTTTATTAGCTCAGTCCTAGTTTTTTTCTTCCAGATTTTGTATGTTGAGTAATAAAGTAGGAATATCCACTTCACTAGCAATTCCACTACTGGTAATGATTATAATAGATGTCAGATCAGTTC
The DNA here is from genome assembly GCF_900497805.2 of Vombatus ursinus. Taxonomy (NCBI): domain Eukaryota; kingdom Metazoa; phylum Chordata; class Mammalia; order Diprotodontia; family Vombatidae; genus Vombatus; species Vombatus ursinus. The sequence goes on along the minus strand of NW_020950566.1, from coordinate 1,695,169 downwards.
AATTTCTCATCAACTTGTTACCTTTTTTCCCTTCAAATTCTTCTATAAATCTTTCCAGGATGATCTGAGTTACCTGCCTCTGAAGCCAACCTCTCTGCCTCCACCTGGGAGGATGATGGTACCCAAAACAGTAAGATGTAAGTTTGAAAGTGGGGGTTAATTGTTTTTTTGCTTTAAATAGCATTTTTCCCACAATTATGCATCAATAAAAATTTTAGCATTCATTTTTAGAAGTGTTTTAGTTCCATATTTTTCTCCCTCTCTCCACTCCCCTCTTCTGAAAACATTTTGATATTGTTTATACATATGCTATCATGTAAAACATATTTACATATTTATCATGGTTGTGGAAGATGAAACAGATCAAAAGTAAAAAAAAATGCCATACAAAAGAATAAAATGAAAAAAATCTGCTTCGATCTGTATTCAGAGTCCATCAGTTCTTTATCTGGATATGGGTAACATTTTCCTTCCTGAGTCCTTTGTACTTGTTTTGTATCATTATATGGCTGAGAAAAGTTAAGTCATTCATAGTTGATCATCACATGATGTTGCTGATACTGTTTATTGTTCTGGTTCTGCTCTTTTCATTTTGCATCAGTTTGTCCAAGTCTTTCCAGGTTTTTCTTTACTCTGTGTGTGTCTCTCTGCTTCAAGTATGTTTCTTGTAAGCAACATCTTGTAGGATACCAGTTTTTGATCCACTCTGCTATTTGCTTCTAGTTTGTGGGAGAGTTCATCCCATTCACATTCACCATTAGGATTACTACCTGTGTATTTCCCTCCTATTTCTTCCTCTTATTTCTCCTACTTCTCCTTTCACAATTTCCCACATCACCAATGTTTTACTTCTGCCCAATCTGTTCTCCTTTCTGTCAGTCCCCAACCCTCCTTTTATTTAAACTCCTCCCCTCCTACATCTCTGTTGTTTAAGACAGATTTCTATATTCATTTGATTTTGTACATTATTCCCTCTTTTAGCCAATACTGATGAGAGTAAGGTTCAAGCAATGCCCATCACTATTCTTGCCTCTTCAAGTGAGATAATATATCCCATTCTACCTCTCCCTTCCTTCTGCACCCATTTTATCCCATTTTATTCTTCTTTTTCATCCCTTTTTTTATCATTCCCTCAAATACAACTTATAGTCATACCCTCTGTCTATATTTATTCCTACTATCTACTGTTAATGATACAATTTTTAAGAGTTCTAAGTATCATCTTCCTGTGTAGGATGTAAACAGTTTACCTCTACTTTATCCTTTTGGTTTTCTTTTCCCTTTTTACCTGCTTATACTTCTCTTGGGTCTTGATATTAGAGGTCAAATTTTTGGCTTATTTCTGGGCTTCTTCTTATGAAATCTGGAAATCCTTCTATTTCATTGAATGGTCATTTTTCTCTGTATGTATTATGCTTAATTTTGCAGGGTAAGTGATTCTTGGTTATAGTCCTAGCTCCTTTGACTTCCAGAATATCATATTCCATGACCTCCAGTCCTTTAATGTTACAGCTGCCAAGTCCTATGTGATCCTGATTGTTACTCCCCAGTATTTGAATCATTTCTTTTCTGGCCACTTGCAGTATTTTTTCCTTGACCTGAAAGTTCTGAAATTTGGGTATAATGTTCCTTGGGGTATTTATTTGGGGATCTCTGCGGAGGTGAGCAGGGTATTCTTTCAATGACTATTCTGCTCTGTGGTTGCAGGACAACAGGGTGGTTTTTTTAAAATAATTTCTTGAAAGATGCTGTCCAGGTCCTTTTGGTTAAAAATTTCCGGTAGTCCAATGATTCTGATATTATTTCTCCTGGATCTATTTTGCAGGTCAGTTTTTCCCATGAAGTATTTTATATTTTCTTTCATTTTTTTTCATTCTTTTGAATTTGTTTGATTGATTGATGATATTTCATAAAGTCATTAGCTGCCACTTGCCCAATTCTAACTTTTAAGGTGTTGTTTTCCTCAATTAGCTTTTGTACTTTTTTTTTTTGCATTTGGTCAATTATACTCTTTAAGGAGTTGTTTACTTCAGTGGATTTGTGTTTCTCCTTTTCCATCTTGCCAATTCTACTTTTTAAGCAGTTTTTCAAGCTGTTGAGTCTTTTTTCTCCCATAATTCTCTCACATCACTCTCATTTCTTTTCCCCATTTTCTCCTACCTCTCATATGATTTTTAAGCTTCTTTATGAGCTCTTCCATGACTTTTTCTGGGCTTGATACCAGTCTGCATTTTTATTTGGGGTTTTCCCCATAGGACATTGTTGTCCTCTTCTGAGCTTATGTCTCGGTCTTCCCTGTCACCATAATAACTTTCTATGGTCAGGTTTTTTTTTTTTTGTTATTGTTGTTTTCTGCTCATCCCCTTCCTCTCCCTTTTTGGTCTTTTCCCTAAGTGACTTGCCCAGGGTCACACAGCTAGTAAGTATCAAGTGTCTGAAGTTGTATTTGAACACCGGTACCCCTGACTCCAGGGCCAGTGCTCTATCCACTGAGTCACCTAGCTGCCCCTTTCTTTTCTTTTAAATTTAATTTCTGCTCTCAGGGTGGAAGAGGTACTGTCTTTGGTTTCTTACACTAGTGGCTGCAGGCCCTAGCTGTTTGCCTGCTACTGTGCTGATGTTGCCCTGAGGCCCACAGGGGATCCTCCTGTCTGGTGCTGTGCTGTCGGAGTGGGGTAGGTGTTGACTGGTGCTGCTGGAGGCTGTGGGGGTCTGGCAGCTTAGCTGGTACTGAGCTGGGTTGCTAGTGGTGGTGTCTGTCATGTGTTTAGGGGATTTTTCTGTGTTCCCTCAGGGCTACACTGAAGCACATGGAGGTCTGGCCCCTAAAGATGCCTATTTGCTCTTGGCTTAATTGAAGCATGTGGAAGCCCTGCTGCTGAAGGACATCTGCCCTCCTGGAGTCTTACCAAAGCATGTAGAGGTGTAATTGCCATAGGATGCCTTCCCCAGGCTACACTGAAGCACTTGGAGGTCAGGCCAACCACCACAGGATACCTGCTCACACATGGCTGCACTGAACATGTGGTGGCTTTTGGAGCTGGAGTCGGCCAGTTCTACTGGCTATGCTAAGACACATGGGGTGTCCTGGAGCTGGCATTTGCCTGCTCCACCTCACTGAGGCTCAGGCTCTCCCACTGGTTTGCTGAGGTAGGACTTGCTGTGGCTTGCTGGGATTCTTCCTGATCTGGAATGTGCTTCCCTCTGACATAAGTGAGATGAACCTTTCTTGCCTGTCCTCCAAGTCTCCTGGGCTAAAAGACCACTCCACCTCATCTTTCTGCTGACTCTACTGTTCCAGGATTTGTTCTAAGATGTCATTTTATGGAGTTTTTGGAGGTGAATATGGGAGAGGTACAGTGATTTACTGCTTTCTCCACCATTTTGGCTCCTGGAAGTTGGGGATTTTTTTAATAGTAAGATAATGAATTCATTTTTGTACACATTGAGTTTAAGATGTCTATTGGATACTTTGAGATGTCTGATAGGGAGTTAGAGATGCAAGACTGGAGCCAAACATAAAGGTTAAGGCTGGATAAATAAATTTGAGAATCATCAATATATAGATGATAACTAAATCCATGGGAGATGATGAAAACAGCAAGGGTAGTAATATATCGTGACCCACAATTTAAGAAGCACCAAAGGTGTCAGGAGGAAAGAGTATAAGAAGCCCTGAGGGAGAAGAAAAGAGGGCCCAAGAGAGAGCTTTATGAGATATCCACCCAGAGGATGTTGCCCTGTTCCACAACTTTGTCACTATAACATCAACAGAGACTCCATTGGAACTGAAAGGGTTTTTTTTTTTAATTTTGAATGAATCCTCCCAGTTCCCAAACCTTGCAAAGTAGGTATTGTACTGAACTCCCCACTCTTTCTCCAGTTTTTTTCCAAGTCGTATGATTTCATGTTCACAATATCTCTTGCATATGCTCCTTTTTCTCCTCTTACATGGCTACCATCACCCTGGTTGAGGTCCTCATTGCCTCATGCCTGGAATATTGCAATAGCCTGCTGGTCAATCTGATTATCACAAGCTCTTCTCAGTCCAGGCCATCCTCCATTCAGCCACCAAAGTGATTGTCCTAATATGCTTCCCAACCTGAATTCAAGACAAAATAGACAATGTAACAAAATTGAGGTTCTTAATTGGAGCAAGTGCATTGCATCTCAGAGTGCCACATAGCAAGTGTGGGGGTACCCAAAGAGAAGGCTGGGGGAAAAAAGTTTATAGAGGGTACTAATGCAGAAAGAATGGCCAAGCTGCAGGTGGGAAGGGTTTAGAGAGAGGGGATGGCCAAGCTGCAGATGGGAGGGGCAAATCCATACAGAAAGTTTGGGAATCTCTGGAGGGGAGACTTTGGGACATTTACAAACTAGTCAGATGCTAGGAATGATCATGACTGGTCAGTGTCAGGCAATTCATTGGCCTGAGACAAAGTCAGCTTCAGGAAGCTGAGTTTGACATACTAATCCAACCATGTCACAACTCCCCCCTGCCCCACATACACTCACATATACACACTTAATAAATTCCAGTAGCTATCACTTTCAGAATCAAATATAAAATCCTCTGTTTAACATTCAAAGATCTTCATAACCAACACCCCACCCTCACCTCAATTTTCTAGACTTCTTACAGTTTATAACCCACTATGGATTCACAGAGGTTGGCTTCAGAGCCAGGTAACACAGATCATTCTGAGAAGGTTTATGGAAGAAATTTGGTGGGGGAGGGGGGAGGATAACATGTAGACAAGAAATTGAACAGACCTGAAATCTATTATAATCATTGAGTGTAATAGAATCACTAGTGAGGTGTATACTCCCACTTTATTGCCACCCCCATACAAAATCTGGAAGAAAAAAAATGAGATTGACCAAACATATTCTTGAGAAATTCTTGCTAAAGGAGATACAGATTCAAAGGTATATAGGGACAAAGTTTTAAGATATTCAAAATATTGCATGTATCTAAAAATAGAAATTATCGTCCAATTTTTTAGTAACAAAAACATAACTGCTAAGATATCAGCAGTTGCTTACTCATGTACCCTCTTTTTCATATCTGTATATTCTGATTGAAAATGTTTTATACATTCGTTTGAGCATATGTGGAGAGGGAACTGTTACTGGGGTACACTGAGGGGAATAAGATGTAAGAAGACTGAAAACACAGGAAGGTAGTCTGGAATGGTGAATAGTGAGGAACTTGAAATTGGGAAGAATTGTATTTGATTCTTTCTCACAAATTTGGCCATAACCAAGTCACTTTACATCTCTCAGCCTTATCTGTAAAATTAGAATAATTTTAGAATTTTAGCAGTTTAGAAAAATATCTATAGTACTTTCCCTACATGGATGCTGTTAGACTAAAATATATGGCAAATGCTTTTCAAACTTCTAAGCATTAAATAAATGTCAGTTATTATAATGTATTAAGATGATAACATCAAATACTAGAACTCCACATTTCCCAAAATGCAACCCACAATTGCTCAAAAGAACTGGATGTAGCTACCCACACAAAGGGTGAGAGGCTGGGGGAATACATACGGAAAGTCCTAGATGCCATTTTGCTATTCACCACTGCATTTCCCATAGTGCTTACTACATTCCACTTTTAATAAGTGATGAGTACTCAATAAATAAATGAAGTTAAAGTTCCCATTTCCTTATGGTTATGGACATTTTCAATCTATTACTCAAATAACATGGAAATTATCAATTATCAATTTGAGTATTATTTACTATTTTGGTGCAAAATAGAGGAATGGTAAAATAAGAGTGATCCCAAAATGCTACAGTCAGGTAGAAAATGGGAGATTGTCTATTCTCGGCACCACCATTAAATGGAGATTTTGGATTTTTTCTCTTTTTATAGGTATAGTAGGGGCATTTGTATCATTGTAGGTGGTTTGTAAAACTCAGTCTCTAATCTTCCTAATACCTGGCTGAATAAAACTGGTTTACATATTTCAGAAAAATGGATACTAATGTACATTTTTACAGTATAGATATCATTAAAAAGTAAGATGACTTTAATTTTAGTAAATGAAATAAAATGTTAAAAATATTTAATATATTTGCTACATGAAAATTTTTTGAAATGCTAATAATCATTAGATTTAGACTTGTAGGGATATTGGTCCTAGAAGTGGTGGAACTTCTAAATCTCTTTTGTATCATCTGCACCTTCATTTGTAAAGTATCTTTCTCATTTATTATATGAGTCACTGAATCCATAAGAAGGTTAAATAACTTGACTTTATTTTAAGAGCATAAATATTCTAGTGTTCTTAAATCAGGACATTTTTGCATATGGATTTATATGAGTGAAATATTAGATCTTCAAAATTTCCTACCTATCATAGTCAATTTTAAGCTATTTTTGCAAATCTCCTAACATGGCATTCTGTGTAAAAGAAAAAAATGTATTTTTAACTCTGAAGAATAGTTTCCTTTTCAATTAACTTACATTTCTAAGGATAGTAAAGAAGCAAGAAAACACTTATTATCAAGAGAGAAGAAAAATAAAATATATTAGTACAAAGACAGCTTAAAATACAGTTTAAAAATCCATTGAAATAATAAATAAAAAGCAACAGTTTCTTGAGATGAATAAAACATCTCTATAAATGAGGAAAACAGAAAAACATTCCTAAAATTGAAAATCTGTTTTATAAACAGACACACACACACACACACACACACACACACACACACACAGAAATTCTTTGGAAAAAATGGACCATGTGAGGATCAAAGTCAGATTAAAACATAGATGTATAAATATAATATTAATGTCCTCATGTCCCAGTATCTTATGTGTTTCATAAATTAAAGATGAGTATCATTTTGCACACAGCAGAAAGAAGATATTTGTGTTATCAAAATATGGCAACTACTTTAAAATGCAGAGCAATATTTCAGGAGAGTAAGGATGAATGCAAATTGTAGAGAGATTTTAGATGATCGAAATTTAGTCATATTGTAATTGTCCAGCAGAGTGAACTTATAATGAATATTTCTATGGAATAATCTTTTATAATTTGTTATATTTCTACTACATTGATTGGTTTTGTATTAATAATGTAAAGGCAGTGAATTGTACTAGCTGACCTCACAAGTGGATGTGCATTCTTCTACATGAATAAATTCAATTTTACCTTGCTCAACTGTCTTCATATTTGTGTCATTGGTTAAAAAGCTGATATATTAGGAAGATATGTATGACTCAAGGAAGACTCATTATCATAATCAGAAAAAAATCAATTGAAAATTCATTTTTTGCTGATAGTATGTAGAATTATCTTCCTTTATGAATGAAAGCACATTCTAAGTATTTTTTTTTAGTCTGATCTTATTGTGGGTAAAGATAAGTTGTCATAAATCGATGGAGTTCCATGTTTAATGACCAAATACTACTTTGTTCAGGATGAATAGTTCAGTTTCCAAAGCAACTCACTCCTATCCCTTATTACATATGTGTTCTCATAAACTATCACGATTTTACATTAGTAAGACAAAAATGTATGCCATCAAAGAGTTTAGAAATGGAGTAGAACTAAAACAAAAGTTCCTAATCTGTAGTTCTTTAACTTTATAAAAATATTTTGAAAACTATATTTCAATATCATTGATTTCCTTTCTAGTCTGTGGATTTAATTTTATGAATTTAAAATTATTTTGAGAAGGATTCACAAGATTGCCAAAGAAGTCCAAAACACATGTAAAAAATCTTGTTGTTCAGTCATTGCAACTCTTCATGAGCCCATGGACCATCGTATTCTAGGCCCTTCTATCCTCCATTACATCCCAAAGTCTATCCAAGTTCATGTTTGTTTCTTCATCTCATTCTCTGCCATCACTTTCTCCTTTTACCTTCAATCTTTTCCAACATCAGGATCTTTTTCAATGAATCTTATCTTCTCATTTTGTGACCAGAGTATTTGAGCTTCAGCTTCAGTATTTTACCTTCCAATGAATAGTCTGAATGGGCATTGTCTCAGTCAAATTGAGGCCTGCAAAGGACCTTAACTTAAAAAGGCCAGGTCTCCCACTGCATCTGGGACTATCTCCCTCCCTTGCTTAAGTCCAATTCATTTGCAAGTCATGGCATCATCTTCCTGAGGTCATGGTCCTCTTCAAGAATAAAGGACAAACAACAACATCACACTAGCAATGAGAGGGTCAGGTACCAGAGGCTCTTCAAACTTTTTTTTCCCCTGGGAGGAGGATACAGAATCCTAAAGTATCCTTGAAACTTCCCTTAATCATAAGGTGTGATGATGACATATATAAGTATTTATATGCCAATATAAATTTTCTGGTGTGACCACCACATGTCCAGGCATTGTCAAGCAGGTACAGATTAAGAATATAGCTGTAGTCTCCAGAATGATAAAAATCAAGATAATTTCTTCACCTGAGCACAAGAACACTGACTGAATAGAAGACTTCATACTAGCCTCCTTCTCATCTTCCATGCAGTAAGGATCAGGAAACAGAAATGTTATGAATCCGGGCCTTTCATTTTCCACTATAAATACTTCTAAAATGGACTTTTTTTGGGGGGGGGGAGTTGGTCAAAATGTGTGACAAAATAATTTTCCTCTCTTCAAATAAATGAGATGAGTATGCATCTGTCTGTCTCTGTGTCATATCGTCACTTAACTCAAGATTTAAACAATGAAAGTGAGAGTGACAAACAGTTTAGATATGTTTTATGCACACATTCCCAAACTTCTATATCTTAAGGACTCTGATTTCATATTTTAATAGCCATTCCAAAAATGGAATACTACATTGTTAAATGGAATTATTTCCCTTAATGAGGACTGCCCTATTCTACATAAGAAGATAATTGCATAACTCCAGACCAGAAAAAGGGGTAGGAGCATTGCTTATGTGTAAAATATGTAATACAAAACCCTCTTGTTAATATTCTGCCTTAAAACTTAAGAGTCTGCCTTTTAAAAAAATTCAGACATAACTCCTCCCCCTTCCCTACTTGCCACCCAAAAATAAATGCAAATTTTTTTGTGTTCATTTTTACGGTTACCAAAGGAGTTCAAGGAGTTAGGTGCCAATAGTCAATCAGTCACTTGATAGTGTAGGTGTGATATTGTACCAAAATAAATGCCCATAGGTCACTCAAAATAAAAAAAAAAATGGAGATTTACTTAGCCTTAGCAGGAGAAGCAATTTAAACAAGGACAGAAATTGAGAAGCCCTTCCACGAGTTGATTCAGCTGAGTGAAGTTCTCATCACAATTCACCAGCCAAGAATTTGAAAGACCCTCTAACATTCTATAGAAAGTGGCATTTATGTTGAGGCTGAAAAATATCAAGTTGTTCCAAGAAGTAAAAGCGATCAGGTAAATTATTCCAGGCTTGAGTGATTACCTACTCAAAAAGAGAGATGGGAGGTGGAATGTTATGTTCAAAGACCAATATGCAAGTTAGTTCATCTGGAATGTAGAATATTCAAGAGAGAGTAATATGTGATCAATGAGGAAAGTCTGAGGTTTCATTGTGAAGGGCTTTAAATGCCAGAGAGAAGAATTTTAATACTATCCCAGAGAGTGGGATTTTTAGATATTGGGAAGAGGCGAGTATATCAAACATTTGGAAAATAATCATATACATTGCTATGTAATGTACAAGACTATGCCAATAATTACTAATACATATGACTACTGTCCTATTTCTATGGAAATTTTTATAAGAAGGATATCTGCAAGTATCAAAGGCACACATCTTTGATGAAGACTTGAGAGAGGCTTTTACAAACACATTTTAAAGCAGACCACATACTCCCAGTCATTTAAGAGATTAAACAGTTTAGGGAATACACAACACCAAATGTACCTATTATTTGTCAATGGTTTAAGAATGTCATTTTATACAATAATATTATTTAAACTATTTCTATCTTATGTCCCTACCAGGAAAAAAAATCACATGTATTTTAATGTATTTATGTTTACATATCTATAATTATATAATGTATTGTTAAACTTCATGTACATTCAAAACATACACAAAAGTTATTGTAAATGAATATTTTCTTTTGAGTATGTTTTATGAAGACAAAATAATATTTGATCTTTGAATTAATAGGCAGCCAACCATTTTTTGATTAGGGAAGTGACATGGTCAAAGTTGAACTTTATGAAAATTACTTTGACACTTAAGTGGAGGATAGAATTAGAAGATATTTGAGAGTAACAAATAAGAAGCTATTATAATAAATCAAGTGATAATAAATGAGAGAATGAATGAGGGTGGTGGTTGTGTGAAGAGAGAAGAGACAGATGGAAGAGGCATGTAAATTGGAAACAAGATTGGCAATTGCTGGGTACATGGAATAAATGAAAATAAGGGATTGAGGATGACATTGAGGTTGTGAATCTAGATGACTGGTAGGATAGTGATGCTAATAGCAGAAATAGAGAAATTTGTGAGAGGGATGGATTTGGATGAAATATAATGCAATAAAATCTATGAGATTTCAATTCATCCATGCTTGTTCATCCTATGTAACTAATTCTACCTCCCTTAACATTCACATACAGAGAGAGATACAGAGACAGAGAGACAGAGAGACAGAGAGACAGAGAGAGTGTGTACAAAGAGATCTTACTCAGCAACTACCCCAGACCACAAAGCCTACAATCCAGGTGTGCCTATAGGAACTATAAAATAATCTGGGGAGTGGGGAGAGAGATAGAATATAGATGTGTGTGTATATCTGTATGTATACATTTTTTGTCTGTATTATTACTGAAAGTAGTGTAGTTGCTTGGTAATAACTATCCTGAGGGGCTGAAACCCAAAGCAATCAATAAAGGGCAGCAGGAAGAGGATGAAAAGCAAAGGAAAGATGAATAATAATGGGTGATGGTAGTGATGTATTTATTTTGGAGACGTTTCTATAATTCACTATAATGGGGTTCCATCCTCCTACCTTCCAAATAATAGATCAACAACTTTTTATAACGTGTCATACTGAAGTTATTCTATGACCCCTGAAGACACATAGTCCTCACTTTGGAAACAAATATTATATAGAAAAAAGTGCTATCGAAGTCTTTCCTCCAATGAAGTGTCTCTCTTGCATACATCAAAATTATGTAAGATTCATTAAAAGACACAGTAACATAGGTTAATTTATTTAATTGCCCTGTCATTAGGAATTGCAAAGCAAAATAGGGAAATATATGTTCACTAGAAATGCTTATTATTATCAAGGAAGATGTCCTGCTGTGATGGTGAAATCCTCCAGATATTCATATTTGCTTACATTCTGGTCTTTGTTTTAAATCCTGGAATAATACTGAGATTGCTAAATTAGACTTGTAACTCCCAAAAACTGTCTACTCAGGAAAAACCAAGTGGATGAAGACTATTTATTTTCCAAATTATGATTTTAGTTGGATGAATTATGCATAGAACTGGACAAGTAATACATCATTATTGAAAAAAAAAGAAGTCATTTACCAAGAATTGAAGAAGAAGAAAAAGCAGGCTGAATTTCCTTTGGAAAATTATGTCATGTTCAAAATGACCTCAAAGTTCTCCTTGAACCAAATGGTCTTCTTTCTAAAATAAATATTCTTTGAATAATGTTTCTCTGACTGTGAGTCATGGAAGTATCTGAAGATTTAAAGTTCTGGGTCAGCAAAGAAAAATTGACCATATAAATGGTGTGTGTGTGTAGGCAGCAACTTATTAAACAGCAAAGTGGTACACTGGATGGATTGTTGGACCAAGAGTTAAGAAGACCAAATTTTAAGATTAAGAAGACCAAATCTTGCATCAGACATGCACTAGCTTTGTGAACCTTGGCAAATCTCTTAAGCTCTGTCTTCCTTAATTTCCTCACCTGCAAAATGGGGGCAATATGTCATCTACTTTCCAAGATTTACGCGATAATTTAATTTAAGATAATTTAAAGCTATAAGATTTAAAGAATTTAGAGCTATAAGTTGCAAAGCTTAAAGATCTATATATTCAATGTTAGATCATTATTATTACCAACACAGTTTTGTATAAAAAATAGATCATAAACAATATAATAAAGACATAAAAATCAGAATGATTGGAAAATACATAATTGGAAAACTAGAATGGTTGTTATGAAATGATTGATATGTGTGCAATATCAAGAGATCTATAGGAAAGCCCCCAGCATGTTGAGGTGAACCTCTGTGGTAGATTTATGGAAGGGCAGGGACAAATAGTAAAAAGGGTGATACATGCAAATGGGCTGCAATCTCTATCATTGAAGAAAGAATCCAAAATGATAAGATCACAAGTCCATTAAAGTATTAAAGTATCTCAGAAAGGTCAAGAGTCATACAGGATGAGAAGGCCTGCATTGTTTCTCATTTTTGTCATTGGAACACGTACCTATGGCAATGAGAATGTAGATCTAAGTTTTGATTTACAAAGCACTAATACACACACACACACACATACACACACATATACACACATACACACACATATATATACATATGTAATACATATATATCTGTACCTCTGTATTTGTATAGTATATGTACACACATACTGAATATATATATATATATATATATATATATAGTGCTATATGTCTTTTACTAGTTTGCAAACTTCATGTGTACACATATAAACCCATGACACAAACATGATCTCAATAATTTTACAAGCTAATAAAAGACATATAGCAATATATATAAATAATGGCAATGTATTTTAAATCCACAAGAGTGATTAAGAGAACTTGTGATAAATATGAGTAAGATGTGTCACTTTCATCTGGGTTCATCTTTCAAGACTTCATGGAGATAGTGATACTTAGATTGAATTGGGCCTTGATCAAAGGATTTTATGAGCATAGATATACAAGTAATCTAATCTAATCCAAAACCCTCATTTTACAGATGAGGAAATAGAAATTTACCCAAAGTCACAATTGTTAGGGGACACAACTGATATTCAAAATGAGATCATCCAACTCCAAACTTCTACTATACCCCAGTGCCTCTCATAAGGAGGAATTTCCATGAATGACTAAAGAAATTTTGAATCCATGTCTTTTTTCATGTTATCCCATTGCAAAGTAGAGATTATTCTAAGTGTTCAGTTTGACTTGGATGTAAAGTATGTTAAATAGTATGGTATAAAGATGCAAAGGAAAAAAATGGAGTCTGATTTTAAGGGGCTTTGAATTTCAAGATCAATTCTCTTTACTTTATTCACTAGGTAATTGAGAACAAGTAGTAATTTTGAGTAGTAGTTACCTAATCAAAGCAATACACTTGGAGGATTATCTAAGAATTGCCTTTGACATATGAAATGGAATGTGGATAGACAGTAGGAAAGTAGAAGAGTTATATATTTTGGAGTATCTAGGTTAAAGGAAATGAGGACTTTTAATAAAGAGGGTGCAGTGTTAGCATTAACAAGTAAATGAATTTGAAATATGCTATCACAGTATAATCAGCAGTACTTTGCAAATGCTTGAAATGGGAGGAACAAAGATAAAAAGGTTTAAGTTGAAGTTATTAAACTTCAAAAAGTTTCAGATAGTCATATTTTCTTAGATGCAACAGTAGATTGTCTAAGATAAGATTTCATCTTATTTATCATCAAATCACCAACTCACCTCCAAAAAAATTACCCTACACCTCAATGACAGTCACTAGAAAGTTTCCAAGTTTAGATATACAATACAAATGTCCATTGAGAAAGAGAGTGAGCATAAAAATCTTCTTTCCAAAGGACAGAACAAAAGGAAAGATACAAAAAGACATACTTAGGACATAGAAGTTTTTCATGAAATCTGAAACAATTTATCCAGGCCTTTCTCTGTCTCCCAGAGGCTTATCTCCATCTAAAATATTTCTGATGAATACTTGTATTTGCAAAGATTGACCATATATTAGTATATAAAATTTTTTAGAGTTAAAAGCAGAAAAGCATAAATATAAAAGTATTCTTTTCAGATCATAATCCAATATAATTGTATTTAATAAAGGACCAAGGAAACATATATTAAAACTAATTATAGAGTAAACAACCTAAACAAAGAATGAGTGGGGTAAAGAATAAATCGTATAAACAATTAATAATTTCACTGAAGAGAATGACAATATCAAGACAACAAATCAAAATCTGTGGAATAAAGCAAAAGCAGTGATTTATATCTCCAAATGCTTACATCAATAAAATAGAGAAAGAGCTGACTAATGAATTGAGCCTGGAATTTAACAAAATAGAAAAAAATAAAATCCTCAATTGAGCATTAAATTGGAAATTTTAAAAATTATTGTTGAGATTAATAAAATTGAGAGTAAAAAATTGAATTAATGAATAAAACTAGTAGTTAGTTTTGTGAAAAAGACACAAAATAGATAAAACAGTTGGTTTAAGAAAGAGAAGAAAACCAAATCACTATTATCAAAAAAAGGGTTAATATACCACTAGTGAAGATCAAATTAAAACAATTATTAGGTGTTGTTTTGCACAATTATATAACAATAAATTTAACAATTTAAGTAAAATTGAAGAATATTTACAGAATATTGTTTACAGGTTACCAAAAAATGAAATAGAATATCTAAGTACAGCTATTTTAGAAAAAGAAATTGAACAGGCCATAAATGAGATTCCTAAGAGAAGCACTAGAATAAGATGGATTTAAGAGTGAAGTCTATCAAACATCTAAAGATCAACTAATTTCAATATTAAATTAATTATTTGGCATAATAGGTAAAGAAGGAATCCTATCAAATTCATTTTATGAAACAAATATGATATTGATACCTAAACTAAGAAGAGTAAAAACAGGAAAAAAAATATAGACTGATTTCATTCATGAATATGGGTGCAAAATCCTAAATAAAATATTAATGAAAAGATTACAACAACATATTACAAAGATTATACATTATGATCAAGTGGGATTTATACCAGGAATATAGGGATGGTTTAACATAAGGAAACTATTAGTGTAATTGATTACATCAATAATAAAAATTTAAAAAGCATATGATTATGTCAACAGATGCAGAGCTTTTGACAAATTTCAGCATTCATTTTTATTAAAAAAAACACTTCAAAGTTTTGGTATAAATGGATTTTTCCTTAAATTTATAAAAAATATTAGTCTAAATTCATCAGCAAGTGTTATTTGTAATGGGGATATACTGGAAGACTTCACAGTAAGATCAGGTATGAAACAAGGATGTTTACTGTCAATGATATTATTTAATATTCTATTGGAAATCCTAACAATAACAATAAGAGAAGAAAAAGAAATTAGAGAAATCAGAATAGGGGATGAGGTAATGAAACTATCTCTTTTTGCAGGCAATATGATGATATACTTGGAAAATCCCAAAGACTCAACTAAAATAAAATGTTCCATACTAGTGAGTAATCAGGTAAGAATTAGCATAAGGAAACTTTCTGCCTCTTCAAACTTCCCTATTGTAGGCCTCCCCTATCTGTGCATAATAGTGAAACAATGCCACCCACCTGATGAGCTGATGTCAGCTTCAATTCTTTCTCAAGCTACAGTGAAGAACTATTTACTGACTTTGTACTCCACTATTACTTCTGGTGCTAATAGCAGTAATTTTTCCCTCCTTTTTTGCCCAGGAATAGTGATAAATCAGTATTTTCTTTGGATACTTAGGATGAAAAAATGTAACCAGAGAAAAGGAATAAGCATCTTCAGCTCTTTCTCCTGTGTTGTTATCTAGGCCTGACTGACCAAATAATACCATTACACATTTTTCTGTTTGTAATTTTCCACATTTCCGATATTTCCTATCCATCTCTGGATTTCACTCACACAATGATAGGATGTCCCCTCTTTGATATCAAAATAACATGCAGGTTTGAAGTTTTAAAAATAAAAAAGTAAGATGACAGATAGTGATAAATGATAACCCAGGTTCATAAGTCACTGAAATGACTAATCACATGATGATAAATAGTCTGGATTATGTGGGAGCTACTCTGAAACAAGAGATACATGTGAACTACACAATTTTGATCTTCAGTGATTTTCAGTAGATACTTTGTTGACTGTGAGTCTTATTGTTCTCTTTCCAGAACTTATGAGTCATTAATGATTACTGATTGATACAAATTCCTAGGTAGAATCATGGTTAAATTGAAGAGTGAGGAAGACTCAAGTTCAAACCCTGCCTCAGAAAACTTATTAGCTATAGCTTTGCAGCCCTGGTCAAGTCACTTAGTAACTTAAACATTATGTCCTCATCTTAAAAAATGAGAATAATAATATCTCCTTCATATAGTTGATGTGAAAATAAAATGAGGGAATATATGTAAATATTTTGCAGAGTCTAAAAATGGTGCGTAAATCACAGCCAGTACATGTTTTTGCAGATAATTTTGCTAGGTTGTTTTTTCTAAGATTTTTTTCAATCTCTGCTATATCAGCTGCCCATGTACATGGGAAAAATCCATAGCTCAACTGAAATGGTAAGCTTATAAGAGAAGGGTGCTGCCTTCTCATTTCAAAATTCTAACAAACAAGTCAGAAGTATCACTGGTGCAAATATACATTCCAAAATAGTATATACTGTTTAACATAATCCATTTACACACTCTGTGAGGTGACTGACCCATGGATGGTAGACTATGATAAGAAATAAGCCATAACATGTTTTAAAGTCATATCTGTGACTTAGTTAAAAGCAATGAGCATATGATGAAGAAATCAGCATGGGAAACCCATGCAAGTGCATTATTCTTTTAGAAAATTGCATTTTGTTTATGTGATAGATGGGGTTTTGTGGTGTAAAATTAAATGACACCTTCTTGAGAAACAATATGCTACAATAAGGATGTTGGCATTCCTAAAGAAAGTAATAATTTAATTTTAAAATCAATCCCCATCAGATAACATGGTCTCAGGGTCACCACTAATGGCTATGTATATTTTATGGTTTTTATATATGTGAATATTTTTTCACCAAACAGAATTTAAGTTCTTTGAGTGGAGGGACTATTTTGTTTTTCTCTTCTTTATATCTCTAGTGCCCAGCACAGCTCCTTGTACATAATATTTTTAATTAATAACTATTGATTGATTCCTTATGACTTTTGTAATTATTGATGCACTGTCACTAATCACTGCCTTAGAATGATAAAAGTCCCACAATAAATACACTGGGTTAAGAGACATTGAGATGAAGCTGTAAGACCTCTTTTCAATAACTCAGTGGCCCTACAGCCTAACTCTGGAAAAACTGTAGCAGAAGGTGTATTCATCTCCTTACCATTAATATGGTTATTGTTCTTTGTGCCCCAATAGCAAAATGACATCACTATATGGGGATCAATGTACAGTGTGTCCAACTGTGGCTGAACAGGTGGATATGAGCTTAGAAGGTTCTACCATAGGTTGAACACAAATGCTCTATATGAACATTTGGAGTAGAGATGTCTCTAAATTTGTGTATCTCCTGGTTCTTTTGAGCTACACAATTATGCTTTGCTCATAGAACACAACAACCTTCTTTGATGTGGGCAAGCTATGCCAGGAGATCCTGTGCCAGTGTCTCCAATGTCTCAAAATTGATTCCAGAACTCTTTATTTTTTGAGTGAGGTAATCAGGGTTAAGTGACTTGCCCAAGGTCACAAAGATAGTAAGTGTCAAGTGTCTGAGGCCACATATGAACTCAAGTCCTCCTGACTCCAAGGCCAGAGCTCTATCCATTGTGCCACCTAGCTTCCCTGATTCCAGAATTCTTTAGAGAGACTTGAGAATGTCATTTTGTTTCTCCTGATCTCTCTGTGAGTGTTCAACTTGTATGCGTTCTCCATAATATAGTCTTTTAGACAAACATATGTTTGACATTTGAACAACATCATTAGTCCATTGGAGCTGTGCTCTTTGCAATAGAGTTTCAATATTTAGCAGTTGAGCTTGAGAAAAAACCTCAGTGATACCTTATCTTGCCAGGTAATCTTTAGAATCTTCCTAAGATAATTCAAAGGGAAGCAAGTCAGTTTCCTACCATAGCACTGGTATATTGTCCAGGTTTCACAGGCATAAAACAAGGAGGACAGCAAAATAGCTCTGTAGACCTTCAGTTTGGTAGCCAGCCTAATACCTCTTCTCTCCCACATTTTTCTTCAAAGCTTTGCAAACATTGAGTTAGCTTTGACATTGCCTGTGTCAACCTTATCATCTATGTGTACATCCCTGGAAAGTATAGTGTCAAGGTACTTGAACTTATTCACAGCATTAAAAATTTCACCATTTACTGTAACCAATGGTTCCACACTTGGGTGACTGGTGGAGAAGCTCTATTTTCTTGTCCTATTAATCCATACTCTGTAGCATCTCAGCCTCAGAGGCTGCCCTGAGTGCACAATCATCTATCTATGAACAATAAATCATGCACTAATTTTTCCTCCATTTAGTCAAGATAAATAATTTATCATCTGTGTGGTAGCTGACTTTGATGCTTTTTTAAATCCTCATTGAAGGCATCTGACATCATTGAAAACATTATAGTAAAAAGCAAGGGAGTGAGCAGATAAACTTGCTGTACTCCACTGGTAACTGGGAAAGTGCAAGAGCATCATCCATTATCCAGAACTCTTGCAAACATGCTATCATTAAACTGATGTATAATCCTGATGAACTTCTCTGAGCAACCAAAATTTACAAATACTTCCATAAGCACTAATGATTGATAGTATCAAAGGTCTTGGTCAGACCAAGGAATGGTGTGTACAGACCTCTGTTCTGATCCTGGCATTTCTTCTGGAGTTGTTGGACAGCAAACACCATATCAACTGTTCCTTGGCCCCTCCTGAAGCCACACTGGTTTTTGGGTAGATGACCAACTTCTAGGTGAAGAATCAGCTTATTAATGAGTACTCTAGCAAAAATCTTGCCAGAATTGATGGAGAGACATCCCCCTGTGATTATCACATGATGACCTATTTCCTTTCTTAAAAAATATTTATTATTTTATTATCCCCAGTTATATACAAAAAACAAATCTAACATTCATTTTTAGAGCTTTGAGTTCCAAATTCTCTCCCTTCCTCCCTCCTCAAACCTGACATTGAGAAGGCAAACAATTCAATATAGGTTAAACATGTGTAGTTATGGAAACACTTCCACACTAGTTATGATGTGAAAGAAAAAAAATAGACCAAAAAAATCCTCAAGAAAAATAAAAAGAATGCTTCAATCTGTATTCAGACACCCTAAGTTCTTTCTTTGGGAATGGATAGCACTTTTCATAAGTCCTTCCAAGTTGTCTTAGATCATTGTATTGCTGATAATAGCTAAGTCATTCTTAGCTGATCATCTTACAATATTGCTGTTACTTTGTACACAGTACATTTAACTTTGGATCAGATCATGTAAGTCTTTCTGGGTTTTTCTGAAAGTATCCTATTAATCATTTCTTTTTTATTAATTAGTTTATTTATTTTTGTTTTCAACATACACTTTCATAAGATTTTGAGCTTTAAATTTTCTTTTTTTCCCTCTCCCAAAGATGCTGTGCAATCTGACATAGGCTCTAATTACACATTCATATTGAGCGAATTTTCACATTAGTCATGATGTAAAGAAGAATTAGAACTAAGGAGAGGAACCATGACAAAGAAGACACAGAACAAAATAATGAAAGAAAAGAAGAACAAATAGCATGCTTCCTTCCATCTGCATTAAGGCTCCATAGTTCCTTCTCTGGATGTGTATATCATGAGTCTTTTGGAGTTATCTTAGATCCTTCATGGCTGAGAAGAGCTAAGTCTATCAAAATCAGCCATCATATAATGTGGCTGCTACTGTGTGCAATGTTCTCCTCGTTCTGCTCATTCACTCAGCATCAGCTTACATAAGTCTTTCCAGGTTTTTCTGAAGTTTACCTGCTCATCACTTATAGCTGAGTAGTGTTCCATTACATTCATATACAATTTGTTCAACTATTCCCCAATTGATGGGCATTCCCTCTATTTCCAATTCTTTATGACTGCAAAAAGGGCTGCTATAAATATTTTTGTACATGTAGGTCCTTTTCCCATTTTTATGATCTCTTTGGGATACAGTCCTAGAAATGCTTTTGCTAGGTCAAAGGGTATACACATTTTTATAGCCCTTTGGGTATAGTTCCAAATTGCTCTCCAGAATGGTTGGATCACTTCACAGCTCCACCAACAATGCATTAGTGTTCCAATTTTCCCACATCTTCTCCAACATTTATCATTTTCCTGTTTTGTCATGTTAGTCAATCTGACAGGTGTGATGTGGTATGTCAGAGTCATTTTGATTTGCATTTCTCCAGTCAACAGTGATTTAGAGAATTTTGTTTTCATATGACTATAGATAGCTTTAATTTCTTCCTCTGAAAACTACCTAGTTATGTCTTTTGACCATTTATCAATTGGAGAATGATTTGTATTTTTATAAATTTGACTCAGTTCTCTATATATTTTAGAAATAAGGCCTTTATGAGAAACACTGGCTGAAAAAAAATGTCTCCCAGCTTTCTGCTTCCCTCATAATCTTGGATGTATTAACTTTATTTGTGCAAAAATTTTTCAATGTAATGTCATCAAAGTCATCCAATTTGCATTTCTTAATGTTCTCTATCTCTTATTTGGTCAAAAATTCTTCCCTTCTCCACATATCTGATAGGTAAACTATTCCTTGCTTTACTAGTTTGCTTATAGTATCAGTTTTTATATCTAAATCCTGTACCCATTTTGACTTTATTTTGCTATAGGGTGTAAGATGTTGGTCTATGCCTAGGATCTGTCATGCTATTTTTCAGTTTTCCCAGCAGTTTTTGTTTAATAATGATTTCTTATCCCAGAAGCTGGGATCTTTGGATTTCTCAAATAGTAAATTGCTATAAACATTGACTGTTGTGTCTTGCATATGTAACCTATTCCGCTGATCCACCACTCTATTTCTTAGCCAGTACCAAGTAGTTTTGATGATTGCTGCTTTATAATACAATTTAAGATCTGGTACAACTAGGCCACCTTCACTTGCATTTCTTTTCATTATTTCCCTTTATATCCTAGACCTTTTGTTCTTCCAGATGAATTTTGTTACTTTTTTCTAGCGTTATAAAATAATTTTTGCTAGTTTGATTGGTATGGCACTGAATAAGTAAATTAATTTAGGTAGAATTGTCATTTTATTATATTAGTTCAGCCTACTCATGAGAAACTGATGTTTTACCAATTATTTAGATATGACTTTATTTGTGTGAAAAGTGTTTTGTAATTGGATTCATATAGTTTCTGAGTTTGTTTTGGCAGGTAGACTCCAAAATATTTTATAATGTCTACACTGATTTTAAATGGAATTTCTCTTTCTATCTCTGGGCTTTGTTGGTAATATATAGAAATGCTAATGATTTATGTGGGTTTATTTTATATCCAGCAACTTTACTAATGTTTATTATTTCAAATAATTTTTATTTAATTCTCTAGGACTCTTTAAGTATAACATCATATAATCTGCCAAGAGTGATGGCTTTGTCTCCTCTTTGCCTATCCTAATACCTTCAATTTCTTTTTCTTTTCTTATTGCTAAAGCTAACATTTCTAGTAAAATATTGAATAACAGTGGTGATGATGGACATGCTTGTTTCATTGCCGATCATATTGGAAATGCTTCTAGCTTATCCCCATTACATATAATGCTTGCTGATGGTATTAGATAGATGCTATCTATCATTTTAAGGAAGACTCCATTTATTCCTATGCTCTCTAGTGTTTTTAATAGGAATAGGTGTTGTATTTTGTCAAAAGCTTTTTCTGCATCTATTGAGATGATCATGTGTTTTCTGTTGTTTTTTTTTTTTCTGTTGTTGTTGATATGGTCAATTATGCTGATAGATTTTCAAATATTTAACCAGCCCTGCATTCCTGGTATAAATCCTACCTGGTTATAGTGTGTTGTCCTTGAGATAAGTTGCTATAATCTCTTTTCTAATATTTTATTTAAAATCTGTGCATCTATGTTCATTAGGGAAATTAGTATATAACTTTGCTTCTCTGTTTTGGCTCTTCCCAGTTTAGGTATGAGCACCATATTTGTATCATAAAAAGAATTTGGTAGGACTCCTTCTGCATATATTTTCCCAAATAGTTTATATAGTATTGGATTAGTTGGTCTTTAAATTTTTTGGTAGAATTCACCTTAAATCCATCTGGCCCTGGATATCTTTTCTTAGGGAGTTGATTCAAGGCTTGTTCAATTTCTTTTTTTTTCTGAAATGGGATTATTTAAATATTTTATTTCCTCTTCTGTTAATCTGAGCAATTTATGTTTTTTTGTAACTATTCATCTGTTTCACTAAAATTGTCAAATTTGTCAGTATACAGTTGGGCAAAATAGCTCTTAATTATTGTTTTGATTTCCTCTTCATTGGTGATGAATTCACCCTTTTCATCTTTGATGGTGATAATTTAGTTTTCTTTTTTTTTAAATCAAATTAACCAACGATTCATTTATTTTATTGTTTTTTTTCATAAAAGCAAGTCTTAGTTTTATTAGTCCAATAGTTTTCTGAATTCATTTTTATTAACCTCTCCTTTGTTTTTCAGAATTTCTAATTTGATATTTCATTGGGGATTTTTAATTGGTTCTTTTTCTAGATTTTTAGTTGCATGCTTCCATTTTTTAGGACAGTTCATTCCATTCACATTCACAGTTATGATTACTATCTGTGTCTTTCTCTCTATCCTATTTCCCTCTCTCTTCACTCTTTTCATCCTTGCAACATTCTGAGCTCTTGACAAATACTAAAATAGTCAGATGGACTAGTGATGTTATCAGTTTGTGAGTTCCCTCCACTGATGTACATCACATTTTCTCCATACCTTCCCATTCTATATAACTGTTTGTGACATTACATAAATTCATGTTAAGAGAGTCTACCCAAAATGCAAGAGAACTTCATCACTCTCCTGACATTGTAAGGCCATCAGTGGAACATATTATCCTGCACTTCTGACACACGAGCAATAGCCAATCTCCACTTAATTTCATATATTTCCTTGATCTTATATTTTATTCCTTTTTAGGAAAAGCTCTTCATTGTCTATATGTTGTAGCCTGCTTTCACTATTATATGACTCTCCATTATCCTTTAGAGAGCTTCCTCCCCCATATTTTATTGCTGTATAACAATACCTTTTATTAATTAATTTATTTTGAATTATCAACAATCACTTCTGTAAGTTTTTGAGTTTTAAATTTTTCTCCCCCTCCTTCCCCACCTCCCTTTCCAAATGGCACACAATCTGATATAGGTGATACATATACATTCCTATTAAACATATTTCACTTTAGTGATGTTGTGAGTAAGAATTAGAACCAATAGGGGGAACCACCAGAAAGAGGAAACAAAACACAACAGAAGAAAAAAAAAAGCAAATAGTATGCTTCAATCTGCATTCAAACTCCATAGTTCTTTCTTTGGATGTGGATAGCATTTTCCATCATGAGGCCTTTGGAGATGCATTAGATCCCTGTATTGCTGAGAAGGGTTAAGTCTATCAACGTGAGTCTTTCCACAATATGGTTGTTATTGTGTACAATGTTCTCCCGGTTCTGCTCACTTCACTCAGCAACAGTCCATACAAGTCTTTCCAGGTTTTGCTGAAGTCCACCTGCTCATCATTTCTTATAGCACAATAGTATTTCATTACATTCATATACCACAACTTATTCAGCTATTCCCCAATTGATGGGCATCCTCTCAATTTCTAATTCTTTGCTACCACAAAAAGCACTACTATAAATATTTTTGTACATGTGGGTCCTTTTCCCATTTGTATGATCTCTCATATATAGCCCTAGAAGTGCTATTGCTGGGTCAAATGGTATGCACATTTTTATAGCCCTTTGCCCATAGTTCCAAATTGCTCTCCAAAATGGCTGGATCATTCCACAACTCCACCAACAATGCATTAGTATTCCAATTTTCCCACATCTTCTTCAACATTTATCATTTTCCTGTTTTGTCATGTTGGCCAATCTGATAGGTATGATGTGGTACCTCAGAGTTGTTTTGATTTGCATTTCTCTAATCAAAAAGTGATTTAGAGCATTTTTTATATGAATATAGATGACTTTAATTTCTTCATCTGAGAATTGCCTGTTCATATCTATGTACCACTTATCAATTGGGGAATGACTTGTATTCTTATAAATTTGACTTAATTCTCTATATATTTTAGAAATGAGGCCCTCATCAGAGAGACTTGTTGTAAAAATTCTTTCCCAATTTTCTACTTTCCTTCTAATCTTGGCTGCATTGGCTTCGTTTGTGCAAAAATTTTTCAATTTAATGTGATCAAAGTTATCCGTTTTGCATTTAATAATGTTCTCTATCTCCTGTTTGGTCATGAATTCTTCTGTTCTCCATAAATCTGATAGGTAGCAATACTTTTCTTTTTTGAAGTTTCCATAAAAATCATAGAGTCACAAATAAAGCTTTGCAGTTTCCCAAAAGTCAATCCAGGACAAAACTCAAAGATTTCTTTAATCTTTGTTTTCAATCTGAATTTCCATGTTGATTGTTGGAACTGTCATAGGCTCTCTGGAGCTTGATATGTAAATCATAGGATGTTTTCACACAATGCAATATGGTTGTATCCCCATGCCTTTCACAGTGCCTGATATAAAGTAGATATTCAAGAAATGTTGGTTGAATTGAATTAGATCATTCCTCAAGAATATATTGGCTATGGACATATGGAGAAAAGTAGGGAAAATGAGTCTAGGAAGAAAAAAAATACCTTGAAGAAAGGCAGAGATACAAAGACAAGAATGAAAAAGTTATATATAGGTCAAGACTTATAGAGAAATGAAGTTTAAATTAATGCCTAATTTAGAAGCAAGTATATTTTAAAACCATTCTATGCTGTAATTTATTCTCTCTACTTCCAACCTCACTCTTGTTCAATCTATATTCCACATCATATTCTGACCATGTCATTCTCCTGCTTGAGATGGTCCAGAGTCTCCAAATTGCCTCAAGGATCACATACAAACTCCCCTGTTTGACTTATTTAAAAGCTAGCTTCTGTTCCTTTTCACTGAATATCTCTCAGCTCTAGAAATGCTTTACCTCCTCATCTCTGCCTCCTAAATTCCTTCAAGTTGCAACTCCAATCCCATTTTTTGTAGAAAATCCTTCCTGGTCCCCTCCTGTCCCCTCCCACTTCTAATGCCTTTCCTCTGAGCATATGTACATATGTATATGTATGTATACATATGTATATATCTATATCTATATAAGCATACATATACACACAAACACACATACATATACACACATATATGCATATGTTCATAGTGATTCGCATGATTTCTTCCACAATATACTGTGAGATTGTTTATCATATCTCTAGTGATTACTAACATAGTGCATGGCTTAGAGTAAGTATTAAAGAAATGCTTGTGACTGCTCTCAGTGCCTAATATCACAATCAAGTATCAACATAGCTTTACAAATTTGTAATAAAATTCCCCTTTATGGACATAATAATACAGTCAAACTGCACTATTTGTGGTTCCAAAAGGATGCTCTATTTCTCATCTCTATGACTTAGTAGTTTATTTTCCATGTCTAAAATGCTCACCCACTTCACCTCTTCCTTCAAAGCTTAGCTCAAGCACCACCTTGAATTAATAAGGCCTTTTTTCATCCTACCAGCTCCTGGAGTCTCTGCCTCATCCCCATTACAACTTCATTTTGTAATGTATTAGGATGTTAGCTCCTTGAAGGGAGACTTTCATTTTTGTCTTCCTAACACCAGAACCTACTAAAGTGCTTAGCATACAGTAGACACTAATAAATCCTCCTGGTCAATAATAATAGTAATAATGACTAATATTTGAAAATTACTTTCAAGTTTCACTTTAAAGGTATGACCTTATTTGATAGGCAAATAGAACCCTTAATTTTAAAAACAGTAATTATCAAAAAAGGGTAAAAAATATCTTTTGAAGCTGTTTTTCTTCCCTGACCTATAATTTCCTTAGTTTGAGTTCCTCTCTCTACCAATACAGATCAGAAATTGCTCTCCAAATCATAGAGTGTTACATGGGACACTGAGACTTGCCAGGGCCACTCAGTCAATATGTTTCAGAAGAGGGAGTCCTTACTCCAATGTTAGCCATCAATCCATTTTCCAAGCTACCTTTATTTCAAATATTAAAGAAATGATGCTCAGTTCAATATTTTTTGGAACTTTTCTCATGAAGGTTTGGTAGTTTGGTAGATAAAGCTTAAATTATCACCAAAAATTGAGTTTGATTTCTACTGAAGGGTTTATCACAAGAAATATCTATGAAACTCACAGTGGGGATGTTTTGGAATAATTCCAGATATTTGAAAGTATCATGCCATCAGAGGCTTCATTTCATTCAAAAGCTTATATCTTGGTACATTAGTATAAACAGATGCTAGCAGCCAACAGGAAGGGCGAATTTCCAATCTCTTGCAGATAAAGTAACCATTAGTTTTCTGGCTTCCAGGTGTGGACACATTTATAAAGGGCAATAAACCATTGACACTCCCTTCCTTCAGAAAGACTTGATCAGTTTAATAGAGTATAGAGATCAGGATTGGATCATAAGCAAGATTCTGGGATCATAGGAAAGTAAAAGGTTTCAAAATTCTTTTAAGGCTACTCCCCAAAATAACACACCAATAATTTTAAAGTTATATTGCTTCAGTTATAATAGGATTATCACTGATAGCTGAACACATTTTTTCACCCCTAGATTCATTTGGAATTTTTCTTGAAAAATGAAATGCTCTCCTTTAATTACATTTTTGGGAAAAATGTAGTTTCCCCATAGGTTAAAAGTAAAAAAGAAGGCTCTATGGATTGCAAAAGCAGAAAGATAAAAGGGCTTCATCTTCTGAAAGGCTAACTATACAATAAAGTTGTAAATCAGCTATAAAATTAGCCTTCTTATTTTAGGCAGCTAGGTAAGTGGGCAGTGAGAATGATAAACTAAGTCATATAAAACTCACCATTGCCAGATTCTCAATGAATAGTGATATTATGGAATATAGTGGCATAAATTTCAAATTTTAGTTTTAAACCAAAATCTCTCAGGCTTTTTGTAGACTCTCTCCATATATCGATAGCTAGCTAGATATAAATTGTTCAAAATTTTCAATTCCAGTCTCACCTGTGTGAACCTATGTAAAATTTAGCAAGCTCTGTCCCTACTCCTGCCACATTCCCATTCATTGTAGAAATAGAAGGAGTCTGGACACAGGTCTGAGAACTATTTTGTACCTATTTCCTTCATGGGTTATTACCGAATAGGAAGACAGAAAGCATTTCTATTATCATACTCATTCTGATAAAGAAGGTATAATCTACAGCTGAGACCACAGTTTCTTGTTGAAGAAACTGAAAATGTTTCTTGTGGAATCAGGAATATCTAAGTGGGTCATAGTCTCTTTCTCCAAATATTTACCAGGATAAAAGAGGCATTAAATGGGATGTTGCAGTGTAACTGTCCAGATCTGTTATACAGAAAAGTTTTTTTTTAATCCAGATATATTACAAAAACAAATGCAAAAAACAAAACTTGTCTCATTTGTACTGAGAAATAACCTTAGTGTTTTGTCTTTGAATCTTAGTGCCAGAGTCCCTCATATATAGGAAGTACCTAATAAATATTTAATGAATGAATGAAGTCAGCAAGTCTAACTTTCTACTTGGTAGAATCTCCTCCATAATATCTCTGTTCAATAAAACTTCATGGATTCACCCTTGTAGCAAACATTGGCTATTAATAAACTATGTCATTATGAGGAGAAGAGACCAAGAGGATGTCAGAATAACAAAGATGATGTGTAGTACATAGTGCTGAACTCATCATAGACTTATCCTCTCCAAGCTAATACTCATATTTAACAAAAGTGGCTGCCCTAGGGCAAGACTACTACCAGAACACTTAATGTTAACCAATTAGCACACTTTTCTGAGGGACAACAGTTTTTTTTGCTGCATTGGAGGAAAAGCTGAGCCAAGACACTGTTGGCAATACTGGAAAAGAAAAGGAGTGGATGGCTTTCAGAGATTTGTTGTACAGTCCTGTATTTACTCATCTGGGTCAGAACACTGGCAAATTCAGAAAAGTGCTAATTAAAAAATGAGAACTCTACAGGGTTTGCCAGGAAAAGAGTTCAATCATTTTTAAGAAGGCAGCATTTAACTCTCAAAAGTGAAGTGCAAGTAGGGTAAGATAAATTTCCATATCCAACTGAGTGTGTATGTTTTTCTCTCACTGAGTCAATTCTGACAACAGTGAGGTTCAAGTATTACCCATCACCACCACCACCCCATTTTCCCTTCACTGTAACAGCTCTTTCGTGCCTCTTTTATGTATGATAATTTACTCCCTTCTATCTCTCTCTTCCCCCTTCTCCCAGTGCAATCTTCTTTCTCATCCTATGTTAGTCAATTACATCCACACCCTCTATGTATACTCCTTATAATTGCCCTAATATTGATAAAGATCTTAAGAATTACAATTATCATCTTGCCTTTTAGGAACATAAACAATTCAGCCTTGTTGAGTCTCTTATGTTTTTCCTTTACTGTTTATTATATATATATATAATATTTATATCATATATATAATATATATATAATGGTAATTTTTATTTATGTTTTTGTTTTCAACATTTACTTCTACAAGATTTTGAGTTCCAAATTTTCACCCCATCTTGCCCCTCCCCCAATCCCCAAGATGGCATGCATTCTGAATACCCCTTCCCCTAGTCTGCCTTCCCTTCTATCTCTTCCTCCCTCCTTTTATCCCCTTTCCCTTCAATTTTCCTGTAGGGCAGGATGGATTTCTGTACCCCATTACCTGTATTTCTCATTTCCCAGTCGCATGTGAAAACATTTTTTTAAAATATGTGTTTTTAAAATTTTGGGTTCCAAATTTTCTCCCTTCCTCCCTCCCCACCCACCCTCATTGATAAGGCAAGCAACTAAATATGGTTTATATATGTGCAGTTACGCAAAACACTTCCATAGTAGACATGCTGGGAAAAACTAACTCTATTTCCCTTAGTCCTATCCCACTCCACCCCATTTATTCTATTCTTTCTTTTGACTCTGACCCTCCTCAGAAGTACTTGCTTCTGATTACCCCCTTTCTCAATCTGCCCTTCTTTCTATCATCCCCCTACTCTCTTTTCCCCTCCTCCCCTCTTTTTTCCTGAAGGGTAAGACAGATTTCCACACCCAATTGAGTGTGTATGTTATTCCCTCCTTAAGTCAAATTCTATGAGAATAAGATTCATTCATTCCCTCTCACCTTCCCCCATTTCCCTTTCACTGTAAAAGCCGTTTCTTTTCTGATTTTTTTGTGAGATAATTCATTCCATTCTACCTCTCCCTTTCTCCTTCTCCTAGTATAATCATCTCACCCCTTAATTTTATTGTCTAGATATGACCCCTTCATCTTCAACTCACCCTGTGCCCTCTATCTATCTATCTATATCTATATACACATACATATAATTTTTCCCCTCCAACTACCCTAATACTGACAAAGGTCTCATGAGTTACAAATATCATCTTTCCATCCAGGAATATAAACAGTTCAACCATAATAAGTCTCTTATGATTTTCTCTTTCCTGTTTACCTCTTCATGTTCCACCTGAGTCTTATATTTGAAAATCAAATTTTCTATTCAGCTCTGGTCTTTACATCAGGAATGCCTGAAAGTCCTCTATTTCACTGAATGACCATTTTTTCCCCTGCAGGATTATACTCAGTTTTGCCGGGTAAGTGATTCTTGATTGTAATCCTATCTTCTTTGCCCTCCAGAATATTATATTCCATGCCCTGTGGTTGCTTAATGTAGAAGCAGCTATATATTGTGTTATCCTGATTGTGTTTCCACAATACTTGAATTGTTTCTTTCTGGCTGCTTGTAATATTTTCTCTTTGACCTGGGAACTCTAGAATTTGACTACATTATTCCTAGGAATTTTCCTTTGGGGATCTCTTTCACGAGGAGATTGGTAGATTCTTTCAATTTCTATTTTGCCCTCTGGTTCTAAAATCTCAGGGCAGTTTTCCTGAATAATTTCTTGAAAGATGATGTTTAGGCTCTTTTTTTGATATGGCTTTCATATAGTCCAATAATTTTTAAATTCGCTCTCCTGGATCTATTTTCCAGGTCAGTTGTTTTACCAATGAGATATTTCACATTGTTTTCTAATTTTTCATTCTTTTGGATTTGTTTTACAGTGTCTTGGCTTCTCATAAGGTCACTAGCTTCCAATTGCTCTATTATAATTTTTAAGGAAGTATTTTCTTTTTTTTTTGGATTTGATAAGATAAATATTTATTAAGCACCTATTACAAGAATGACCTCTTAAGTGATCTTTTTTTAAATACTTGTTTATTTATTTATTTTTTGGTTTAGCCATTTTATTTATTTTTTTGTTTTCAACATTTACTTCCACAAGATTTTGGGTTCCAAATTTTCACTCCATCTTGCCCCTCCCCCAATCCCCAAGATGGTATGCATTCTAAATACCCCTTCCCTTAGTCTGTCTTCCCTTCTATCTCTCCCCCTCTTGTCTTATCTCCTTCCCCTTCAATTTTCCTGTAGGGCAGGATGGATTTCTGTACCCCATTTGCTGCATTTCTTATTTCCCAGTTGTATGTGAAAACATTTTTTTAAAACATGTGTTTTTAAAACTTTGGGATCCAAATTTTCTCCCTCCCTCCCTCCCCACCCACCCTCATTGATAAGGCAAGCAATGAAATATAGGTTATATATGTGCAGTTATGCAAAACACTTCCATAGTAGACATGCTGTGAAAAACTAACTCAATTTCCCTTAATCCTATCCTGCTCACACATTTATTCTATTCTTTCTTTTGACCCTGTCCCTCCTTAGAAGTATTTGCCTCTGATTACTCCCTTTCCCACTCTGCCCTCCTCTCAATCATTCCCCTACTCTTTTGTCCCCTTCTCGTCCTATTTTCCTGTATGGTAAGACAGATTTCCATACCCAATTGAGTGTGTATGTTATTCCCTCCTTAAGTCAAATCCTATGAGAATAAGATTAACTCATTCCCTCTCACCTTCCCCGGTTTCCCCTCCACTGTAAGAACTTTTTCTTTTCTGTTTTTTTTTTTTGTGTATGAGATAATTTACCTTGTTATATATCTCCCTTTCTCCTTCTCCTAGTATATTCCTCTCTCACCCCATAATTTTATTCTTCATTTTCAACTCACCGTGTGCCCTCTTTCTATCTATATCTATATTGGCATACATATAATTTTTTCCCCTCCGACTACCCTATTACTGACAAAGGTCTCATGAATTACAAACATCATCTTTCCATGCAGGAATGTAAACAGTTCAACCTTAACAAGTCTCTTATGATTTCTCTTTCCTGTTTACCTCTTCATATTTCTCTTTAGTGTTGTATCTGAAAGTCAAATTTTCTATTCAGCTCTGGTCTTTTCATCAAGAATGCTTTAAAGTCCTGTATTTCACTGAATGACCATTAATTCCCCTGAAGGATTATGTTCAGTTTTGCTGGGTAGGAGATTCTTGGTTATAATCCTATCTCTTTTGCCCTCTGGAATATTATATTCCATGCCCTCCAGTCCCTTAATGTAGAAGCTGTTAAATCTTGTGTTATCCTGATTGTGTTCCCATAATACTTGAATTGTTTCTTTCTGGCTTCTTACAATATTTTCTCCTTGATCTAGGAACTCTGAAATTTGGCTACAATATTGCTAGGAGTTTTCTTTTGGGGATCTCTTTCAGGATGTGATCAGTGAATTTTTTCCACTTCTATTTTGCCCTCTGGTTCTAAAATATCAGGACAGTTTTCCTTGATAATTTCTTGAAAGATGATGTCTAGGCTCTTTTTTTGGTCATGGCTTTCAGATGGTCCCATAATTTTAAATTCTCTCTCCTGGATCTATTTTCCAGGTCAGTTGTTTTTGCAATTAGATATTTCACATTGTTTCCTATTTTTTCATTCTTTTGGATTTGTTTTACAGTGTCTTGATTTCTCATAAAGTCATTAGTTTCCAATTGCTCTATTCTAATTTTTAAGGAAGTATTTTCTTCAGTAATCTTTTGGACTTCCTTTTCCATTTGGCCAATTTTGCTTTTTAGGGCATTCTTCTCCTCATTGGCTTTTTGGACCTCTTTTGCTATTTGGGTTAGACTATTCTTTAAGCTGTTATTTTCTTCAGTATTTTTTTGAGTCTCCTTTAGCAAGTTGTTGACTTTTTTTTTATGATTTTCTTGCATCAGTCTCAGTTTTTCCTCTACTTCTCTTACTTGCTTCTCAAAATCCCTTTTGAGCTCTTCCAATGCCTGGGACTGATTCATATTTTTCTTGGAGGCTTTGGATGTAGGAGCTTTGGCTTTGTTGTCTTCTTCTGGTTGTATGTTTTGATCTTCTTTGTCACCAAAGTAAGATAATATAGTCTGACTCTTTTTGCCCTGCTTACTCATGATCCCAGCTAATTACTTGAGTTTTAAACCCTTTGTTAAGGTAAAAGTCTGCTTCCAACGTGGAGAATGTTCTGTCCCAAGCTTCAGGGGTTTGTACAGCTGTTTTCAGAGATACTTCTAGGGACCTGAAAATTTTTATTTCTTCCAAGGTGCTATGACAAGGGGAGAGGTGTTTTCTCTCCACCACCACAAGAAACTTCACCACACCAGCATTCCTCCTTGCCCCAGGACCTCCCCTCAGAACTGTGACCCAGATCCAAGCACTGGTAAAGCAAGAGATTTCTGCCCCAGCACTGGCAAAGAGATCCCTGCAATCCCCCTCTTATCAGTCACTTGATTTCCCCTTAGTCTGTGGGTTGGAAGCTCTGGAAACAGCCACGGCCCAGGGATGGCTGAGACCTAGCTCCTTCTCTCACTGCAGTCACAGACTTTTCCCACTGACCTTCCAAGTTGTCTTTGGCATTCATGGGTTGAGAAATCTGGAAACTGCCACAGCTGCCTGTGATTCAACCCTTTGAGGCCTGCTCCAGGGTCGCTGCAGCCTGTGTACCCACACAAAACTGCGCTCCTCTCCCTGCCCTGCGTGATATAACTTTCTGATCAACCATCCAGGCTGTCTTTGGCTGGAAATTTGTTTCACTCTGTTTTTTTTTTTTTTTTATGGGCTCTGCTGCTTTAGAATTTGCTTAGAGCCATTTTTTTACAGGTATTTGGAGAGGTTTGGGGGAAGAACTCAAGCAAGTCACTGCTTTCGTTCCACCATCTTGGCTCTGCCCCCTACTGTTTACTTTTTTTGGCTTCTCTTCTGTCTTGATTTGAAGATCAACTTTTTCATTCCACTCTGGTGTTTTAATTATAAAAGCTTGAAAGTCCTCTATTTTACTAAATACCCATTTTTTTCCACTGAAGAATTTCACTCAGTATTGCTGGGTAGCTGATTATTGGTTGTAATCTTAGCTACTGGTATATCATATTCCAGGGCCCTCTGCCCTCTTAATGCAGAAACTGCTAAATCCTGTGTAATCCTGACTGTGACTTCACGATATTTGAATTGTTTCTTTCTGACTGCTTGCATTATTTTTTCCATGGCCTGGGAGCTCTAGAATTTGGTTCAGGTGGTGATTGGTGGATTCTTTCAATTTCTATTTTTCCCTCTTGTTCTAAGATATCAAGGTAGTTTTCCTTCATAATGTCTTGAAATATGATATCTAAGCCTTTTTTTTATCATGGCTTTCAGATAGTTCAATAATTCTTAAATTATTTCTCCTGGATCTATTTTCCAGGTCTGTTGTTTTTCCAATGAGAAATTCACATTTTACTCATTTTTTTTTTCATTGTTTTGGTTTTGTTTTATTATTTCTTGATGTCTCATGGAGTCATTAGCTTCCACTTGCCCAATTTAATTTTTGAGGAATTATTTTCTTCAGTGAGGTTTTGTACTTCCTTTTCATTTGATCAGTTCTACTTTTTAAGGATTTTTTTCAGTGAATTTTTGTATTTTCTTCCTATTTGGCCAATTCTATTTTTAAGGAGTTGTTTTTTTTGAATATTTTTTGTGTATCTTTTTTCCCCTTTTTGTGTGCTTCCTTTACCAATATGCTGACTTTTAAAAAGTATTATCTTGCATAACTCATTTCTTTTCCTAATTTTTCTTCCACTTCTATTACTTGCTTTTAAAAATCATTTTTGAGTTTTTCAAGGAGTTTTTTTTTTAAATCTGAGACCAATTTATATTTTTTTGAGGCTTTGCATATAACTGTTTTCTTTTTTTGTTTGTTTTTACAGTGTTTTCCTCTTCTAAGTTTGTGCATTGATCATCCCTCTCTAACTTTCTATGGTCAGATTCTTTTCATTTTGTTTTGTTTTGTGCGTTTTTGCTGCCTATTTTGTGACCTTGTACTTTTATGTAAAAGTTGGGCTCTATTTCTGCACTGTCTCAAGCTTCTTGTGATAGTTCTTGGGTCCCACTGCTTGCTGGCCCTGGACCTTGTGGACTATCTGATGGCTTGTTCTGGAATGGGGACCTACCTGCTGGCTTGTATTGGGGGCATAACTTTGCTGTTGACATGCCATAGGGTGAGCTTTACAGCTTGGTGTGCCCCAGAGTCAAGACCTTACTGCTGGCTTGCTATTGGGAGTGGGGCCTTGCTGTGCTTCTGCTCTTCAAAGAAGGGCCTTGGGTTTCTTCTGGTTTATACTAGAGACTGTGCCTGGCTGGTGGTTTGCCAAAGACTAGGGCCTCACCGCAGAGCCCCTGAAGTTCATTCTGCTGCTGCTTGCTGAATGTGTTCCTCCCCCAGCCCTATGAGGCAGACCTTTCTTTCTGACTCTCCAAACTGCCCTGGGCTGGAAAGCTGCTTCATGGCTTCAAAATTGGTTCTGAGACATTATTGTAAGTTTGTAGAGGAATTTGTCAGGGCTCAATTGACTTTCTGTCTCACTCTACCATCTTAATACCAGCAGTCATTAGATAAAGAACTGATGGACTCTGAATGCAAATCACAACATATTATTTTTACTTTATTTTTTGTGACTTTTCTTTTTGCTTTTGGTCGATTTCTTCTTTTACAACTGTGACTAATATGGAAATATATTTTATATGATTCCATATATATAATCTATATCAAATTGCTTAGCATTTTAAGAAGGGGGAGGGGAGAGAAGGAGGGCAAAAAATTGTAACTCAAAATTTTATAAAATTAATACTAAAAGTTGTCTTTACATATAATTGGCAAAATAAAATACTAAAACATAAATAAAGGGAAAGTAGTCCTTTAAAATAATTAATCAGAACCTTATGCAAAGAGTGGCCTTGGGCCATCTATACTATATTATGTGATAGAGATAGAGTAATGGATAGAACTTGTTGTTTTCTTCATTGGAGTAAGAAAATTGCAGATGAAGAAATTCCCTTTATCAATGAAGGTTAGCATCTTCTCTGTTATTGCTATTCTTAGAGAATTGGATAAAGTACTGAGAGGTGACTGGGTTACATAGCTACTATGTGTCAGAGGTAGAACTTGAAACCAGATTTTTCTGATTCAAAAGCCAAATCTCTCTCCACTATGGCACACTGCCTCTTCTCTCATTCTATTTTCAGTGTAATCATAATTGCAGAGTGTCAGTCAGAGGAGTCAGGCAAATGATACTAAAAATTAATTCAAAACACCTATTATATGTAAGGAGTGGTGCAAAGTCCCTTACAAATATTTTTTTTCATTTAATCCTCACAATAAAACCAGAAAGGTAGCAGATATTATTATCCCAATTTTACCGTTGAAGAAATTTTTGGCAGACAGAACTTAAGTGATATTTACTCATGATTCCATAGCTATTAATTGTCTAATGCCAGATTCAAACTCAAGTTTTCCTGCTTCTAGGCCCATAGTTCTATCTTCTGAAATAGAAAGCACCAGGATTTAATTATTAATATTTAAAATATCCTTTACAACTTTTGATAGTGCATGCACTTGAACATTAGGAACTTTAATGCTTTAAAATTACTTAAAAATACATAGAAAGCTATTATTATTATTGACAACTGGGGTACATAATTTTTAAATTAAGTGTTATCATATATCTATTCTGATTGAGGAATTTATACTTAAATAGTGAGAAATTTCCCAAAAAGAATATATACAAAAGATAAAACAAAAACAAAAACAAATGGAGATACCAAAGTCATACTAGTAGTTAACTTATGTGATGAGGTTGACATTCATCAGATTTCTTGTTAAACAGTATATTTAAAGAGGAGTATTTTCAGAGTTGTGAATTAGAATTAACTTCCTCTTTTGAATATGATTGATACACTAATGGCAACCAAAATTCTAATTTATTTAGTTGGGTAGAGGTTGTAATGTGTGCCTTAAGTTACTCTAAGGTAGTATTTCATTTTATAAATTTCTAAAAATAAACAAACTTTTTAGTTCAAAAGCTAATTTTGATAATTAAAGTTTGAATAAGCCTGGAACAGA
This sequence comes from Vombatus ursinus, assembly GCF_900497805.2. Classification (NCBI taxonomy): domain Eukaryota; kingdom Metazoa; phylum Chordata; class Mammalia; order Diprotodontia; family Vombatidae; genus Vombatus; species Vombatus ursinus. The sequence continues at coordinate 1,658,628 of NW_020950566.1, read as the reverse complement.
AAAGAAATGTTTTTCCTTATTGGACTATATTTACTTGATTACAAATGAAAATCTTTTTTATCCTTCCATTTTTATATTCAGAGCTAAAATGGGAATTGAAGACATCATGGTGGAAGTTGATCCAATGATTGCTAGACCAGGAGGCTTTAAAATAAATCAGTCTAAAGGTGAAATTAAAGGAGCATGTTGTCCACTGCTGCCTACATTTGGATATATTGTTTATTCCACAAGTTTATTAATATACTTTTATTAAGTTCTGAGTATTGCCCTATTTGTGGAAATGTCTGTTTAAAGTTTATTGAACTGCACTGAGTTGAAATAAACTTGAAGACATCATATCTGAAATTTTAAAAGATTCAGACTGTATATAAAATAACTCAACCATTAAGTGCTAGATTACAAATCACAACCTATAGTGCTGTAAAACTTCATGGATGGGATCTATTCCCAGGAGTAAGATTAATAATGGTATATTTCATGTAAGAGATGGGCTTGAGATTAGATTTAAAATAGGTATAGTATTCAAGTTGGTAAAAGAAAGGGAAGAAAAGTTCAAACTTAGGAAAGAGCATTTTTAAAAAGTTATAGAGCTGCCATGAGCAAGCTATTTGAAAAGTGATGTGAGAAGAGGCCGTGTATTATTGGGTTGTGAAAGGTAATCTTGGAAAATTTAGATGTGGTCATTTAATGGAAAGCTTTGAATGATTGAATGACTCTATCTACCACTGTCCATTTAGCCTGAGATCATGTGCTTAAACAGGGTCAATGTGAAGGGAAAAAATAGACAATTAATGTTCATTGTTATTGTTAACGCATGAGGTTTGTGATTAAAATAAGAAGGTTGTACTAAATGACTTCTAAATAGTTTTCTAGCTATAAATCTATAAAACTATATATGCAAAGTGAAATGAGAACCATAGTGGTTTTCCATGTGACTCATAAAAATATCAACATTATATTTTAAAAGGTAGTTTATATATTGATCAAACAGATTAATAACATGGTCCTCCACCTGACTTGGCATTTATAGACACAGCTTACATATTTACACAAGTTTGAATAATGAACTTAATCAAGGTGCAAAGAATTATAGATGGATTTCTTGCTGAAATAATGACTCATCTTTTGCTTATGAACTATTTTGATATAGGAGAAACCATTGTATATTTTTGAACAAATTAACCCAAATTGTGAAAACCACTACAAATGGAAAACAGCAATAATTCTATGAGAAATTCACTAATACCAGCATGGGTTTTTTCTTCAGAGACATGAAACTTGAGGTCATCTAAGTTGCCCAGAACAAACCTCCAGTGATTTACACTGACCCACTTAGAAGATCAGTAAATGCTAACAAATGGTGTACCATACCAGTCTCTCCCATTTCAGAGCATATTATTTTCTCTTTGAATTTTTCCATAGGTTTAAAAACCTAGAAAACTTTAAAAACATTTTTTATGAAAATACTATAGAACTCTTGGTGTGCATTGAGGTCTGTCAAAGAAGTAAGAATCTGAAATTAGTTGAATTTTTAGTTATAGGATCTTTAGAGGTAGTGAATTCCCTCTCATTGGAAATTGTTTAAAAAAAAACCTGGATCATCACTTATTAGATGTAGCAGACAATTTCATTCAAATACATATTCAACTGGATAGCTTCTGGGGTACCTTCTTATTCATATTCTATGATTCTAGATCTGGATCTGTGACCTGGGACTCCAAACTTCCATATCCTGACTAGCTTCCTATGTCTTATGGTGATATGTCGTGGAAGGTATCCGTAACAAAGAGGGAATAACTTGGCAGTTAACATAAATAATTTTATTTACTTAAAAAATAAAAGGCGGGTTAATCAGAGGATGTCTGTGAATGAGATTTGGATTTCTGGTCCTCAGTCTTAAAATACAAGAATCTTGAGCTCTTAGCTCACTAATGCATACATTGATTCATTTAATAATCATTGACAAAATTTGTGATCTTGTAGCATCTCTATTCCTATTTTCCTCCCAACACTGGTGCTTAAGGAAGATACATAAACATGCCCATAACATCCCAGAATGCAACACAAACCAGAATAATATGTAATTGAGAAAAATTTAACAAAACAAATGAAAATACAGTAAAACAGACTATCACATTTTACAACTATATCAGTATGTGGCCTGCAAGAATTCTTACATACAAATTGGAGCCCCTAGTTTCTATTTGAGTTTGACATTACTAGCATGGTATATAATTTGGTTTTCTACCTCATTTTTTTTCCATTTTTAGTTTAAACTATTTTAAATTAGATTTACACAATTCTAGTATAACACCAAAACTTCCAGTAATTTTAGTATGATCTATTCTGGAATTTTTGTACAGCAGGTTCAAAACCTCTCCATTTGAACTCTCTTCCAAGCTTGGAGAGGAGTGTGTCATAAACCCCGATTGAGGTTCTAATAAAAGGATAGGCTGGAACTGAAAAGGGAGTCCCATAAAAGTCAGATGATCAGTGCAAATTATAAAAGTGTAGCCATAGTGCTAGTCAGTGAACTTCTTAACCGTTGCAGTAATAATAATATCTCCTTTGCCCATTTGTACATAGTTCTCCATAAATGACATTGTTCTGAATAGTACACAATTAACACCTCAAAGCCATTTGCCATTTTTTGGATGAATGGAGTTTCAACACCACAAAGTGAAGCTTTATTAGTGAGAAGCAGTAGTTTATGTTCATTGTAATGGATTAGAATACTTTCAGAAGCCAGCACCAATGTGATGCTCTAGGGTACATCCTTACACTAGTAAGTATGATGTGACAAAATGCTAAGTTGTAGCAGATAAAAAAGTGACCAGAAGGATTTCCTAGGTCTTTCCTGACATTTATATTCAAAATTAAACCCAATACTCTGTATATGGCCTGATCATGGCATACTATAGCAGGTCTATTTCTTTCTTTGCTCCAGACACTATGCCTCTGTTAATGATATCTGTGATAGTTTATCATCTCTAAACTCAAAAGAGCTAAAGATTGTGTCACTAATTAGTACCCCTATTAAACCTAAATTCATTAACCCCAGGAAAGCTGGAGGTCTTATTTTGCTTTTAAAGTAGATGAATGATAGATTTCAAATACATGTTTTGAGTAAAACAAATACCAGCTAGGGGACACTGGAAGTATTAATTTTATATTTTCATTTTTTCCCATTCTGATACATAACATATTGAAATGATGTAAGACTACAAAAATGTTTTTCCTGTGAGTTCATCCTATGTTGTGACCATGATTAGAGTGACATTGAGATATGGTAGCTGTAGGGTTTCTTTTGGGGAAAAGACATAAAATACAATAATAAGTGAAAAGCCATAAAAACATAAACTTTGTGAAAGGTGGAAGCCTGAACATGGTGACCTGTTAGAAATCATAACTTAGACACTAAATCATAACTTAGACACTGAGTCATAACTTAAGTTACTATGACCTATGAAAGCCAGAACAAGAATATTGTGACCTATATGTGACCAGAACATAATCAATACACAAACTTATGTTTTGACATAACATTGGCTTAACTCCCAAGCTCATTAATAAGCAGAAAACCAAAATATTCTCCAATCAGTAATGATGTACTCTCTAGCTCCTCCTGCCTTTGTCTGTTTTCTATAATTACCATGGGGATTTTGGGGGTTCATAGTGGAGATCCACTAAACTATCTGGCTGCCACCTCAGACCAAATACTGCCCCTGTTTTTAAGAATTCATAATGATTGATTAAACTATTACATATATAATCAATTTGAAGCTCTGTGGCCTCTTCCTTTGGTATCAAAAGAACACCACATGGTTATGGGGAAAGTACAGGGTTCTCCAGTCAGGGCAATTCCAAACCTTACAATTGGCATAATTGGGCAGGAAACCAATGGAATGTCAAGGAACCAGGGGATAAACTGGAGGATGGGGGAATCCTTGGTTGGCCTCCATATAGGGGTGGAGGGACCAGTGTTGGACTACAATAAGTAGAGGGATGCCCTGAACATGCCAAAAGGCTTAGAGTCCCTTCTGATGGAATTATGTTCCATCAGGTTGGGACGTAAAGTGAAAAAAGTAGTACATTAGCCCCTACTCATAGCATTGAAAAAACCACTACCAAGTTCCTAGACACTGAGAATGGAAAGGAATTCCACTTAAAGAAAACATGTAGAAACACCAGTTTGCTGGTCAGCCAGGTTGAAGGCAAGTAAGTAAGTAGACAAAGCATGTAATTGTGAGAGAGTCTCTTTCTCCCTCCATTCCTGGCTGACTGCAGCAGCCTCAAAGGAGGCGGGTTTCTAGGAGAGAGAGAAAAAGAAGATATTTTCAATGAAATGAAGATCATTTGAGTAAAAGGTCAAAAAATAATATTTTTTATTTGCCACTACATTCCTGGACTGGGGCCATGTTCTAGGGTATAAGAGGATGGACAAGTAGAAAAGGAAGGAGGAAAACTTTCCCCTTCAGATCTAAAAGAAGAAGATCACTTCACTGATTATAGAGAGGCAGGATTGGGGGCTATGTCAGTGAAAGTTTCAAGGCTTACACTTTGGAATTGAACTTGCAGTTAACCCTTTCCTGACTCACAAAAAAAAGAATAAAGTCACTTTGCTGATTATAGAGAAGTGAGTTTGGGTTCAATGTCAGTGAAAATTTCAAGGTGAAGAGAGGGGAGAGGTTGCACTTTGGAATAGAACTGGCACTTAACTTTCCTGACTCAGAAAAAAAGGGGAAGGTTTATGAGAATCAGGAAATAACCATAATTTAATTGAGTTTTATTGGAATATCTAGCTAGAATTTAGGGAGTCTTACAAACCAAAATTAAGTACTGGTCAATTTTAAAATAACTTTTTAAATTAGGGTGTGTGTTAAAATTGGAAACTTGACTAAATTATATGAGACTTCTATTCATTAGAAGAAATCATAGAGAGCTATGGGTAAATTAATAAACTATGGGTTCCCTCTGAGATTGTGGAACCCAGATTTGAACCAAATTAAAACATACTCTTAAGAGTGACAATTGGGGTAGATTAAATCATAGTATTAGATTACCACTTTAATAATCTTTGGCAGTGGATTGGCTGAAAAAAGTGGACCCCATACTGTGAAATGGTTGGAATAAGTCACTTATTTAAAATATAAGAATACAGTCTATATTAAAATCATAACACCAGATTCTTTGTAATACCATTTGGAACATAGATCTGAGTATAATTGAATTCATTCTGGTCATATTTCAAGTGAAATATGTCTCTTCTAATTTGATGCTTAAGATAAGTCAGAATTTATTATACTATTATTGGGCACTAAGACAAATTAGGGAAATATCTGAAATTTGTTAACTGAGTGATCTTAAGAAAGTAGCCTCAGTTTACTTTACCCATGAGTGTAAAGTGCTTACCATAATGTCTGACAGAGTGCAGACACTATAAATGTTAACTATTAGTATTAGTTTCTTAATAAGTTGTGACTAGTATAAAATGCCAATGGTGATGAGATGCCCAATTTTCTCTGTAAGTTAATTTGGAAATGCATTCAACAAAATTGAAGTCACCTGTTTGGTGATGGGTTTGTTTCAAGTTTCAAATACATAATATTGTTTCAAACTGGTAAACTTTTGTATCAGTTATGTCATGTAACTTTTCATAATTTGGATGTTATTGGCGTATGGAGTGAAAGACACTAAATGATGATGGAATAATTGTTTAAAACCAGTTATGCTATTTTATCATCCCTGCTAACCCTGTTTTATGTTTTGCAACTGCCATTTAGAAAACTGGGTATTCCCATATTCGCCTATAGTTAAGAGGAAGCCACAGCTAAAACAATTTTCCTAACTAAATTATTTGGGATTATTGTCATTATGTTGAAACCTAAAATTGTTAATTGATTACTGTACATGGAAAGCAGGGGGTGAGGTAAAAACCTTATCTTAATTGGTTCAGCCAACTCAGAACAGTCCTCTTTCGGGCATAAGGGTGTGCAGCAGTGTTGGTCTATTAAACCTTGAGGAGAGTAAATGGGTATACCCCCAACTTCCCTCCCTTAAAAAGACATCCAAAGTTGCCTTCAATGTAGGGCTATAGGGGTTGAGCAGAAGCCCCATGTGCCATTTACCATATACTAGGGTTCTAAAAATAAATAAACCATACCATCTCTGGTAGATACTGGTGCAGATGCATGATACTACATGGGAACCCCAAAAGACATCCTGGCAAGTGGGTAGCCAAGAAGGATACAGGGGAAATTCAGTCAGGGGAAACAAACTAAATTAAGACTGAAAATAGGCAGCTTGCCACCTAGAGAATATGTGGTTTACATCAGTCCAGAAGAGACCATATCATGGGGTGGACAGGCAGGAGCATCAGAATCAGCCCAATCTCTGAGGGCCCTGTGGATTACCCTTATTTTGTAAACTTGTCAGGTCCCTGAAAACCATCTGTGTGGGTAAGATCATCAGCTCTGGGAAAAGAGCTTGTTTGGGTAATGGAATTACTAAACAATGAATTTTGCTTGCTAAGAATTTGTAAGTTTATGTATAACATAGAAATAATTTCTAATGATTGGTCTCTACATCAGGATAAATTTAAATTTGAGAAGGAAAGAAAAACAAGTGAAAGATGTGAAGTAAAATCTCTTATGTAAGTGAGTGGTGGTAAATTTTTATTGCTTATTACTACTCTATGAGAATAATAATAATTAAAAAAAAAAACTTCTAGAAGCAGCTAGGTAGCATACTGGATAGAGCACTAGCCCTGGAGTCAAGAGGACCTGAGTTCAAATCCGGCCTCAGACACATGATACTCACCAGCAGTGTGACCCTGGGCAAGTCACTTAACCCCAATTGCCTTGTCAAAAAAACAAAAACAAAAACAAAAACAAAAAACAAAAAACAAACAAACAAAACAAACAAACAAACAAAAACAAAAAAACCTCTAGCTAGTCCTAAGCTGTGATTAGTGAAACTTGCTGTTTGAGGTAAAAGGTCTTGGTACTGTAACTAATTTTGTTTTGAGGTTTGAGTTTCTAGTTCAGATATAGTTGTCTGATGAATCATTGAATCAGTAACACACCATTTGAGAGAAATGCCAGAAGCTAGTCAAAGGGAATATGATACTTAATTGTTACAGGAGGAGGTTCGCATCTGGGAAAAACCAACAGGACAACCTTGGCATTAACCTAAGGTGGGATCGTCTTGGTTCAGTTTCCCCATTGTGTTCCTTTGAAAAGGAATGTTTGGCTATTCCTGAGTCTAGCTATGAGATAGAATTGTTACTACATGGATGCCTGCCAAACTGTGACTCTTACTTGAAATAAAACATAGCTAAGGATGCTTTATCCTGGCATCTATGTGCCATTAGGCTTAAGCTTGAAGGACCATTTTGATACTGGTATAATCATTTTCCTAGTATTTGCTTTTTAACAAATTCCTATAATCAGAGCAAGTGATCAGTAAAAGATATGATAACAATGCATGTAAGTGAGATCTTCTTGTTTTCAGTCTCAATGTGTAATCATTCCATATGCCCCCCCCCAAAAAATTGGTAAATTAAAACTTGGGCTTGTTATTTACCTTCTTGCATAGTCATGTGAAAAATTAAGTACCTGAAATACCTCATTCTTTCCGAATAATATGGGAATAATTAGGCAAAGAAAAACCAAGGTCCTTAAATGTTTCAAAATGATGTAAGAATAATTGGCTATTGATACAACTAACTGAAGGACCTAGCTGTTATTCTATTAATTACTAAATCTAAATCAGAAACATCTTCAGTTTGGCTTTGAAAAGAGAATTTCATTGCAATCGATTTTCTTAGAGGGAGGCAACTTGTGGAATATTTTTTGTTACATTAATGAAAAAGTCAGTTTCATTCAAGTTTATTACTAATGTGGAAATAGCATCTATTTGTACTGTGTGTCCTGTGGTACAAATGTGTTTTCATTATAAACAGCTTATTGATATACACTGTTTTGGAATTAATTACTTAAGTATCTCCCCAAGTCTTTTATTATAATTGGAGTAAAGTCAGCCTCTAAGAAGTAAATTCATTTGTGTAACTATTGAACCCAGGGGTGGAAGGCCTCTACCTGCAAAGAGTGTTGTTGCTTATGTTTTCATATACAGGATTAGATTTCCTATAGCGTCTGATCCTCCAAACAGAATTGGAATAAGAGTGAAAAATTTTGAAAAAGTAACAAGATCAAACAACTCTATATGTCAAATGTAAATGATTCAAATAGGGCATGTAAAAACAAACAAACAAACAAACTAACTAACTAAATTTTCCGAAGCTTTAAGCAAACTCTGGGTTCCTACTTTGATGTTCTCCCTTATAGTTCTATTGTTAAGATCAGAACTCTAAGGTTTAAGCTGGTCTTTAAAATATGAATGAGTTATTAGACAAGTAAAATTTGAGAAGCTACATTAAACTTGTACTGGGATTTGTTTTGTAAAAGATTTTAGCAAGAACATCTAAGGAGTCTCTACAAGCAAACTGGAACCAGAAAAATAATTCTACTGAAGAATTGCCCCTGAGGACCAGACATTTTCCAGATTGCCTCAAGAAAAGATATTCCAGAGACCAGACTGCTGCACGGGGCATCTGAATTCCAAGATGAAATTTGTTATTAAATGGACATTGGGACTGGGTTGATGATTATCATTGTACAAGTCTCCCCTTGACAAAAAGGGGGAAATTGAGAAAATCAAATTGTTCTGATCCCATTCTGTGATTGATTCTATTCTCTGCCATCCCCAATATGTTGTATAACTGCCCAAGCCATGTTTGTCTCTCAACTTAGCTCAGAAACTCAACTGGCCTATACTGAATTAAGTTCAGAAATTCAGCTTACCCATTAATTCTCAAATGCCATTGATTCTTCCTTCAACTCCTCAGGGGTGGGATGGAAGAAAATTGTAGCAATAGTGGTAATTTTTCACTTGATCATGTTGTAAGTCCTATCTATGCTTGCATTGCTTATGTGGTTTATGTTTACAAACGAGATCATCCCAGCTGAACCCAAAAGGCCCTAAACAACCTAGTATAGAGCCACCCCAAGGACATTGAGGAAGATATTTGGAAAGAATGAATGAGCAGCTTTTCAGGGGTGTATTATACGGTTCCTGTTGGGAAAAAGAGATAAAATACAGTGAAAAACCATAAAAATTTAAACTCTGTGAAAGATAGAAGCCTAAACATGGTGACCTGTTAGAAATCATAACTTAGCTACTAAATCATAACTTAGACACTGAGTCATAACTTAAGTTACAATGACCTATGAAAGCCAGAACAAGAACATTGTGACCTATATGTGACCAGGTCCTAATCCATACACAAACTTATGTTTTGGCATAACATTGGCTTACCTCCCAAGCTCATTACTAAACATAAAATCAAAATATTCTCCAATCAGTAAGGATGCACTCTTTGGCTCCTCCTGTCTTTGTCTGTTTTCTATAATTACCATGGGGATTTTGAGGGTTCATAGTAGGGATCCACTAAACTATCTGGCCACCACCCATAATAATTGATTAAATTACTATCTATAATCAATTTGAAGCTCTGTGATCTCTTCCTTCGGTGTCAAAAGAACATTCCATGGTTATAGGGGAGATATAGGGTTTCCAAGATAAGGGAATTCTGGACCTTACAGTAGCATACCTGAATATGAGAAAGAAGATACTCCAAGAAGTTATAGAAAAATCCAGAGACAATAACCATTTTGAGTTGAAGGTACTTACTGTGGAATACTTCTAGAATTACATTTTTAAAAAAAATATTTTATTTTTTCCAATAATGTGTAAAAAAAATAACATTCTTTTTTTTAATTTTAAGATCTAAATTCTCTCCCTGCCTCTCATTCCATTCTTTCTCCCTGAGATGGAAGCAAATTGTTCTAGCAAACACATGTGCAATCATGCAAAACCTATTTCCACATTAGTTATGTTGTGAAAGAAAACAAAGACCAAAGAGGGGAAAACATGAAAAAAAGTGAAAAATATTATGCTTAAATCAGCATACAGATGCCATCAGTTCTTCTTGAGAGGTGGATAGAATTTTGCACCGTGAGTCTTTGGAATTGTCTTGAATCATTGCATTGCTTAGAATAGCTAAGTCAATCACAGTTGTTCTGTCATACAATATTGCTGTTACTGTATACTATGTTCTCCTAGTTCTGGTCAATTCGCTCTGCCTAAATTCATATGTCTTTCCAAGTCTTGTAGTAAGTATTTTTCCCCTGAAATCTGCTTGCTTGTCATTTCTTCTAGCACAATAGTATTCCATTAAAACTTGTTCAGCCATTCCCTAGTTGATGGGCATTCCCTCAATTTCCATTGCTTTGTCAACACAAAAAGTTGCTGTAAATATTTTTACACAAATAGGTCTTTTTCAATTTTTTTATCTCTTTGGGATAAAGACCTAGTAGTGGTATTGCTGGGTTAGAACGTAGGGAGAGTTTTATAGGCCTTTGGGCATAATTCCAAGGTGTTCTTCAAATGCTTGGATCAGTTTACAACTCCACCAACAGTGTATTAATGTCCTAATTTTCCTACATCCCTTCCAATATTTATAATTTTTCCTTTTCCTGTCATATTAGCCAATCTAATAGGTAAGAGGTGGTACCTCAGAGATTTTAAATTTGCATTTCTCTAATCAATAGTGATTAAGAACATTTTTTTTATATGACTATAGATAGCTTTAATTTCTTCTTTTGAAAACTGCCTGTTCATATTTTTAACCATTTATCAATTGGGGAATTTATAAGAATAATTGTATTCTTAGAAATTTGACTTAGTTCTCTACATATTTGAGAAAAGAGGCTTTTTATCAGAGATACTTCTATAAATACTTCTCATTTTTCTGCTTTTATTATAATTTTGCTTGCATTGGTCTTGTTTGTGCAAACATGTTTAAATTTAATATAACCAAAATTATGCATTTTATGTCTCATAATGTTCTCTATCTCTTGTTTAGTCATAAATTCTTTCCTTATCCATAGATTGGACAGGAAATCTATTCCATGCTCCCCTAATTTGCCCATTGTATCACCCTTTATGTCCAGATTATTTACCCATTTTGACCTTATCTTGGTATACAGTGTGAGATGTTGATATATATCTAGTTTTTGCAATACTATTTTCTAGTTTTCCCAGTAATTTTTGTCAAACAGTGAATTCTTACACCAAAAGTTTGAATCTTTGGGTTTATCAAACATGAGATTAACATGGTCATTTATTACTTTGTATTGTGTACCTAATCAATTACAGTTATCCACCACTCTGTTTCTTAGCTAGTGCCAAGTTATTTTGATTACCACTTTATAATATGGTTTGAAATCATCTATGGCTAGCCACTTTCCTTCATATTTTTTTTCATTTTAATTCCCTTGATATTCTTGACCTTTTTTTTTTCAAGATATCCTTTGTTGTTATCTTTTCTATCTCAATAAAACACAATTTTATCAGTTTGGTGTTGTACTGAACAAGTATATTAATTTAAATAAATAGTAATTTTAATTTTATTGGCTTAGCCTACCCATGCACAACTGATTTCCAATTGTTTGGATTTTACTTTAACTGAGTGAAAAAATGTTTTGTAATTTCATTCATATTCTTCCTGGATTTTTCTTGACTGATAGAATAGCAAGTATTTTATCATCCACAGTTACCTTACATGGGCTTTCTCATTCTATCTCTTGATGCTGGACTTTGTTGGTTATATATAGAAATGCTAATGACTTATGTGGGTTTATATCACATCCTGCAACTTGGCTGAAGTTGTTATTTCAACTAGTTTTTTAGTTGATAGAGTTTTCTAAGTATACCAATGAGTGATAGTTTTGTTTCCTTGTTGTCTATTTGAATTCCTTCACTTTCCTTTTCTTCTCTTATTGCTATAGCTAGCATTTTTAGAACAATATTGAATATTAGTAGTGATAACGGACATCCTTGCTTCAACTCTTATCTTATTGGGAAGGCTTCTAGTTTATCTGCATTAGAGGTAATGCTTGATGATGGTTTTAGATAGATACTAGTTATCATTATAAAACTCCATTTATTCCTTCATTCTAGTTTTTTAATAGAAATGGTGTTGTCTTTCAAAAAGCTTTTTCTGCATCTATTGTGATAATCCTGTTTTCTGTTGGTTTTGTTATTGATATAGAGAATTATGCTAGTAATTTCTTCAATATTCCAATAGCCCTACATTCCTAGTACAAATCCAACCTGATCATAGTGTATGATCATTTTGATATATTGCTATAATGTCCTTGCTAGTATTTTATTTAAAATTTTTGCATCAATATTCATTAGGAAAATTGGTCTATATATATATATATATTTTCTGTTTTCTGTTTTTGATCTTCTTGCTTTAGGCATCAGTGTTGTATTTGTGTTATAAAAGGAATCTGGTAGGATACTGTCTTGGCCTATTTTTCTGAATAGTTTATGTAGTATTGGAAATAATTGTTCTTTAAATTTTCAGTAGAATTCATTTGTGCATCCATCTGGCCATGAAAATTTTTTCTTAGGGATCTCATGTATGATTTGTTCAATTTCTTTTTCTAAGGAAGAGTTCTTTGTGTGTTGTATTTCCTCTTCTATTAATATGAATTATTGGTATTTGCATGTTTCTTTCATTCATTTACCTTAGATTGTCAGTTTTACTAGCATATAATTGGATAAAATTACATACACTTTAATTTTCCTTTCATTTCTGTTGAATTAAAATTTTTCATTCTGGTACTGGTAATTTTCATTTCTTCTTTCTTTTTAAAATCAAATTAGTCAATTGTTTATCCATTTTATTTTTTTCTTTTAATAAAACCAGCTCATATTTATTAGTTCAATTTTTTTTACTTTAAATTTTATTATTCTTTATTTGATTTTCAGAATTTCCAATATGGTATTTAATTGAGTGTTTTTAATTTGTTTCTTTTTCTAGCTTTTTTTTTAGTTGAAGGCCCAATGTATTAATCTCTTGTTTCTCTATTAAATTAATGTAAAATTTTGGGATAATAAAATTTCCCCTAAATACTTCTTTGGCTTCATCCCATAAATTTTGTATACTGTCTCATTGTTATCAATCTCTTTAATAAACTTATTGATTATTTCTATAATTTGTTATTTGACCCACTTATTATTTTTTTAGGATTAGATTGCTTAGTTTCCAATGAGTTTTAATCTATCTTTACATAACCTTTTATTGAATGTAATGTTTATTGCTGTATGATATGAAAAGAATGCATTTAGTATTTCTGCCTTTCTACATTTGATTGTGAGGTTTTAATACCCTAGTAGATGGTCAGCTTTTTTTTTAAGTGCTTTGTACCACTGAGAAAAAGTATATTCTTTTCTATTCCCATTCAGTTTTCTCCAGAGATGTATCACATCTGCATTTTCTAACATATTCACCTTAACTTCTTTCTTTTTTGATTTTTTTGTTAGATTTTTCTAGCTCTGGGAAGGGAAATTTGAGTTCCTTCCTGGTATAATTTTATTTCTATGTCCTCCTGTAACTAATTTAATGATTCCTTTAAAAATATAGATGCTTTGCCACTTGGTGCATATAAGTTTAATATTGATATCACTTAATTGTTTATGTTAAATTTTACCAAGATATAATTTCCTAGTTTATCTCTTTTAATTAGATATCTTTTTTTGCTTTTGCTTTGTCTGAGATCATTATTGTTTCCTCTGCTTTTTTTTTTAACTTCTGTTGAAGCATAATAGATTCTGCTCCAGCTCCTTATCTTTATTCTGTGTCTCCCTGCTTCAAATGTGTTTCTTGTAAACATATTATAGGATTCTGGTTTGTAATCCACTCAGCTATTGCTACCAGTTTATGGATAAGTTGATCCCATTCACATTCACAGTTATCATTACTGTAAATTTCCCTCCATCCAATTTTTCCCAGTTAAATTCATTTTTTTATTCTTATTTACTCTTTAATTTTCCTCCATTTACATGTAAAAAAAATAACAATCAATTTTAAAACTTTGAGTTCTAAATTCTTCCCCTACCTTCCCCTTCTTGAGAAGGAAAGCAATTCAATATGAATTATACATGGGTAGCCATACAAAACATTTCCATAATAGTCATGTTGTGAAAGGAAACACAGGTTAAAAAAAAAAAACTCAAGAAAAATAAAGTAAAAAAAGTATGTTTCAATTTGCATTCAGACATCATCAATTCTTTCTCTGAGCATGGATAGCATTTTTCATCATAAATCCTTCAGAGTTGTGTTGGATCATTGTATAGCTGAGAATAGTGAAATCATTCACAGCTGATTATCTTACAGTATTGATGTTACCTTGTATACAGTACATTTCACTTTGATTCACCTCATGTAAGTCTTTCCAGGTTTCTCTGAGAGCCTCCTGCTCATCATTTTTTTCAGCACAATGTTGTTCCATCATAATCACACACCACAATTTGTTCAGCCATTCCCCAATTGATAGACATCCCATCAATTTCCAATTCTTTGCCCCAAGAAAAGAGCTGCTATAAATATTTTGTACATCTAGGTCCTTTTCCTTTCTGTTTTTTATTTCTTTTGGGATACAGACCTAGTAGTGGTATTGGTAACTCAAAGAATAAACATGGTTTTATAGGCCTTTGGGCATATTTCCAAATTGCTCTACAGAATGGTTGAATCAGTTCACAACACAACCAACAGTGTATTAATGTTTTATTTTTCCACATCCCCTCCAATATTTGTCATTTCCTTTTCTGTCTTATTAGGCAATCTAATAGATATGACTTCAGTACCACAGTAATTTTCATCTAGTTTTCATTTCTCCGATCAATAGAGTAAGATTTTTCTTTTCCATATGGCTATAGATAGCTTTCATTACTTCATCAGAAAACTGTTCATATCTTTTGATTATTTATCAATTGGGTAATGATTCTTACTTTCATATATTTGAATCAGTTCTCTATATGTTTGAGAAATGAGGTCTTTATCAGAGAAACTTGCTTTGATTTTGTTTTCACTATTACTATTGCTGTATTTCCCTCCATCCTATTCCCCTCATTTAGTCTATTCTCTCTATCCTTTCACTCTTGCCCTCCTCAAAAATGTTTTATTTCTGATTGTGGATTCTTTTAATTCCTATTTTACACTGTGGTTCTCAAATATAAAGAATTTCCTTGATAATTTCTTGGGAGATGGTGTCTAAGTTCTTTTTTTGGATCATGGCTTCCAAGTAGTCCAATAATTTTTAAAGGATTTCTACTGGATATATTTTCCAGATAACTTGTTTTTTTAATGACATATTTCATATTATCTTCTATTTTTTTTCATCATTTTGGTTTTGTTTTATTGTTTCTTGACTTCTCACAAGTTAGATTCAATTTCTCACACTAGCTTTCCTTTTGTCAATTCTAAATTTTAAGAAATTATTTTGTTCAGTGAGCTTTTGTACTTTCTTTTCCATTTGGCCATTTCTAGTTTTTAAGGAGTTTTTTTTCCTTCAGTGAATTTTTGTGCTTTTTACATTTTGCCAATTTTGATTTTTAATGCATTCTTATCCTCATTGGCTTCTTCTACCTCATTTATCACTTGGTTTTGTCTGCTTTTTAAGGTGTTCTTTTCCTCTGTATTTTTTGTGTGTCTCCTTTACCACTCTGTTGAATCATTTTTCATGATTTTCTTGCATCACTCTCATTTCTCTTCCCAATTTTTCCTCTACCTCCCTTACTTGATTTTCAAAATCCTTTTTGAGCTATTCCATGGCATCACACAAATTTGTATTTTTCTTGGAGGCTTTAGAAGCATTGACTTATGTCTTCTGTGTTTTCTATTTTGATTCTGTGTTGTATGTTTTGATTCTGTGTTGTGTTTTGATCTTCTTTGTCACCATAGTAACTTTTTATACTTAGAATTTTTTTGTGTTGTTTGCTCTTTTTAAATTTTATTTCTTTTTTTCTATTTTTTAAAATAAATTTGTTTATTTTTAGTTTTCAACATTCACTTCCACAAGATTTTGAGTTCCAAATATTCTCCCTATCTCATCCCTCCCCCCAACCCAAGATGGCATGCGTTTTGAATATCCCTTCTCCTAATCTGCCTTCCCTTCTATCCCCCCCCCTTTCTCTTATCCCCTTGTCCTTCAATTTTCCTGTATGGCAGGATAGATTTCTATACCCCATTTTCTATATATCTTGTTTCCCAGTTGCATGTGAAAGCAATTTTTTGAACTTTTGTTTTTAAAACTTTGGATTAAAGATTTTCTCCCTTCCTCCCTCCCCCCCCCCCCTCATTGAGAAGGAATGCAACTTGATACAGTTTATTCATGTATACTCATGCAAAACACTTCCATAGTAGTCATGTTGTGAAAAACTAACTATATTTCCCTTCATCCTATCTTACCCCCCATTTATTCTATTCTCTCTTTTGACCCTGTCCCTCCTTAGAAGTGTTTGCTTTTGATTACCCCCTACCCCAATCTGCCCTTCCCTCTATCATCCTCTTGCTCTCTTGTCCCCTTCCTCCCTATTTTACTGTAGGGTAAGATAGATTTCTGTACCCAATTGAGTGTAATTCCAATGAGAATAAGATTCACTAATTCCCTTTCACCTTCCCCATTTCCCCTCCACTGTAAAAGCCTTTTCTTGTCTGTTTTATGTGAGATAAATTACCCTATTCTACTTCTCCCTTTCCCCTTCTCTCCATATAATCCTCGCTCACCCCTTAATTTTATTCTCCAGATACCATCTCTTCATCTTCAACTCACCCTATGCCCTCTATCTATCTATCTATCTATCTATCTACCTAATTTTTTCCCTCCAACTACTCTATTACTGACAAAGGACTCATGAGTTACAAATATCATCTTTCCATGCAGAATGTAAACAGTTCAACCTTAACAAGTCTCTTATGATTTCTCTTTCCTGTTTACCTCTTCATATTTCTCTTTAGTGTTATATCTGAAAGTCAAATTTTCTATTCAGCTCTGGTCTTTTCATCAAGAATGCTTTAAAGCCCTCTATTTTACTGAATAACCATTAATTCCCCTGAAGGATTATGTTCAGTTTTGCTGGGTAGGAGATTCTTGGTTATAATCCTATCTCTTTTGCCCTCTGGAATATTATATTCCATGCCCTCCAGTCCCTTAATGTAGAAGCTGCTACATCTTGTGTTATCCTGATTGTGTTCCCATAATACTTGAATTGTTTCTTTCTGGCTTCTTACAATATTTTCTCCTTGATCTAGGAACTCTGAAATTTGGCTACAATATTGCTAGGAGTTTTCTTTTGGGGATCTCTTTCAGGATGTGATCAGTGAATTTTTTCCACTTCTATTTTGCCCTCTGGTTCTAAAATATCAGGACAGTTTTCCTTGATAATTTCTTGAAAGATGATGTCTAGGCTCTTTTTTTGGTCATGGCTTTCAGATGGTCCCATAATTTTAAATTCTCTCTCCTGGATCTATTTTCCAGGTCAGTTGTTTTTGCAATTAGATATTTCACATTGTTTCCTATTTTTTCATTCTTTTGGATTTGTTTTACAGTGTCTTGATTTCTCATAAAGTCATTAGCTTCCAATTGTTCTATTCTAATTTTTAAGGCAGTATTTTTTTCAGTAATCTTTTGGACTTCCTTTCCCATTTGGCCAATTTTGCTTTTTAGGGCATTCTTCTCCTCATTGGCTTTTTGGACCTCTTTTGCCATTTAGGTTAGGCTATTTTTTTAAAGTGTTATTTTCTTCAGTATTTTTTGAGTCTCCTTTAGGAAGCTGTTGACTTGTTTTTCATGATTTTCTTGCATCACTCTCATTTTTTCCTCTACTTCTCTTGCTTGCTTCTCAAAATTCTTTTTGAGCTCTTCCATGGCCTGGGACCAATTCATATTTTTCTTGGAGGCTTTGGATGTAGGAGCTTTGACTATGTTGTCTTCTTCTAGTTGCATGTTTTGATCTTCTTTGTCACCAAAGAAAGATTCTATGGTTTGAATCTTTTTGCCCTGCTTGCTCATGATCCCAGACAATTACTTTAGTTATAAACTCTTTGATAAGGTAGGGGTCTACTTCCAATGTGGAGGATGTACTGTCTTAAGCTTCAGGGTTTTGTGCAAGTGTTTTCAGAGATATTTCTAGTGACCTATAAATTTTCAGTTCTTCCAAGGGGCTATGTTTAAGGGAGAGGTGTTTGCTCTTTTCCTGGCCTGGGATCTGATCTATGAGTGACCACAAGCATTCTTTTCTGTCTTGGAATTGTGAGGATTATTCTCTCTCCACAGTCACTACAAGCTCCACCATACCAGTGCTCCTCCTTTTTTTTTTTCTTTTCATTATAGTTCTTGACTTTTAATTCTTTGTCAAAGTGAGACTCTCCTTCTAAGGTGGTAGGTACACTGTCCAAAGTTTCAGTGGTTTTGTGCAGCTGTTTTCAGAGATACTTTTAGGGATCTGTAAGTGTTCAGTTCTTCCAAGATGGTATGATCTAAGGAGATACATGGCCATTGCTGTCCTGACCTGTGCTCTGCTTTGTGAGTGACAATAAGCACTCTTTTCTTCCCTGGACCTGTGTGACTAGGATCCCCACTCCCTGTGGCATCATGGTCTACTGTGTTAGTGTTCTTCCTCACCCTGGGACTGTGTCATGGGTTTGTGGATTGTATCCCTCTTTGAATAATGCAACAGAATTCTGTCCCTAGTACCATTCAACTGTCCCCTGTAATCTCCTTCTGATTAGTTGTCCTGCTTCCTTACCATGTATAGGCTGAGGGTTCTGGAATTCACTGGTCCTTATTAAGTTTCCCCACCAAGGCTTGCATTAATCTGTTGGTACAGGACCTGCTATTGACTTGTGCTAAGCAATAGATTTTTCTGTTGTCTTGTGCTGGGAAAATTGTTTCACTACATCCTTTTGTTGGTTATGCCACACTAGAATTCATTTTGAGGTGTTATTTTAAAATTGTTTGCAAGGGATTTGGGAGAGCTCAGGATAATATTTACCTTGCTCCACCATCTTTGCTCTGCCCTCTGTATATTACTTTCAAATTCAACAAGCGTTCATTGAGTACCAGCTATATGAAACACACTCTGCTTGGCATTGGGAGAAACACAATGTTGAAATTAGATATGAATTATTCCCTCATTGGGCTTAGATTCTACAGGGGAAAAGGAAATATAAGTATAATGCAAAATAATTCACCATAATCCCATTAGGTAGAGGCAAAACAAAGTGATATGTGAAAGTGTGAGAAAGATTATTATATAAAGAGATTAGAGTGTTTTCATGGAAGAGGTAGTATTTGAGTTAAATTTAAATAAATTCAGTAGGAATTTTTCATGGAAGGGTGAAGAAAGATCTTTGTAGTCAAAGAGAAAAGTATAGGCAAAGACTTGGATATGCATATTCAGAGGATAAAAAAAATAGTGCCATTTGGCTTAGCTTCTTATAATCTAGCCACTGCTTAGATTCTTAAAATCTAGTGAATAGCTTACTAATGTTCAGACACCTTAAGAGTCTTCACAATATGATGGGTGTTCTAATAAACCTTGTCTTTGGCTGAAATAAGGCTTGGGTCGAATTCTTTCAGGAAGGATCCATGTGTTGTGATATTGGGGTCCTAGCACCTCTAAACCTCAATATTTTGGTGGCCCATATGGCAAAACTGCCTAACCCCAAATTCTTCTCCAGCCAAGACTGGAAGGTATATAAGCCTCCCCCTATCCCTCTTTTCTTGCTTTGCAGTTGGGGTCGCTCTACAAGCACCAAGGCTTGGAGGTGCTTTTTGGGCAGACAGTTACAAGGCTATCTTGCACTTGGCCTGACACTCTCAGGATCTCAATCTACTGGGTTGGTTCAAGTCCTTAGACCTTGGTATATAGCATAGAGGACAAGGATGGATGCCCTATACAGAAGTGTATGCCCAATTCTGTTAATTCTCTCAGCACTAGAGAATTGAGGAAAACTGCAGTTACTTTTTGGTTTCCTGATGCTTACTTAACTCCATTCCCTCTACACCCCTGAATCCACCTTCATGGAGGTTACAGGGAAAAGTTAGAAGAGATAAAAATATCTTGGCATATTCTGGAGGTTTTGTGATTGATCGTTAAGGAGTTTTGAAACTCCTCCTTACAACCCTAGTCACTTCTTTCTCCCACTAACTTCCCTTGAGTCAAGAGGGTATCTGTTATCCCCTCTCATAGGAGGAGAGTCTCACCCTTTACCCCTCACCTTTGATTTCACCCTCCCCCACCTGGGAAAGGAAGGAGGGGGGAGGGGAAACAGCTATAGCATGGGCCCTAATGGCAATGGCCTTGGGCCCTATGGCAAACTTTTGCCTGGAAGCATCACCCAGGTTCAGCACATCCTGACCAAGGTAATGAAGCTAAGCTCTGAACTTGGGTAAGCAAGCTCTTTTAAATTTGTGACTTTAATTGTTAATGATGAGATGTTTATTCTCTGTGTAAAGTAATTTGGAAATGAATTTAACAAAATTGAAGTCACTTGATTGGTAATGGGTTTGTTTCAAATTGGTGAACTTTTTGTATCAGTTATGTCAAGCAACTTTGCATAATTTGGTTACTTCTAAAATAATTTGATTATTGTTGGTTATTGTTTTAATGTGTAAACTAGCCAAAAAGCTTGTTTGGCTTATGTACGGCTTGTTGAGAGTTTGCGAGTGTATAGAAATCTCTAATTATTGACTTTTTACACCAGGACAAATTTAAGTTTGAGATGTAAAGCCTGGAAAAGTTTTTCTTAAGCTGTGATTAGTGAAACTTGCTTTTTGAAGTAAAAGCTCCTAGGATTTCATTTTGAGTTGTCTGATGGATCATAATCCATCAATACTCAATAATCCACCATCTGAGAGAAATGACAAAAGCTACTCAGAGAATGTAATACTGGTGGGAAGTCAGCATTGGGAAAAACTGAGAGGACAATTATAGCCTCAGTCTAAGATAGGATCCTCCTGACCAGTTTCCCCATTATGTTCCTTTTAAAAGGAATGTTACCCACCTGGCTATTCCTGAGTCTGGCTATGAGGTAGATTTGGTACTGCATGGTTGGAAAATTGAGTTATCTGAATCCAAACAGAGCTATAGATGTTTTATCCTGTCATTTGGGCCCTGCAGTCTTTTCTGTCAGATTTGTGTCTTCCAGACTACAGGCCATTCACCTACAGTTGGTAGCAAACAGCAGGTACCAGCCAATGTCTCCCCATTGTTCCCTGGATGCAGCTTGTTCTCGGTTCCAGTCAAGCTCCTCTTTGGGACCCCCTTGAGGCAGGGACAGCTCTACACCCTTGTTAGCAGGAAGCAGTTTCAGAAACTGAGACCTTCAGAATTTGGGTTCCATTGGTTTGAGGGGGAAATGATGGTGTTGGGATCTGGACCCCAGAAAGGAAAAACTCTGGACTTTCCCACTTGGCCAAATTTCTGGCATGTGGCCTGAGGCTATAATCCCATTAACTGGCCTTTCATTGTGGCTACACCTAATCTCCCCTTTATTGTCTTACCTCCCTATGTCCCCCAGCCATTTCTCACCCTTAATCCTAACAAAGCTCCATTCTCTCTTGGCCATGTGGTCCAGGTAGCAGCAGTTCTGTTCACCCCAGCTTACTGGTCACTCCCATTCAGATTTTCCTTAGACTCTCTCCTCCAGTCACCCCTAACTACTTGGCCACTCTTATATCCCTCCCACATTCTTTCTATATATAAGGTCCATCTTGCCTCCATTAAGGTGCTTAGATTCTTATAATCTAGCCACTGCTTAGATTCTTAAAATCTAGCCAATAGCTTACTAATGTTCAGACTCCTTAAGAGTCTGCCCAATATGATGAATATTCTAATAAACATTGTCTTTGGCTAAAAAAAAAATAATACCATTTGATTTGAGCATTGAGCTTGTGATGAGGGGTCAGGATGTAACACAAAACCAAAAACAACTACCACCACCAAAATAACCACAACAAAAACAACTTAGCAGGTTAAGATCCAATTCTAAAAAGATCATATGTAATAGAAGAAATGTAGTAAAAGCAATAAAGATAAATGTAAAGTACTGCCCATATTCAAATATATCTTTCACAAAAATGCCAGAGGAAATTTTCTAGAATCACATAAATAAAAGTGAGCTAGTAGTCACAAACTTTCAATGGCTACTCACTGTTCATAGGATAAGGTTTAAAAATCTTAGTCATTCATTCATCAAGAGTCTAACTCCCAAATGTTTTTCTAATCACATTTCTCTCTATTCCCCTGCATGTATATTTTATGTTAGTCAAACTTATGTAATCACTTTATCACTAAGACACTGTAAGCATTTCTAATGTGGAGACTTTGAGGATAATATTCCCTTTCACCATAATGTCTTATCCCCCCTATTTCATTTACTGAAATATAAGCACCTATTAAATATAAACTCAACTTCCATTCATATCATTGAAAAAAATCCTTGTGCCCCAGATCATTCCCTGAACTTTAGTAACCTGTAGTGGATGTTTCACTTATCACTTATTGTTACGCTGCCTCAGAGTATGGTTACTTGTGTCTGAGTTTCTCATAATTAAAGCTAGATTGTAAAGTGCAGGTTGTCAGGGACCTATATCTTATAATTTGTCTTATAATATGTATTACATATTATGAGTTCTGTAAATATATATTAGCAATGATGATGACAACAATGATAATGGTGGAATTAATTCTGACTATTTGGAGAATTGGATACTTGAGCCAATTATCAATTTTACCTTCTTGGCAGATAAATTTCCAGGAACCAAGATGGTGAAGTAAGAAGTATGGCACTCTCACTATCACTTATTAACCTCTGAAAGCCCAGAAAATATCACCCCAGGAAAATTCATAGAATAGCTGAACCAGCAGAAAGATGGGGTGCAGCATGCTAGTAGCCCAGGTAGTTTGAGGGATTAACAGGAAGGGCCCCTCTTGACCTGTGGGAGAGGAGAAGCACAGCACTGGAGGCTTCCCAGCAAGCTAGCAGAAAGCCCCACCTCAGCATACCAGGTGGAGATCCCAAACCCCATGTGGTGGAGCAGGCAAACACCAAGACAAGGACCCCCGAGTGCCTCAGAAAGGGCAGGGGAACCAGTAAACCAGATCAAAAAAACCACCACGTACCTCGGCATTCTATGGCTACCAAGTCTCCTAGTGCCTTAGCAAAACTCTGGAAAGTGTTCCAAGGGTTCCCCCCAGGCAGAAAAACATCTCACAGCAGTGAAACATCCATCTGAAAGGAGCCAAAAAAAAAAAACCAAAAGGAAGGAAAGGCCCAGGTGAGCAGGCAACTTTCAGGTCACAGACTACCCAATCCTACCCCTAGAGTTCCAGTGTTGCTGATTCCAGTCCAACACCAGGGAAGCTGCCAGAAACCTACAGCTTGCAACTGTCCTCATAGGAGGTCCCAGTACATAAAGCCAGTGACCAGGCTCCCCCTGCTCCCCAGAAAGAGTGCTCAATCTTTTTAAAGGCTAGGAAATAAGCAAATACCATGAGCAAAAAGAAATGTACTATAGATTCTTATTATAGGAATAGTGAAGATCAAGGCAGAAATTCTGAAGAGGACAACATTGTCAACAAAGACACATCTGGAACCTCAAAAGGGAATATGAACTGGTCTGAAGCCCAAAACACCTTCTTGGAAGAGCTCAAGAAGGATTTTAAAAGTGAAATAAGAGAGGTAGAAGAAAAAAATGGGAAAAGAAATGAGACATATGCAAGTCAATAGCTTGGAAAAAGAAGGACAAAAATTAGCTGTAGAAAACAGGTCCTTAAAAAAAAAAACAATCAACCAACTGGAAAAAAAGACACTGAAGAAAACAAATCCCTAAAAAGTACAATTGACCAAATGGGGAAGGAGGTACAAAATCTAATAGAAGAAAACAATTTGTTAAAAATTAGAATTGGGCAAATGGAAGCTAATGACTGTGAGAGAGCAAGAATCAGTCAAACAGGAACAAAAAAATGAAAAAAAATAGATGAAAATGTAAAATACTTCATTGGTAAAACAACTGACTTCGAAAATAGAGCCAAGAGAGACAATTTAAAAATTATTGGTCTAGCTGAAAACCACAATGAAAAAAGACAAGCTTTATTAAAGCATCTTTCAGGAAATCATCAAGGAAAACTGCCCCAAGGTCTAAGAATCAGAGGGTAAAATAGCCATGGAAAGAATCCACCAATTTTCTCCTGAAAGAAATACCAAATTGAAAATGCCAAGGAATATAGTAGCCAAATTCCAAAATTACCAGGTCAAAGATAAAATACTGCAAGCAACCAGAAAGAAACAATTTAAATATCAGGGAACCACAGTGAGGATTACACAGGACCTTGCAGCTTCTACACTAAAAGATCATAGGGCATGGAATACAATATTCAATAATCCATATTCTTGGATTACAACCAAGGATCAATTACCCAGCAAAAATGAGCATAATCTTTCAGGGGAAGAGATGGACATTCAACAAAATAGGGGACTTCTAAACCTTCCTGATAAAAAGACCAGAATTCAACAGAAAATTTGACCTTCAAATACAAGACTCAAGAGAGACACAAAAAAGGTAAACAAGACAGAAGAAAACAACAACATGTTATCAATAAGGGCAAATTATTTATGACACTTGCAACTCTTGAGAATTGTATTGTTATTGCACCACTTTAAAGGAATATAGATACAAGGAGTGGGTATAAGTTGACTTTGATGTAATGATAAAAAAAATCTAATCAAGTGGGTTAAATGGATTAATCTTGCTCTAACTAAGGGAATGTACTGGGAGAAAAGGAAAGGAGGAGGCAGACAAGGGTAAATTATGTTACAGGAATGGCACAAAAAGCCATTACAGTTGAGGGAAAGAAGGGAGGGAGATGAGCATTGTTTGAATCTTACTCTTATCAGATTTGTCTCAAGGAGGCAATAAAGTAATCAGTTAGGTAAGAAATGTAACTTGCTCTATAGGCAATAGGAGGGAAAAGGGGAAAGAAAAGAGAAGGGAGGTAGAAGGGAGGGAAGAAGTAGTAAGGTTAAAGGGGAAGAAAAGGGAGGGGGTTAATTAGAAGGAAGGCAGGACTGAGGGAAGTGGTGGTCAAAAGCAAAATGCTAGTGAGGAGGAAAAGGGAGAAAGCAGAAAGAAAAGCATAAATGGGGGGGGCGGGGAAATAGGATGGAGAGATAGACACAGATAGTAATCATAACTGTGAATGTGAATGGGATGAACTCTTCCATAAAATGGAAGGGGATAGCAGAATAGATTAAAACACTACAGAATTACTCACAATTTGAAAAATGCTTGTACAATCTACTTATCAAGAGAGAAAAGACTAAACTTCACACTTAGACATTTGGACATTACATGTGAAGCTTACAATCATATTTGACTTTCCCTAAATGATCTAGAGAAACTCAGAGATGGCAAAATGAAGTTTATTGTAGAATCAATTGAAGTTACTTTCCCCCAGTTCCTTGTTTATGAACATATAGAGCAGTTGGAACTCTGAAAGATTGTTGCTGCTCCAATAAGTTGATCTTTTATTTGAACAAGGCTGAAAAATATTCCTCTAAATAGGTTTACTGTAGTTCTTTTTAAACTGTATTTTCCATAAAATAAAAAGTTACCAAAGTAAAAGTAAATAAATAAATAAATAAATGAATAAAGTAAAACAACTGGGAAAAAATTTTTTACAAACAGTGTCTGTGATAAGGGCATCATTTCTAAAACATGTAAAGAACTAAGTCAAATTTATAAGAATACAAGTCATTCTCCAATTGAGAAATGGTCAAAGGACATGAATAAGCAATTTTTAGATGAAGAAATTAAGCCCTCTATAATCATATGAAAAAATGCTCTAAATCACTATTGATTAGAGAAATGTGAATCCAAACAACTCTTAGGTACCACATCACACCTATCAGATTAGTCAACATGACAAAACAGGAAAATGATAAATGTTGGAGAAGATGTGGGAAAATTGGAACACTAATGCATTGTTGGTGGAGTTGTGAAATGATTGACCAGTTTGGAGAGCAATTTGGAACTATGCCCAAATTATTAGAAATTGAGGCAAAGAATTAGAAATTGAGGGGATGCCCATCAATTGGGGAATGGCTGAACAAGTTGTGGCACATGAATGTAGTGAAATACTATTGTGCTATAAGATATGATGAGCAGGCAGACTTCAGTAAAATCTGGAAAGACTTGTATGGACTTAGGCTAAGTGAAGTGAGAAGAATCAAGAGAACATTGTACACAGTAACAGCCACAGTGTGTGATGACTAACTTAGATAGATTTGGCCCTTCTCAGCAGTGCAAAGATCTACAAAAGTCTTATGAAAATACTATCAACATCCAGAGAAAGAACTATGGAATTTGAATGCAGATCAAAGCATACTATTTGATCTTTTTTTCTTCTGTTTTGCTTTGTTTCCTCTTTCTTGTGGTTCCTCCTATTGGTTCTAATTCTTCCTTACAACATGACTAATGTGAAAATATGTTTAATAGGAATTTATATGTAGAGCCCATGTGAGGTTGCATGCCATCTTGGGAGGGAGGCAGGGAGAGAGGGGAGAAAAAAATAAAACTCAAAAATGTATGGAAGTGATTGTTGAAAACTAAAAATAAATTTATAAAAAAAGAAAAAAAATACCTTCTCGATTGTCATATAATGGAAAGACCACTATAATAGTTGCCAGAAGGCAGGGGTATAGAAGTACATTTATTTTTTAACTATAGATAGAATTTTAAGCAAGTCGTTGAGCTTCTTTGAATAGTTCCTATATCTCTAAAATAAAAGAGTTTGCTAGATGTCCTTTCAAGTCTTTCCAGATCTAAAATTCTGTGATTCTGTGATGAGATCATTGAGTGTGGCATAGACTCGGATGTACCCTTAGTCAAGACAGATTATGTCTACAGACTTATTTAGTGTCCTGACCTTTCTGTCATAAAAAGGTACTAAATTCACACAGCATATCTTGACCTTCATAATGATCAATCCACAAGCATTTATAAAGTACTGACTATTTGCCAGGAACTGTACTAGGCACTGGTAATACAAAGAACAAAAATTAAACACTCCTTGCACTCAAATAACTTTATATGTGGGGAACATATATAACAAGTAAATAAAAATAAATCACGAGGATGACACTAGAAGTTTAGGAGGATGGGGTGCCTAATGTGAGAGATGTCACTTCAGCTAGTATTCTAAGAGGTGGCAGAGAAAACTGAGTACATTCCAGACATGTGACACAGCTTGTGAAAAGTGCAGAGATGAGAGGTGGATTGATCTGGGTGAGGGAAAGCCAGCTCAGTAGCTTGGCACAAATGAAAATAATGTGTAATTATTTGAGAGAGGAAGGTTACAGTCAAGTTGCGAAAGGCTTTAAATGTCACTTAGAGTAGAGTATATTTGATCTTAAGGGCAATTATGGGCCACTGCAGATATTTGTATGTGGTCAAGACCTTTACTTTAGGAATACCATTTTGACAGCATTATGGGAAATGGATTGGAGACAGGAGAGAGGTGAGGGACAGAAACCAATTATCAGATTATTGCAATAATTTATGAAAGAGGTGGTGAAGACCTGAATTTGGATGGTGAGTAGAGAAAAAAGTGATGGATATGAGAGATTTTGTGGAAGCAAAAATTACAAGATTTGGCAATGATTTGGATAAGGGACTGGGGGAAGGTGAGAGTGGGAAAGTGTGAAAATTCCATACTTATAAAGAACTTACTCAATACAATTAAGGTAGCATAAGTGCCATCTATAATGCAACATACAGAGTCAGGTTGAAATCAGAATTCTGTACAAAACTCAAAGAAGTTGATGACTAGTATCCCATTTGAAACATTGGTTGTATTTGTTCTTGTTGTTGCCATAGCTACTTACAGTCATAAATTATCATGACAGTTCAACAAGATAAAGTTCCTCTGCTTTCTGTACAAATATGACAAATGTGTGATTGGAGAATACTTACTGCCAATGACTTTCCACCTTGTGCTAGAGCCTGCTTGTGTTTATCCCAGTAAGAAACAGGTGTGCTAGATGTATAAAAGTAAAAAGAAAAAGAAAGAAAAGAAAGCATTGAGCTGAGCATCAAATCAAATATTTTTAGATTCCAAGGGTTGAGGAAGCTTTTATGATTTATTTTCATAGGCACCTACTTTCAACTGAAATTGCACTAAAAGATGAAGGATCTGAAAAAAATGGTATTTTGGGATCCTGCTCAAGACAAAAGAATGGAAGAATTGAACATGCTGTGGAAAAAAAAACTATTCCTACATACATTTTCAGCAGGGTATTTTGAGTATGGAAGTTCTTTTTTATTGAGCCAAATTCTGCCTCAGCTAGAAATATTTTTTAAAATAAAAATAGAACACAAAAAGAGAAACACCTAACTACATTCTGTTAGGCATTGAGAATTCCACTAAGTATGGTGAAGTAATTGTACTAGACATCTGAGGAGGCAGCTAGGTGGCACAGTGAATAGAGTGCTGGCCCTAGAGTCAGGAAGAATCCTTGAGATCAAATCTGGCCTCAGACACTTATTAACTGTGTGACCTTGGGCAAGACACTTGACCCTGTTTGCTTCAGTTCATCATCTGTAAAATGAACTGGAGAAGGAAATGACCAACTACTCCAGTATCTTTGCCAAGAAAACCCCACAAAAGGACTCACACTGAAAACACTACTGAAAAATGCTACTAAAAAAAAACACTACTAAATAACAGCAACAGAGTTAATTGAAAATTTAATAATGACTGAATTCTTTAAGAAAATAATGTCATGAGTTAGAGATTCTAGTCCAATAGGATGCCCAAACCTATTACCTAATGCCCAGATATGTTGAGCTTGCTCTGAGCTGTTTAGCTATCACTGGGATAGAATTGCATGTCCTGCCACACATTTAGAAAGAGATTTCCTTTCATGTATTCATTTATAATTCTTTTGGGGGCAACACTTACACGCCCTTTGTGATGTTCCCCCCTTTCTCAAGAGCATCACACAGTCCTCTTTCACCTCCTACATCATCTTCATGCCTTTCTTTAGGATTTTCTATAATTTGTCCCTACTTTAGCTCAGAATCACAGAATCTCACCGCAGAGGCTCTCTAGTCAAGTAATCCTTTCTTCAACATCCTTGAAAAGTGATTATCCAGTCTTTACTTGAAGCCCAACAATAAGATAAAAATGACTTTTTCTCAAGGCAAACCCTTATATTTTTATATAGATTTAATTATAAGGAAGCATTTTCTTACTTTGAGGAGAAACTACCTCCTTTACTACTTAATTCAAATCATGTCTCATAATTTTGCCATCTGAGTAAGTTCAATTTACCTACTACTGTTCTATAGTGTAAACTATTTGTTGTGTGTGTGTGTGTGATCTATTTAATGACTCACACACACACACCATACTTATCCCCACCTCACCTCTGCTGCTAATCTCATGTTATTACCTCTATTTGTGATGTCTCTATAACCTACTTATTCTTCAATGTTCTATTCAAGGTTAAACTCCTCTATGAAAACTACCCTGATTATCACCATTCTGAATGTATCTCCCTCTGGAAATCTTTCTATCTCTTTTAGGCAATAGTGCATAATACAGAATATAATTTTATAGCTGTTTTATATGTGTTAGTCTTGTCTCTTCACCCTGATCTTCAGGCCCTTGACGTCATGGATTACAGTACTTTTGCATCCCTCACAACCCTGACATAGCTCTGATGGTCCAGTATTTGTTCAACAAATACCTACTGTTTGAATGTTTGGTTGGTGAACAGTCTTCTCTACCTTCTAGAGAGCAAACCTTCATTTGGGGACAGCTCATACAATGTACATATAGATGGAAGATGATTTTTCAGGGAAGCACATAGAGACCCATAGAGAGGAAGTGATCTACCCAGGATTGTGCAGACAAGGAAGTAGCAAAGCTAGATTCTATTCCAGAATTCCTTATTCCAAATTCAATATCATTTCCATCATAGAAGGTTAGATATTTTCACTTTCAGGCAAATATCTATATTAGTTCCTATGTAAACAACCTAGACTGCACTCAAATCCTCATTTTGTCTTTGTTTGCATGACAGTTTAGCTTTTTAATTTCTCGATCCTCACCCTAACATTACTTTCTCTTTGTGATTTTATTTCACTCCCCTGTTGGTTACAGGGTTCAATCTATCTCCCCACAACTTCCAACCTGGGCTTAACACAGCTGCCTTCTGTCACCACTAACCCAGATGGTAACCCTTTTGTAACCAAAAACCACCTGAGGACAGGATAATTCTATACTCTTGGTAGCTAGCTTGGCTACAACCTGAAGTGATAATGAGCTACAGATAACACTTTTTTTTAATCTTCAAATAAAAATAACACCTTTTAAAGCAAATTTTCAATTTTAGTAATTAAATAACAGACTTTGCATATGAAGAATGCACACACAGAGAGACCACTGTGTATCATTGTCTTTCTTCCTACTTAACAAATTTCAATTGGTGTCATTTTCTATCATGGTGATAATTTACAAATAGATTTCACATGGAAGCAGACAGATTCCATTACCTCTCCAGTGAACTTTGAATTAATCAATAAATGAGTAAGTGTGAATAAAGCATTTATTAATCATTTCCTGTGTTCAAAGCAATGTGCTAAGTGTTGGAAATACAAATAGAAAAGTAAAACAGTCCCCCTTTCAAACAGGCCTACATTCTAGTCAGGGAGACAACACATATGGAAGGTTTTAGTGCAAGTTATGGAAAAGTCCTATGGCCTTTAAGATGCAGTGGTGAAGCAGATGTTAATGTCTCTTTTTTGTCATTTCAGCTGATAAACTCATAGCATTTTTTAAATGATGAAACATTTGTCAGCGCCAAGGACTTTGGTAAACAAGAGCTTTCTTTTCTGGGTCTTCAGTAGCTACCACCCATGGAAGCATTTGGCTAGCTGCATTTCCACAGGAGGTATTTCCCAGGATGATGCATGAGGTCACTGGTCTGAAAGCATTGCTATTTATGAGGTTCTTGAGCTTGGGGTAATGGCCTATCCCTATCAAATTCTGAAGGGAGATAGTGATCAAAGAAGAGGTGGTGGTTTTACTTGCCTAGCCCATGCTCCATACTGTCTCCATCAGGATGCCTTTAGCTTTAGCTTAACTGACTTGTCTGTCTTCCAGTGAGGATAAGGAATAGCCAATGCATGACAGATTAAAGATGGCCATAGTGCTTGTTCCTTTGCTATGTATTCTGATCATCTTGACAATTGTCATTGTAGTGGTTATTGTATTTATTGAGAGGGCATAAATCCACCAAATCTAATTCCCTAAAAGCAAGATGAAGCAGCAAACTGTGCAATTATCCAGTAGATCTGTTAACTGTAAACAATTAATCTAGAAAATTTAGTTAAGGGGAAACAAAACACAACTCCATAGGAAGATTTTTTTTTTGCTTGAATTACCTGGATAATTACTGTTAACTCTCCACTTCTCATTGCCTATGGATAGAGACTAAGGAAGGAACCATAGTTTAAATTTTCATACTATTATGACAGTGCCAAAAACCTTTTCTGCATATGGGCAAAGCATGATTACTTGGGGAAAACAGCCCTAGGCTAGTGTTGACTTCTGTTTGCCCAGAAACAAAATTGTGAGTGACTGGCAAGACCTTCAGCCCTTCCACACACAGAGGAGAGGATCCAAAGGCTTCTGGTGACCATGTTACTTATTTATTTATTTTTAAATAAATCCATCTCAACTCTTGTTCTCAATATGTTCACCATGTAGCAGAGAAAGGCAAGGTTTTCCTTTTAATTGGAGATGCACATTGAACCTATTATTTTACTATGTCATTGTCATTATTTAAAGCCTAATTATAACAGTTCCTGCTGGCACTGTTCTATTATAAGCCCAGTTTTTCAGGAGTTTATGACTCAATGGTTTTAGTTCAAATAAGAACAAAAACAGTGCACAAAGTCGTCGAGCCTGCCTGCAATTTATTTTCTAAAAAAAGGATGTAAATGGGTTAGGGAAACTTTTAACACAAATAGTAAAAAAATTTTTTTTTTAATTCCCTTACATTCAGTTGACCCAGAACAATAAAACAACTGTCTAGTTTTTTTAATTATAAATTTCTACTTATATTTCAACCTTTATGTGAAATATTTTAATGCAAAATAAGTTAAATATGTTGTTAATGATTCTTAAAATATTCACTTTTGTTGATTCTCATGCCCATTGTTATATTTAAAGAAATTTTAACTAGATGCCCAGAGTCAAGCTACCCAGATGGGGTAATAGAAAGCATTATAGATCTTAAGTCAGAGGACCTATGTTTAAATACTAACTGTGCCTCATGAGCACCTAGTAATGTTGTTGGGCCTCATTTTTCCTCATCTGTAAAATGAGAGGGTTGTACTAGATGACCACTATGGTCCTTTCTAACTATTAATATGTGAACTTATATTGTAAAAGTTTCTTCTCTCACATTGTCTCACATTCATATAGCACTTTGTTTTCAAAATGCTTCATATATATTATCTCAAGTGACACTCAAAACAACTCAGTGAAGCAAATTTTATAATCATCTCCATTTTATAGGAAAAGAAACCAAGTCTGAGATAGGTTAAATGACATGAACTAGGTCATACATCTTGTTTCTAAGGCAGGATTCATACAAGATCTTCTTGACTCCACATCCAGCACTTTAGCCATTATACCAGCTAGCTGTTTACAAAGTAACCCCAAAGTTATGTGTGACTTCAATTGTTGCTCATCAAAATATATTTTAAGTATATTAAAGGGACTTGTTATTTAAAGGTATCAAAAATAGTCCTTTCTTATGGAAATCCTAACCTTATTATTCAACTCTGTGAAAACCCCTTGTCTACATTAAACCCATAATTTTAAAGAATTGTGTAATTTAAAATTTGGAAGTAACCTTAGGAATCAACTAGGCTAGCCTACTTATTTATCAGACAAGAAAATCAAGACCTATTGTGTTTAAATAAGACTTGTTCAAGGTCATGCATTATTCTAATTTTAAAATGTAACACTTTAATTCAGAAATACAAATACAATTACAGTAGAGACATAACTGTAGCATGGAATTTGCCATAATATGTCTGCATGGGATAACATCCAAATGATATGTTACTGTAAGTATAAAAAAAACTGACAGTCTCACCACTCAAAATCCTTATAATTTAATTATAACAAGGGTTTCTTTAAATAATTTTTTTTATGATTCTCTTATTACACATACAGTTTCCAAATTCAGAAGAAGTGACACCACACGCAAAATTGGCTAAGTAAACCTGGAAAAGAAATACAAAAAAAAAAGAATAATGAAAGGAAATAATAGAGGGGAAAGAAAATACAATAATTGAAGTGGCATTTTGCATCAGAAATTTCACAGTCAAATATCTTGGATAATTTTTTTTTCAGATATTGAATTTAGTCTGAATAACAGTCTGGGTAAATTCTGCCCCCACCAACCTTGATTAACAACTTGAAACTTTACATAGAAACCTAATAACCTGTGTTAAATTCTGGTGTTAGTGAATGAACATCAGCAGTCTTTACATCTTGAATTTCTTCAGTCTAACTGGAAATATGCCAATTTCTGCAGTACCTTTCCTATAATACATTTTAATTAAGCTGTTATGAATAATGAAGTCTATTATCAAGGAAATAAAAGAAATAAGCATTTCTCATCCAACTTTAATTTAGCCACTGTCACTCAGTCAACAAATTTTTATTAATCTGTTAGTATGTTCCAAAAATTATGTTAAGTAAGGTGGATATAAAGAAAGGCAAAAAAAAAAACTCCTGTCCTCAAGGAGCTCACATTCTAATGAAGAACATAATATGTAAGCAACTATATGTGGACAAGATATATACTGGGTAAATTAGAGATAATCTCAGGATAAATCCATTAGAAATAAGTGGAACCAGGAAAGATTTTGTGATGATTCTTTATTCCATTATTATCACTATGTCTGTATAAATGCCAAGATAATAAATATTAAAGACTTCAATAATCATCCTAATGAAGAAATTTGTCACCCCATTGCTGAAAATATTTTAATAGATCCTTACTGTTTATAGGATAACGTACATTTTTTTAGCCTTGTATTATAGGTCCTACATAATTTGATGTCTATCTAACATTTCCACACCTTAATACTGACTTTCATCTGCTCTGTGCTCTGGCCAAATTGTACTATTCACCATTACTCAACATGCTCTACATTTTTTTTTTTTTGTATTTACTCATGCTAATCCCTATGCCAGCCATGTACACTTCCTTCCTTATCTTCATATACTGAAATTCTAGATATCTTTCAAAATCTATCCTAAATGTTCTCTCCCTGATTTATCCAGGTGGGAGTGATTTCCTCTTCTGAACAATATTAACATGTTGTATCTCCTTAATTGACTTACATTCTCATATTTTACAGTATTTTGTTATGTAAACCACATTCTTCCTATTGATTGTTAAGTTCCTTGAAAACAAAAACCATATTTCACTTACTTCTAGCAAAACCTGGACAGCCAGATACGCTTCAGATAGAATACAGTTGGTACACAGTTTAGATGATTCCTCAGGTATTTTTCAGCTCTCACATTTTGCGATTCTGTAAAATAAAATGTGATTAATAAATGTTTGTTGGTTGAATGAATGAATGAAACAAGCAGTGCTGGAAAAGATATCTTTAAGATGTAAGCTTCTTGAAGACCATATATTATATGCTTATTGTTCTCAATAAAAAATTAGCTGATTCAAATTTCCATTAGATTACAGCAATCAATCAGTCAACAAATATTTATTTTCCCAGGTTTAATGCTGAGTGCTGGGGATACAAAATGTGGCAAAACACAGATCCTACCCTTGAAGAGCCCATAATCAAATGGGGACAATGAAAAGTAAACCAATATGTTCAAATAAGATAAATCAGAAATTACAATAGAGGAAAAGTGCTGGAATTAAGAGGGACTGGGAAAGGTTCCCTTTAGAAGGTAAGCTTTAACTTGGGACTTGAAAGAAGCTAGATAAAGCACAAGTTGGTGATAAGGAGTAAGAGTATTCCAGGCATGATGGAAAATCAGATAAAGTGCCTAGAATTCAGAGATAGAGTAACTTATTTGTGGAATAGCAAGAAGTCCTGTGTTACTGGGTAGAAGAGTCAGTGAGTAAGATGAAAGATTGTGCGTGTATGCCTATGCACACACATGTGGTGGAGGGGTGGATATGAAGGGACTTTGAGTACCAGAGTATTTTGTGTTTGATCCTCGAGGTGATATGAAGCCACTGGAGTTTATTTAGTTAGAGGGGTACATAGCTAGACCTGAACTTTAGAAAAATACTTTTGGCAGCAGAATGGAGGATGCATTGGAGTGGAGAGAGACTTCTGGAAGACAGACTTGTTAGCACATCAGAATAGAATATGGTAGAGTCTTATTTTGTTTTTTTTTAATTTTTAAAAATTTATACATAGTACAATAAAAATATGATTGCATATGAAACTGTAAATCCATGACGTACAACTTACTACAGCTAAATATACAATGGTTATCATGTAAATTTATTTTTTTTCCTTTTTTTCTTCCTTCTGCCTAGCCCCACCCTAGAGATGGTTACCATTATATGCAAGTAGGTATATATTTGTAAAATTATTCTATACATGCTTCTATCACTTCTTTCTTTGGATGCACATAGTATGTATATTCATAATTTGTGTATTTAAAATAAGTCAAAATTACAATCACTCAAAGTCTTTCTTAATACAATATTGTTGTTAGCATCATATTTTGAAGAATTTTTTTATTTAACTCTTATCTTCCTTCAGTGCAGTATGGTGCAAAACTTCCTTCTATGGTTGAGCAAACATTGGCCATTAAAATAAAATTAAAATAAAAATTGCTTGTGTTTCTAAATATGTTCTAAAGTAACTGGTTATTTGATACTACATGGAAAAATAAATCCAAAAAATTGATTAATATTCTACTTTTAAAAATCCAGCTAATTTGACATTGCATAGATTTACCCTTTATGGAAAAAATTCTAAGAGTCAAAGGAACTCAGTTTTAATCCTAGCTTTGTCATCTATGTGACATGGGGATATGCCTTGCATGTAGCAGATGTTTATTAATATTGAATTGAATTGGATTGGACTGAAATAAAGTCAATATCTTTTGGGGCTTTTATTTTTTATGTGCATAAAGTGAGAAGTTGGAACAGATTATGTCTTAAATTGACCTCCAGATCAAAAGTACTAGGATTCCATGTACCCAAGATTAGCATCAAATTTTAATTTAAATCTTTTCAAGCACTTATGTTTACTATAAAAAAATAAGCCTATGCCAAACAAGCAATTTCTATTAGTGGCATATCTATTTGGCCAGAAAGCCATCAACTCTAGCATCATGTGAACAGCATATTTTGAATTTGGACTGAATTTCTAAGATTCAATTTAACAAGCATGTGTTAAGTGCCTACTAACAAGCATTTGTCAAATGCCTAAAGAGAGCACCTTCAAGGCATTACCTTTCTGTAGTAGTTATTTCCAAACTTAAAAAAAATGATTTAGTAAACTTTGTGTTTATGTTCCCCTAAATATCTATAACTCACAAAGAAGTTTTTATGTTAAAAAATATAAAAACCTATTAAAATTTTAAAATGTAGTAAATTTAGATTATTATTTTCAGTTTCATAATATTCCATGGTCCCATAATCATCAGAGATATTTCCTAATGCATGCTTGAAGTAATAAAAAGGTGAAGTTGAAAAGAATATCTTCTCATCTCTTTTTTTCCCAATTCTGTGTCCTCACCTAAAGTCTTATATTGTTCTTGGGGTTTAACAAAATTTGTTACTGCTGTCCTCCCATCCTTTCTCCAGTCTACCTTGTACAGAGTTCCCTCAGGACTAAGTTCTTCAAGATTTTTCCTTTTTTTAAAAAACAGTCCATTGGAGAGGATCCTGGAAAGATGGTAGAGTGGGTTAGAAAATTCCAAACTCCCCAAACTTCCCCCATAAATGAGATAAAATAATGCCTCAGGACATAGAGTGCTTAAAAATAAACAAGAGGTGGGGTAGAACAGTGATCTTGGTTTTGGTTCCAGGCCTGAGGAAAGAACAGAAGGAGGCCCTGAGGTCATAAGTACCATCCACCCATACCCTAAGATTAGAAGTAATTATAAAAAATAAGCCGCTGCAATTTTTTTCTTTTTAATGAGCAGGGAAAGGAGAAAGAAACCATAGAGTTACTATTGAAGGAGAGAAGACTGGGGTTCATCTTTAGAGGAGGATACTGAAGTAAAGAAATCTTCTTCTGCCCCAAAGAGTAATGTCAAATGGTCATCCACCCAAAAAGAATTCATAAAACAAAAAAAGAAACTTAAAAGAAACTTCAAAAATCAAATGAGAGAGATTGAGGAAAAACTAAAAAAGAATAATCCAAGAAAAAACAAGAAAATTATGAGAAGAAAGTCAACTAACTAAAAAAGGAGGTCCAGAAACTTAAGGAAGAAAATAACTCCTTGAAAATCAGAATAGGGCAAGGGGAAGACAGTGAAGTTATAAGAGGCCAAGAAATTAAAAAAAATAAAGAATGAAAAAATAGAAGAAATGGTGAAACATCTCATAAAGAAAACAATTGATCTGGAGAACAGATCAAGAAGAGAAAAGACAAGAATAATCTGGCTACCTGAAAGCTATGATCAAAAAAGAATCTTGACATAATAATACAAGAAATAATTAAATGAAATTGTCCTGAAGTGTCAGAGCAAGACGGGAAAGTAGAAACAGAAAAAATCCACTAATCACCACCTGAGGAAAACTCACAGGAATATTATAGTCAAATTCTGAAACCCCCAGTTCAAGGATAAAATGTTATGAGCAACAAGAAAAAAAATTAATATGGTGGTGCCACAGTTAGAATCATACAAAACCTAGCAGCAGCAACACTAAAAAACCACAGGTCTTAGAACATTATATATTGAAGAGCAAAAGAACTGGGGTTATGGCCAAAAAAGGACATTTAATGAATTGTCAGATTTTCAGGACTTCGAAAAACTTACAAGGAAGCAAAGAAAAGATGGACAACTCTCAATGCAATGGGTAATATTTATTATATAAACTTTCTTGAAATGGAAATTCGTTGCTGAATATTTTTAATCCCCTCTTACATTCTGTTGAGCACATGACAATGTTTTTTTTTAATTTTTCTTATTTTGTATTTAAGTTTCAATGTTTAAGTTTATGTTTCTTTTTCTTTTCTTATTGTGTATTTAAGTTTCAGTATTTAAGTCTAAACTGAACTTAATAGAAGATTTGACATACAAGAGCCAAGAGAAATTTAAGGTACATACCAAAGACTAATTGCAAGGGACTCAATAGATACAGACTGTTTACCTTTTATGTATGTAAAAGGTAAAACTTATGTCTAAGATTGTTATTAGCAATTGTGTAGTTCAAGAAAGATTGGGGTAGATCTGAGCATGACATTTTTAAAATGCAAAACCATTTAGGAACAAATAAAAAGAACCATTATCTTATGCAAATGAGGTGTTGGAGGAAGAACCAACACAGGGGAATTAGATGGGGGAGGAAGTCTGGTAATTCTGCAAACCCACTTTCATTGGGAATGGGTTCAAGAGGGAACTGTGCATACATACATACATATATGCATATATATGTACATACTCTCTCTATGTATATGTGTATATATGCATACATATGTGTGTGTATAAATATTCTCTCTCTCTCTATATATATGTATATGTATAAAAGTCTTCTAAATTCAGAAAGAAAAAAGAGGCTAAGGGGATAGGGAGGCTAGGATAAGGGAGGAATCTTTAGAAGGGCGGGTGTGGGAATAAGTTAAAGAGGGGTATGGAAGGGTGTTTAGAGTAATGGGAGGGAGGATAAGGGAGAGATTCTTGGAGGCAGGGTAGGTTAAGTAATAGGAAGGCAAGATAGCAGGTAGAAGTAAAGTAGAGGAGTTAAGAGGGATAGGAAATAAAAGATATACACAAACAAAATAAAGATCAGTAGCAGAATTTTTTAGGGGGATAGGAGCAGGTGTAGTAATCATGATCTCGAACAAAGTTAAGGCTAAAATAGATTTAATCAAAAGAAATAAACATTAGGAAAACTACACTTTATGTCAGCCATATCCAAAGTTATTCCAAAATTCCAAAGTTATTTTGCAATATTCAAAATAACTACATGACATAAGGTTGGAATATTGTTGTGTTATAGAAAATGACAAGTTGGTGGATTTGGAAAAAATAGAGAAAGATTGGACTTATGAAGGAAGAGGTTATTCACCCTCAAGAAAGCAGAAAACTAATAAGTATCATATGGTCTTACATAGATACATATGAATATATATGTCTATATATCAGTATGATTATAGATATCTAAGTATAGATATGTGTAAGTGTATGTATGTAAGGGTATACATATGTACATATATTTCTGTGTATTTATATATGTATATATTTATGTATGTGTGTGTTTGTGCATGTGTGTGTGTATGCTTAATTGTAGCCTTTTGGGGAGGGGGCAATGGAGAAAAAGAACAAAGTAAAAAGTGCACAGCAGAGAACAAAGAAAAACTTACAAGGAAGCAAAGAAAAGATGGACAACTCTCAATGCAATGGGTAGTATTTATTATATAAACTTTCTTGAAATGGAAATTCATTGCTGAATATTTTTAATCCCCTCTTACATTCTGTTGAGCACATGACAATGTTTTTTTTAATTTTTCTTATTTTGTATTTAAGTTTCAATGTTTAAGTTTATGTTTCTTTTCCTTTTCTTATTGTGTATTTAAGTTTCAGTATTTAAGTCTAAATATTTTTTGAAGTCCATTATTTTTTTTGTTTTCACCTTACCTCTATTTCTGATTACATTCCTCTTCTTTCTATATTCAGAAGCCATTTGTTTTAACAAAGAAATAAAAAAAAGGAGGAGATAGAATTTATGTGAAAAAACACATCACAGGAAACTTATTGGACCACATACACAAATTATGCATTCATAATGTTCCTCCTCCACTTCTGAAAAGAAGGGAAAGAGATGAATTTTCTCAACTCTTCTCCAGGACCAGTTCTGATCAGTTTCATTATTATTGTTGTCACTATTGTTGTTTCTAGTTACATTGTTTAGCCTTTCACCAATCAATGAGTTCCTATTCTGTTTCTTGTATTTTGATAACACAAAAAAGGACTACAATGTGTATTTTGGTGTATACAAGGAATTTAGCTGCAAAAGAGAGGAGAGATATGGGATGGTAACTAGTGAGGATGAAGGATAAAATGAGGGCTATTTGAATATGGGCATGTTTGTAGGCAGTATGAAGTAACCAGTATAGATAGGGAAGTTTAAAAAAAGTAATAGAGTGAGGACAATAGAGAGGGGAATCTGCTGGAGATGAGATTGAATGGGATTATTTTGACATGTATAGAGGTTTGCTTTGGCAAGGACAGGGACCACCTCTTCATGGTGAAGGAGAAGACAGTAGTGGAAAGCATCTAATCCAAAACAACTGTTGTACAAGAACCAATTGCTGAATTATTTCCCAAATAATTCAATTTCTTATTAAAACAAAACAAAACAGAACAAAAAAAAAAACACTTTCTAGCCTAGCTCATTAAGTTTTTATCTAGGCCAAACTCATAATACTGGGAGTTACTCTATCGTGAGCTCATTCCAAAAGCATGTTATCACAGTATCCCTATGCTTTTAGATGCATGAACTGCAACCCCCATCTCTCATACATATACACAGACACACACACACACACACACACACACACACTTTTCTTTTTCTATTACTTGAATGTATACAAACACCCCATATATATATATATATATGCATAAATAAATGTGAATATTATGTTATAACCTTCCAGATTCATTATGATCCCTAAGTTTAAAACTTCTGTAGTCAACAGAGGTTTAAACCTCAGAGTTGTTTCGATTTATAATTCTATCATTAGTGATCTTGAGCAAACTTTCATATTTTGTTCTTATTAAGTAATTGTACTGTAAACTGTTCACTTCCTCTGATGATTTACTTATTATGTAGTAGCTCTCAGTTAGATATATTGATAAAAATGTATCGTTCCAAAATCATGACATATTCTTATTCTTGATATATTGATTCTTCATGAAAAAGTTTTTTTATGTCACATAATTGAAATTGTTTTTACCTTGTGTGCACCTCTATCTTTGTTATTGTTGTTATTAAGATCTTTTGTATGAGCCATAGTTCAAAAACTAGTCTGATTTCATTCAATATTATTTTTATGGTGCATCCTTTTTTTGATATTGTGTGCATATTATTATTTTGTGCTATTTTTGTGTTATTTTGAGCATATTATGTTGTGTGAAGTAAGACATCTTCAAAACTTAATTTCTACTATGTTATCTTTCAGTTTTCTCAGCAGTTCTTGTTAGATAGGAAGCCATTCCACAAGTTAATTTGAGTTCATGGGTTTGTTGAACACTAGATTATTAAAATAATTTTTATGGTTGTGTTCTTATTTGTTGTGCTCCATTGATCTAATTTTCATAATTATAACAAATGCTAATTAGTTTTTTAAATATTGTTTAATTAAATTATACTTTGAGACCCAAAAGTTCTATGCTTCTTCCATTTATACTCTTTTTCATTATTTTCCTTGTTACTCTAACTCTTTTCTTCCTAGAAATGAATATTGTCACTTATCTAGCTCATCAAAGTATCCTCTTTTTAGTTTGATTTGTGTGAGAAAAATGGTAAATTTATATGGGTAATATTTTCAATTTTATTGTAATAGCATAGTCCAATAATAAGCAATGGCTATCATTCCAATTAATTTTATTCTTTATTTCTTTAATTAATGTTTCATAATTATATTTACAAAAGCCTTGTTTTTGACTTAGTAGCTTGACTCCTAGATATTGCAAGCATTTTGTAGATATTTTGAATGACATTTCCCTTTTTTCCTCCTGGGTTTTGTTGTTGATATATAAAAGCACTGTTGATTTTTGTGGATTAAATTCTATTTTATTGTAGTTTTTAATTGTATTAGTTTCTCCATTGGTTCTATAAGGTTTTCTAAGTAGCCCCTTAGTTGTCAGCAAATACATGTAACTTTTCTTTTATTTTCCTATATTTATGCCTTTAAATTCTATTTTCTTATTGCTATCTCAAGCATTTCTAAAATCTAGAAAGGAAAGTGGGTATTCTAACATTACTCCACTAGGTATATGGATTTTCTAGATTTTCCCATATATATATATATATATTTCTAGCTAGCTAGCTAGCTAGCTAGCTATGTATAGATATAGATACATATTATGTATATTTACCTATCTTATGTTAAAAAGGTGAATTCTATGCTGTTTTAGGAGGCAGATTACAAAAACACTTTACTGAATGTAAACAAATAGTTCATATTACAGATGTGGCTTTTCAGGTCTCAGAAAGACAGGATACACTCAGATTAAAAAAAAAGGCAGTGGCCTGAAAGGGAATAAAAATTATTAGTTAAATCTGTTTGTTAATTCTGTTAGTTAGGATTTCACCTTCCTCTTCTCCAACTGAGTCTCCTTGATTGAGAATTACGTGTATGTATATACACATACACTACAAAGCATACTCCCTATTTTCTTAGAAATATCAGTTTAAGAAGGAAGTGGTGTCAGATAGAAACTTATGTATGGTTGGAATTGCTTTGTACCTGTTGCCATTTCTATGATCTAGCTTCATTCCTAAGGCTATGTTTAGAAATACACTATTTACTTTCCTTTTATAATTGCTCATGAATATCTTATAATTCTGTCCAAACTGCCTTTCCTATATATTAGAATATCTTTCTCCTCAATACTTAAAACTTCATTAATGCAACTATAAAAATTAAATACTTATCAACTCCAGTTTAAGGCTTTCTGTCCACTCCAACTTCTTAATGGTGATCTTTATATTCTTTTGATAAATGCCATGTTGTCTGTATTTTTAAAATCTATATTTCTTTAAAAGTTCTAGGAAGTTTTCTTACTTTTTTTACAATAGGGTATTCATCTTTTCATCATGTTCTAACAGATTAGTGATAATTAAATTGTTTTGGTATTTTCTTATTTTAACCTTGATGCCTTTTGATTCTCTTCTATCAGATTTTCTTCCACTTACACTTTTTTCTTCTGTTTTGAAACTGACATTTTTTTCCCTCATAGCTTCTGGTTCATTGGGGAGATTCTCTATCATATGTTCAATGTTTCATATTCTTGTGCTTGTATGTGTGTGTGTGTGTGTGTGTGAGTGAGTGTGTGTTTAGTTCTGAACTGATAGCTCTGATTTATTTACTTGTTTTTATTTGAGAAATGAGACCTTTATCTAAGAGACTATAAATTTCTTCCTCAATTTTCTTCTTTCCAATATTGGATACATTGCTTTTATTTGTACAAAACCTTTTTAATTTAATGTAATCAAAATTATCAATTTTACACCTCACAGTGTTCTCTGTTACTTATGTATAAATTGTTATTCTATCTAGAAGTCTGATAGGTAATATTTTATATATTCTTCTAATTTTATTGTGATATCTCCCTTTCTATTTAGGTCATGTATCCATTTTGACCTTGTCTTGGTAAATGATTTAAGATATTGTTCTATGGCCAAGTTCTGCCAGACTGCTTTCCTACTTTCCCAATAATTTTTACCAAATAATGAATTGTTAATTCTAATTTATTTTTTAATACCTTAATTTCTCTTTTGAACAATGCAGGAATTTATTGCTATTGTTCCATGATCTCTTCAGAGCCTATAGGATTTTCTCTTCTATTGAATAACTTTGATTAATTTGGTTTTTCTTTAAAGTTTTACTCATTTACCCCTTTTTTGGTTTGTTCTAATGTTCTTCTTTGTTTCTTTATCCATGCATTATTTGCCTCTTTATTTAGCCTTTTTTTTGCATACACATTTTGTAGCCAAAGAGTGGAGGAAGCAGCTAAAACAGCCTCAGCCTATGCCCTCTCCTGCCTGCCCAGAGATAGCTTTTTTCCATTCATCTTCCTGCCCCTGCCCATGTTTACATCTTCACATTCTCCTTCCCTTTTGTTCCATTTCATGCTTCCCACTCTTTCCTTCTCTCAAATCTCTCTTTTCCTATCTGTTACTTTACAACCCAAGGTTTTGGCTTCAACTCCCACCATTGACCAAAGACTTGACCACTTTACAAAGTCTAAATCCCAAGAACACTGTTTGTCATGGACACTGGTGTGATTGTAGGTGAATTAAATGTTATTCTCACCATTGGACTACTTATTCATGGAAAGGAAGTTGGAAACAATAT
Organism: Vombatus ursinus; assembly: GCF_900497805.2. Taxonomy (NCBI): domain Eukaryota; kingdom Metazoa; phylum Chordata; class Mammalia; order Diprotodontia; family Vombatidae; genus Vombatus; species Vombatus ursinus. The sequence continues at coordinate 1,614,310 of NW_020950566.1, read as the reverse complement.
TGGAGAGAAAAGAGAACTGGTCAAAAGAATAATGAACTTATCAGCATCTCAGAAGGGAATTGACCTGAGAAAATAATGCCATCTTTAAAGCCTTTGTTATAATCATTGACAAAGTGGAAGAGGGGATCAGCCATTCTATGTCATTAGTGTAGCTATCAATAGACTCCCAGTGACCCAGAGGCTTGTGGTATCACCCAGCCAATGTGGTTTCTCATTAGAAATGAAGAATATAATATCAAGGAAATAAGACAGCACAGAGAATCAGGGCCAGTTGGCAGAGGACATGCTACCAATTTCAACTGAGTGGGCCATCACCATTCTTAGCAACTCACAATCTATCATTAAGTGTGTCAAACAGATCTTCATGGTCATGTTGCACCTATTCTTTCATACTGATGCTGTGTGTATTTGTGGAAGAGTGAGTCCCAGATTTGTGTGGAGAATTTCTACCACTAATTAATTAATATTACTAATTACTACTATTCATGCTATTCCATTTTAAGTGCCTTTGCATTGAGCTAATTGTGTTAAGAGCCCATTAAAATAAATGCACTACAGGGGGTTCATGAATTATTATGTAAGGGTGTCTTGAACCAAATATGTTGTTCCCAAGAAGACCCAACTTGTGAATATTGAGTTGTAGGGCAGCTTCACCCTTTCCCCCTCAGGGAGCATTATAGATTTGTTAAAGTAAGACTTTAGTGGAAAGTGAGCTGGAAAGTGACCAGCCTTATATTAACAACAAAATTGACAATTTGGGGTTTCAGAGGGCTATTATAATGCCTGCGTGACACCAAGATGAAGTTACCTTTTTTCTAGCACTTTATACCTGCATAGAATCAGCAGACAGTGTTAGGTGGGATAGGATTCACATCTTCACCTATAAAATCAGTTTTCCTGCTGCAATGACACTGTAACTGGATCCCCTACATGTTATTCCAGCTCTAATTTTTTGGTCCTCCTTTCCTTGCCTTTACATTCTGCATGTTTTACTTTTGATGAATTTGATAATATGACTGAGTCTTCCTTCAAAAATATGCCTCAGTTTAATCTTAACAGTTTTTGATGATGCTTGTATCTTGGCCCTTTCAATGACACACAACAAATTGTCCCATGATTCTCCAACTCAGCCACCATCAGACAAAATTACCAGACTGACTAAAATATAAACAAGATAAATTCATCAACTTGATGGCAAGGCACTAAATTTAAAGTCTTGGGGAGCAGAGCCAAGAAGGCAGAGTAAAAGTAGTGACTTGCTTGAGCTCTCTCCCAAAACCCTCCAAATACCTATAAAAATGACTCTAAACAAATTCTAAAGTAACAAAACTCACAAAAAAACACAGAGTGAAACAAATTTCCAGCCCAAGACAGCTTGGATGGTTATTGGAAAGGTATATTGCATAGAGTGAGGAGAGAAGCACAGTTTAACATGGGCACACAGACAAGGCAGGCCTCAGAGAACCAGGAGCAGGCCTCAAAGGACTGAATCACGGGCAACTGCGGCAGTTTCCAGACTTCTCAACCCAGGAACTCCAACGAAAACTTAGAAGGTCAGTGGGAAAAGTCGGTGTCTTCAGTGAGAGAGAGAAGCATGGTGCCAGCCCCAGTCCCCTAGCACAGCCCTGGGGCAGCAGCTGCTTCCAGAGCTTCTGGCCCACAGACTGAGGGGGAATCAAATGTCTGATCAGAGGGAGATTGCAGGGATCTCTCTGCTGGTGAAGGATTCTCTTGCTTTGTCCATGCTTAGATATGGGTCACAGTTCTGGGTGGCACTCCTGGGGCGAGGAGGAGTGCTTGCATGGTAGAACTTGTAGTGGTGGTAGAGAGGAAATCCTCATCACAGTTCCAAGGCAGAAAATAGTGCTTGTGGTCACTTATAGATCAGAGCACAGGCCAGGAAAGGAGTAAACACCTCACCCTTTATCATACTACGTTGGAAGAACTGAAAATTTATAGGTCACTAGAAGTATCTCTGAAAACAACTGCACAAGAACACTGAACCTTGGGACAGTACATTCTCCACACTGGAAACAGATCCCTATTTTACCAAAGAGTTTAAAACTCAAGTAATTGGCTGGGATCATGACCAAGCCTCACAAAAAAAGTCAGATCATAGAATCTTTCTTTGGTAACAAAGAAGATCAAAACATACAACCAGAAGAAGACAACAAAGTCAAACCTCCTACATTCAAAGTCTCCAAGAAAAATATGAATCAGTCACAGGCCATAGAAGAGCTGAAAAAAGATTTTGAGAAGCAACTAAGAGAAGTAGAGGAAAAACTAGGAAGAGAAATGAGAGTGATGCAAGAAAATCATGAAGAACAAGTCAACAGCTTGCTAAAGGAGACCCAAAAAATACTGCAGAAAATACCTCCTTAAAAATTAGAATGGAACAATTGGAAGCTAGTGACTTTATGAGAAATCAAGACACTGTAAAACAAATCCAAAAGAATGAGAAAAATAGAAAACAATGTGAAATATCTCATTGGAAAAACAACTGACTTGGAAAATAGATCCAGGAGACAGAATTTAAAAATGATTGGACTATCTGAAAACCATGATCAAAAAAAAAAAAAAAAAAAGCCTAGACATCATCTTTCAAGAAATTATCAAGGAAAACTGCCCAGGGCAGTTTAGAACAGAGGGCAAAATAGAAATGGAGTGAATCCACCAATCACCTCCTGAAAGAGATTCTCAAAGGAAAACTCGTAAGAATATTGTAGTCAAATTCCAGAATTCCCAGGTCAAAGAGAAAATGTTGTAAGCAGCCAGAAAGAAACAATTCAATTATTGTGGAAACACAATCAGAATAACACAATCTTTAGCAGCTTCAACATTAAGGGACTGGAGGGCTTGAAATATGATATTCTTGAGGACAAAGAAGAGAGGATTACAGCCAAGCATCACCTACCCAGCCAAACTGAGTATAATCCTTCAGGGGAAAAAATGGATATTCAGTGAAATAGAGGACTTTCAAGCATTCTTGATGAAAAGACCAGAGCTAAATAGAAATTTTGAACTTCAAATACAAAATCAAATTCAAGAGAAGCATGAAATGGTAAACAGGAATGAGAAATCATATAGGACTTACTAAAATTGAAGTGTTACATTCCTACATGGAAAGATCATATTTGTAACTCAAGAGACCTTTGTCAATATTAGGGTGGGAAAAATTATATGGATAGATAGATAGATAGATAGATAGATAGATAGATAGATAGATAGATGAATAGATAGATAGATTGCACAGGGTGAGCTGAATATGAAGGGATGATATCTAAAAAATAAAATTAAGAGGATTATACTAGGAGAAGGGGAAAGGGAGAGATAGGATGAGGTCAATTATCTCACACAGTGTAGAGGAAGTGGGGGAAGGTGGGAGGGAATAAGTGAATCTTATTCTCATTGGATTTAACTTAAGGAAGGAATATTATACACAGGCAATTGAAATCTATCTTACCCAAAGGAAAATGCAGGGAAGGGGATCTGAGAGCTGGGAAATGATAGAAGGGAGGGCAGATTGGGGCAGGGGGCAATAAAAAAAAAAACACTTTTGAGGAGGGACAGGGTTAAAAGAGAGAATAGAATAAACAGGGGGTAATCAGAAGCAAATACTTCTGAGGAGTGACAGAGTTAAAAGAGAGAGTAGAATAAATGGGTGGCGGGATAGGATGAAGGAAAATATAGTTAGTTTTTTATAAAATGACTACTATGGAAGTGTTTTGCATGACTACACATATATAACCTGTATCAAGTTGCTTGTCTTCTCAATGAGGGTGGGTAGGGAGGGAGGAAGGGAGAAAATTTGGAACCCTTTGGAACAATTTTAAAAACAAATGTTAAAAATTGTTTTCACATGCAACTGGGAAATAAGATATACAGTCAATGGGGTATAGAAATCTATCCTGCCCTACATGGAAATAAAGAGGAAGGGGATAAGAGAGGTGGGGTGGTGACAGAAAGGAGGATCAATTAGGGGAAGGGGTATTCAGAATGCACTCCATCTTGGTGTGGGGGAGGGGCAAAATGAGAAAATTTGGAACTTAAAATCTTGTGGAAGTGAATGTTGAAAACTAAAAATAAATAAATTAATAAATGTTTAATATAAAAAAATTAAGTCTTTCAAATCAAATTAGAATAGTTGTGCACTTTTACAATTGTTTGTATGGCTATATTTTGTAAGTTTATCAAGTGGCATGCATTTTTTCATTCCACCTTTCTAAATTTTACTAACATTTTATAGTTGAGCAAATCACTGATATTAATTGGGCCTAGCCTCTCCTCCCAATCCAGTAGTCTTCCTGCAAGTAACAATCCCAGCTCCCACCACTTTTTCTCAACTCAACCACTCCATAGTCTACTACACTATAGCAAAGTAATTTTGGCCATTCGGCCATTTTAATAACCAAAAACAATCCTCTTGAGGAAAGCAGTTAAGTGGCATTGTTGAAGGATTTACTGTGCTAGGCACAGGGAACAAAGAAAAAAAAATTAAACAGTCTCAGTGCTGGAGGACTTTACAATATATTGGAGAAGGCAAAGTGTACATTTGTAAGCACACAGATACACACACGTGTGTGTGTGTGTGCACACACATGTAGTTATTGGTAGGGAGACAATTGTTCATCTTTTATTTCTGAAGAGGACCAATGACATAATGGGGTGAGTAATGTGCATGAACTGGATTGAAGTAAGACAGAATTGCACAAAACCATCAGCCTCACTCTCTCTTCCAAAGTTAGTGAAGTCCAGTGACAAAACAAAGTCAGGACAACTGGTGTTGGCTTTGGATACAGTGGATGCCCTTGGCATCTTCAATGTCTTACCAGTCTCTAAGCTCCTGCTTCTGTTGTCTTCATAACTGTTGGAACAAAATGTTCTCATCCACCCATTCTGCCAAGATCATCTTCACATGCTTAGGGTAGATATTTCCCTAACTCACTTTTGGGTTTGTGGCCTGTCAGTTACTCTCAACCTGGTTTAGCCTACCTACAGAGACTATTTTACCAGAGTGTGGCTGCTGTGCATGTCGTATAGTTTCTTGGAGCCACAGGTGAGAGTTGGGTAAAAAGTGAACATCAAAGGGGGATGAGCAGCCCTGAAAAGAACTCCGTAAGCCCTCACCCCAAAAGTGCTAATCATAGGAGATGTTAATAGCCATCTGGAGGAGAAATATTTTCATATAAAAGGTGGCGATTGGATTCATTTTTGAAAGAAATAAGGGAGCCTAAAGGGTGAAGATGAAGACAGAGTACATTCCAACGAAGGGTGACAATCTGTACAGAGGCACAGAGATGAGGGAAGAAGTGTTACATGTGAGGAATAGCAAGGCCAATTTAGCTAGACCAAAGACTGTTGGAAAGGATATAAATAAGGCTGAAAAGATTGGTTGGATCCATTCTTTTTCTGTTCCATCATATTGTGGTCTAAATTTAGAAGGGGGGTGGCAACATCCTGCTAGTATGTCAGTATTCCTTAGACCATTGTCACTAATTCCATATGTGGCCAAGTGTGTTTCACAAGTCTAAAGAGTCAGTCATTAAGTCAATAATTATGATCTTCAGAAACTCATCATTCAAAATCAACTGAAATTCTCATCTACTCATATCATTTCCCTCTCCAGCTGCAAGACTTCATCATGCCCACACTCTGAATAACTGCCCTCAATTCCCCTTATTTTCTGCTTCATGTAAGTTATCTTGCTCCATTAGAATGTGAGCTCCTGGAGGGCAGGGACTGTCATCCCTTTCTTTACATCCCCAGATCTTATGCTTAATGAATGTTTATTTACCTTTGACTCTATCAATCAAATATTTATTAAGCCCCTACTGAGTGCTGATCATTTTATGCTAAGCACTGGAACCACTGTGATAAGTTCTGGATATTTATTAAGTGCTTACTATTTGCCAGGCAGCTCTCTTGAAGTTAGTGATGCTAAGATAAAACAGTATTTTAACAGTCAAAACAACCCAGAAGTTTTTGTTCTTCAAAAAATCTTTTGTCACTTAATCTCCCACCACTTCATGAATTGTATTTCTTTATCCTTTTATTGAATTGCTTTTTCTTTTTACATTGTCTATCCTTTTTTTGTTTTATCTCATTTGGGACATAAGAACTAGTATCATATAACTCCTCAGTCCCAAGATCATAGATTTAAAGATAGATGTGACCTTAGAGATCATCTAATTCATTCCATTTTACAGATGAAAAAACTGAGGCACAGATAAGTTAAGTGATTTGCCCAAGGTGATACAAGAAATAAATATCATAGGAGGAATTTAAATTGAAGGCCTTGACACCAGAGCTAGTTTTCTTTTCCTACAGTGCTACATTTCTGTACTTCCTATACTCTCTAGCTATGATAAGAGGTTTTTTTTTTTCTTTCTAACCTGTTTACAATGCAAAAGAACATCCCAGTATATCAACAAAAGACAAATTATAATTGCAAACTTCATATCACGATTGATGACAACTTTACCTCTTCACTTAGAATTACATGAGAAGGTAGAACAACCTATAAGAACAGTTAGTGCCATATGACCATCTGTTACTTCAGGGCTTTTACATTTTTTCCTTCAGCTAAATGTTTTTGAGAATGAACCAGGACAGCTCATCTCTAGTGTCTCTTGACAACACAAAGGCAATTTTGAATATCTGACATTGCCCAGTAATATCACATCCTTCAGAACAGTTATGATGAAGGAAGTGCTTACACAATGATATAAGAATTGGCAGTGCTTTCTCGAGTTGTACTTGACATGCTTGCTTTAAAGGGATAACTAAGAAATATCTCCTCTGAAGTAAACTGATTAAATGACCTCACTTTTAAACCATTACATTCTAATGCAGAAAACAGTATAAGCCAGACACTCCATTTATGTGCTGGTATATTTGCCCAGGGAAGCTGTGATTACTTGGGGAGATAACAAATTTAATGTATTTGAATTCAGCTCCAAACAAATAAGAAAAGAAACACACTCTAGTGACTGCTTTAAAGTGTGATATGAAACAAATCAATTTACAAATTATTTTGCAATACATCTCACTTTTTTATTCTGGTTGTTGTAACCCTCTGGAAATATCTATGTGAATGGTTATGCAAGATAACCAATATAAATTAATTTCTGAGAGATTTCAGGTAGATTTGTCTTTTCAGTAAAACAATTTTTCCTTTTCCAAAATATTTTATATCACAGAATCTTGGAGTTATAAGGGGCTTCAGAGGTCATCTAGCCAAACATGTAACTGAATAAGATTCTTTTCTCTAATGTACTTGAAAAGTGGTCTGTCAAACTTCACTTAAAGACCTTGAGTAGGGGGAAACTCTCTAACCATATAAGTAAGCCATTCCATTTTTTGATAGCTTTAATTAAGGTGAGAAAAGGTAACCTTCCCAATCCCCTTGGCACCCACAATGAATCACATAATCAGATTTTTCAGCTTGGGTACAGAGGGCAGAATTGAGAGCAGTGATTGGAGGTTGCAAAAAGGCAGATTTTATGTAATTTTTTTGCTTTGTTTTATGTCAGAACATTGTTGACAAACTTTGTTATTCTTCTTACTAACGTTTTGAAAATGATTTCATACTATGAACTGGTATAACTCTTGGCTTCTTTCTGCTTGATAAAGATAACTGCTTGATGGTGCAGATGGGTTTGTGAGCTATTTTCAGTTTCTTCACTGAGCTCTTATCTTTGCATTGGTTAACTACTTACTCTAAGAAATTACAAAAATGGAGATTGTCAATGTATTTATTTTTATTCATTCATTTTTTAAGAATTTGTTTAAATAGTTTGTTAGAACAGCCACAATCACAATATCTTCCTATTTATTCTTTCCATTTTTTTGTTACTTTGACTCAAACCAATCTAACTACACAGAAAAAAAAAAACTGATTCAGAAGTGATAGATATGTCTGTGACCAGTCAATTCTGGATTGTTAAGATACAATCAATTTCATTTTTGTGATGTTATTCAGTGTTTGCTCCCTACAGCTCTTTTTCAAGAAATTGTTCATTGATATAACAGGCAGGAAACTTCTGAGTACTCTACAAATCTTTATAGACATTTTCATTTAGTAACATCTAAACATATTTACAAACATTTTTATTATCCTTTTGCATAGTTTTACACTGAAGTCATTTGTTATCAAAGAATATGTTGACTTAAATTAGAAGATCTTGCAATGTTTTGCACAGAATTTTTCTACTCCATTGTTTCCAATGGATATCAGTCTAGAAGCTATAACCACTTTCATAATTATTTATATGTTTACACTTGTCAGGAAATTGATGTATTGCAGAGCTAGAATTGGGAGAGGCATTCAGGTATGACCTTTCATATCCCTTCACAACCTTTTTCTGCTGCAGAGTAGGGGAGAGGTGCTTAATTGATAATAGCACTATAGTGGTATTCACAGTTACTAGGAAGTAGTCATACTTTAGGTGTTTATTAAAAATGAAGCATGTGGAGCAGAAGAGGGTTTTAGGAATGTCATTCCTAATAGTCAGTTGTGTATCATTTGACATGAGAAGACTGAGTGAATGCTGGGATGGAGAGGAAGAAGCTCTCAAGCACAGCATTTACCTAAACTGTCCTTCCACTGTTTTATTTTCTGTACATGTAGATGACATTTGTGGCTGTATTTATTCATTCATAATTTTTATTTGATTGCTGTAGTCTCTATGCCCTCAAGACATAATATGTATGAGTTATAATTGATGATGGTGGTGGTGGTGTGGTGGTGATAATGATGGTAACTGAAAGATGAGATCTGGACAATTACTTGAACCATGTCATATTTGAGTTCCCCTTTCCTGGAAAAAACAACAATGATTATGGAATCGAGTGGCACCAGGAAATTTTATGGCAATTCTCATGAGAGATACATATGTAAATGAAAAAAAAAGTCTCAGATATATGTGATTACCTTTGGATTATTTGTGAAAGCAATGCTTTTCTTTGTCTTTTAGATTAAATTTTGCAAACCTCAGAGAAGTGAGAAATCACTTTTGGCTGAAGAGTATCAAGGAAAACTCCATGAAGAATATGGCATGTGAGCTAAGTATCATAGTATAAATTCTTTAAAAGTTTATTCTTTTGGTATGTATTTGTGCTTTCATTAGTGTGGGGAAATGCCTTGTGAGGAAACTACTTGTATCAATATATCTCTGCAATCTATAGTCTTATTTATATGGAGCACTGATAAGTTCATTGACTTGGCCAGGATCCCACAGACAATGTGTGGCAGAGGAAGGATTTGATGCTTTCTTTCTTGCACTCATCAGGAGCTGATGCAATTCTTCTTAACTCTTAAGTTGGACCACTTTTTTCTACACTATATTATCCCTCATTAGAACCTTCTTCCCCCCAAACCTTTATTGATAGTACAAAATGTCTCAGGCCATTTTTCCTCCAAATATTTAAAGAACAATCTAACAGCCAACTGATTTTAAAATCATAAAATTTGGAAGGCTTAACATCCTAATTTCTTGTGACCATGTAATGCTCAAAGTATTCTCTACATGTTCTTGTTCTTTATGAAACTAAAACTGTGCAAAAGTAAATGAGAAAAATGAAATTCTATCTCTATTTTAAATATGTTTACTTCTTCTGGCAAGTGGATAAAATGAGTTGATCATGTGAATTTATGGCCTTACCTAATGGAATATCAACATCATCATCATCATCATCATAATTATCATAAATACTATTTTTACCATGATTTTAATTTTATGGAACACTTTCCCCTAAGAAAACCTGTGAGGTACGTATTACACATATTATTTTATTGGTTTTGAAAATGAGGAAATTCTGTCTAAGAGAAATTAAGTATTTTGCCTATTGAGCTAATATATTTACATCTCCTACTTCTAAATTTCATGCTTTTTCTGCTGTACTGGAGAATGGAAAAGTACTTAGAAGTCATCTGGTCTACCTTATCATTTTATAGATAAGGAACTCAAAACCTAGAAAGTTGAGCTGACATGCCCATAGTCACATAGCAAATTGGTGGCAGAGCTTTAATTAGACCAAAGATCTCCTAGGGGAAGAAATTATATTACACAGCCTATAGGTCAACAAACCTAAAGATGATTCTTCTCTAATTTATTGTGTATGGTTTATGCCTACTTAACAAAGGTGATCAATTCTAGCCAATATGAGTTTGCCCAGAAGTTATATAAAAGTAACTTAATTTTTTTTTTTAGCAGGGTTTATAGAGTTGCTGAGAAGAATATTTTTAAAGTGTAGAATAATAAAAACAGCAGAGGGAAGAAAGAAGATTGGATAAATAACTACCAAAAGATACTTTTCCTAATATTACATTACTTTTCTTAATGTCATTCTCTGAATATTTAAATTACTTTGATATGCTTTTCTTACACAAAATATGTGTTTTTGAAGAGTTGTGAGTACAAATATTCAAAAAAGTTATAAATCAAATCATATTTATATTTTGATAGGGTATCTACTTCTAGAAGGAATCTAATGATGAATCTTTTTATAAGCTGAATCTGAGTTAAAATCTTAGCAAATCTTAGAATATTAATCAGCATGTGTTGAAGGTTAAAACAGAGTGAGTTAAAAGCAAAAAAAAAAATCAGAAATAATAAAATGTTTGACACCTGACACAAAGAAAAGCTGTTCCTTTAAATAAATAACAATGCCAAATGTACGCATATATAAGTACAAGTCAATTTGATTTGCCTTTCAAGAAGGGACCAAGCTGGATCATTTAAAGAACAAGCATTTCAAGCATCACAATTGGGCCATTCATCTTCAAAAGTAAGGAAAGAAGTAATTAGCTCTTTGTTCCTGTGAGATAAATACATTTAGAAAAGCACTAAGTCAAAGGAAGAATAAAAGGAGGGGGAGAGAGAGAGAAAGAGAAGGAAGAACTGAAGTAGGGAGACAAAGAATTCTTACTTGTACAGTAATCTATTCTAGTTTAATGTATACACACAACAGAACAGAGTTAGGCTCTTGTTCAGGATAGCCTGTCTAAATGTTTCAGAGATTTTGGATCAAATAAAGATACTTATTCTTAACATATTTTAGAACCAGAATGCCTAGATGATATTTTTGTTGAGTGATTCTCTGTGGTAGAATGATTAGAGAGAATCTCCATATTTGTCTCTGTCTCTGTTTCTCTCTCTCTATTTCTCTGTATCCTGTCTATCTCTGTCTCTGTCTCTCTTTGTCTCTGTCACTGTCTCCCGTCCCCCTTTCTCTCTACCTCTCCAAAAATTTAATTGTTAAAATAGTGAACAGCATAATATCATTTTAATCATAGAGGAACAATTTAAGTGGATGATTCTATCTTTTGTTCAAGAATTAGTTTTGTAGGAAGGCTATCATTTTATACTGGTCAGAAAATCATACAGTCATATATTTAAAAAATACCTAGTATAAAGAGACATAAAAATAAAATTAATAGATAGTTATTTAAAATGGGAAATTATAGGGAATGTGTCAGAATCAGTGGAGATTCACTCCAAACACCCATAACTTTTCTATCTACAGTATTAGAGGTAGAAACTGAATGTACAATATGATGACCTTGGGACATTGCAGGATCTTGAATCAAAGAAAATTCTTACTATACTCATTATGCTTTATTCCACTAATGTAAGAAAGTGTGTGATATATTTTTAGAAAAATTTTCAGATAAAGATTAGGGTAAGAAAGTAAGAGTACATTTAACCTTCAGTTACCTGAACAAATCATCTAACCAGAAACATCTCTTCAACTATGCCTGAGAACTGAGGTGATATAGTAAGTCTTTATATAATAAAGCATACTTCCACATGAAGTCAGAATAGTCTAAAATAAAAATGGTTTACAGAAGATGATTTCTTTATCTTCTTATAATTTCAGAAGATTTTGGAGAATGGAAGCTATCATTTGATATTTTACATTTTTTATAAGTAAATATATTAGCCTGACTAATAATGTGCCCTCATCAATGTCCTTGAAACATTCTCTGTCTTCCTGAAGTCTCCTACTATAGAATACCATGCTTCTCATCTAACCTGATGTTCCATTTTTTTTCTGGATTCTGTTCTTACTAAAAAACCTTGAAGAGATATTTTGTGCTATGATATCAATTGATTATAAAGCTGAATATTAGCTTAACATATGTTCCCAGATTACAGATTTGCATTTTAATAAGAGATATCAAAGAATTAAGTCAAATGAATGACTAATTGTAGAAGTTTCAGAAACTGCAATAGGCTTAAGGGCAAGATATTTTTTGAGTAGAGAAATCTTGATGCATGTCAAACTTTATCTCACATGTAGTCATATATTATACTCATGTGGGACTGGCCCTCAATGGAGGAAAAATATAAAACAATCTTTGAAAGTCACCTTCAGAAAGAAGATGGTATAATAAAATAGAACATATGTCTAATTGGAACATTTAAACTCAATTGCATTCTTTGGAATGTGTACAGTTATATTGAAGTAATTTAAAAAAGTGGAGTACCAATAGCTATATTTTGGGTCTCAATACATTACCATTGATTTTAAGAAAGTATCTGACTTAATAGGACAAAATGCAGCTATCCTTGATAACATATGTTCTGATAAATTATGTCTCATACATAAATAGCACTTTAAAACTTGCAAAACATTTTATATATAAAATTCCCTTTGAACCTCATAACAACCATGTGAGATAGTTGATATCATTATCCTCTTTATGTACATATATATATATACGTATATAGTTTTACATATCTATATTTTGCATATATACAATCATGTGTTCAGTTGTTTCTCAGTTGTGCATAATTCTTTATGACCCCTTTGGGGTTTTCTCAGCAAAGATACTGGAGTGGTTTGCCATATTCTTCTCCACCTCATTTTATAGATGAGGAAACTGAGGAAAACAGGATTAAGTGACTTGCCCGGTGTCACTTGGCTAGTGTCTGAGGCCAAATTTGAATAGGAAGATGAGTCTCAGGCCCAACACTCCATCCATTGTACCACTTTCCTGCCCCCATGCAGTTATATATACATACATATATATGTATATATATACATATACACACACATATATACATACATATATACACACATATATGCATGCATATATCTATTTCATACATGTATTAACTATGTATACACATTTATTTATGCATCTATACATAGGCATATATGTTTATGTATACACACATATGAAATTAAGAGACATAAAGTTACTTGCCCATAGTCACTCAATAAATGTCAGAGGCATGTTTTGAATTCAAATATTTCTGAGTCCAAGTCTAAAATTCTATGAAATTGTAATACAAGAGGATGAAAGGGATAAAATTATGTAATAATTCATTAAGGCCATCAATTATTTTATTCATAAAGAGCTTTCCAAAAACAAAACAACTATAGTATTTATGACAAAGTTTTTATATCTCAAAATTCTCAAATATAATCTTACCAAATACCCTATGTTCTGGAATATTATAAAGTTTCTTCAATGAGATTCAAATTGACATGAAGGAGATTGGTCTAACCATTTATAATGGAAAAGCAAAGTGGACCCCAAAATACAGCTTGTTTAGAATAAGATTCATAATTATTACCTTGATCAACTGACACTAGCTTCTTTCAAATCAAGCACTTATCAAGTGAAATAATATTTGTAAAGCACTTAGTACAGTAACAATCACATAATAGGTACTTAATGAATGCTTGCTCCCTCCCTCAATCTCTCTTTGCTGCTCCTCAAAAAAGATACTGCATTTTGTCTCTAGGTATTTCCTCTGGCTCTCTCCCCATGTCTGGAATGCTCTTCCTTCTCATCTCTACCCTTTGCATATCTTGGCTTCATTCAAGTACCATCTAAAACCCCACTTTGTGTAGGAAGCCTTTCCAGTTCCTCTTTACACTGGTGCCTTCCTTTTGTAGATTATTTCTATTTTATCTCATTCATAGCTTGCCTATTTGTTCACAATGTTTGTGTATATTTCCCTCATTGGGCTGTGAGTTCCATGAAAGCGGGGCAGTCTTTGCCTTTCTTTGTATCCTCAGCTCTTAGTACACTGCCTGGCACATAGTAGTCACTTAATAAATGCTTATTGATTGATTGATATTAGTCTAGAAATAAATGTATCTTGTTCAGGCTTTGCAGATAGACAATGACATGGTTCCCTGTAAGATGATAGTTAAAAACTACACATGGTAATGAAAATCATTGAGTTTACATCATACAAAGTAAAAAATTTCTTTTTTTTATGATGTAAAGAAATTGTCTTCTCGTCTAATAAGCCATGGAATACAGAATTTAGACACAACTGAAAAACAAAAACTAAAAAGAAAAAAAATAATTAAAATAAAGATAAACTCTTAAAGCAGGAGTTCTTAACTTTTTTGTTTGTTATGTGCTCCTTTGGCAGTGAGGTAAAGTTTATGGATCACTTTCCAGAATTTTTTTTTTCAAATAATTAAAGGAAATACTAACTTTGAATTGGAGGTTAGTGGAAATAAAGTTGTATTTTTTTTTCTTCATCCAAGTTTGCAGATCCCCTGAATCTATCTGTGAGGGTTAAGAATGCCTGGTATAAAGCAACACAGAATAATGAAAATGTATTATGTGACTTATCTGAACTTCCCTATAAGAAAGAATACAATTTATGGATCACATTATAGGTCTTCTAGATGGTGCATTAGATATTTTCTTTAATCACCATAATGTTTCAAGTTCCTCCAAAATAGAAATTATGTGCTAAAGGTAAAGGAACTTTAGCTGTTTCTATGGTCTAAGACAACCAGAGTTCAAAAGAAGGTTAAAAAAAAATAAGCCAAAAACCCAGCAACTGAAACTCACTGACTTTGAACTCACTAAGTACCCCCTATCACCTCCTAAGCTACCCACAGTGAGGCCGCACTAGCAGACCCAATAACATAACATTGGCTTATATCAAATCCAGCCCTACCACCTAGTCTACTACCCTACCAACTTCCTCTTTCCAGTGTTATAGAAACTCCCACTCCAGGCTGTGAAAGTGTCCTCAAGCTTCAACAGCCAGGTTGGCCAGAGTCCTTTACTAGCAAAAGCTGAAAAGAACTAATTCTAGTACTGGAGAAAGCAGACTCTGTCCATTGTCAGGAAATGCAAGCTTTGAACTATTGGTGCCAGCAGACTCTGAACTGTCAGTGCTGGGCCAGAGAACTATGGAAGAGAGGGAGTGTGATAGGTTACTAGAACAGAACTCCGTACATATAGAGGAGTTATGCAACATGCCACCAAGACTGAGAGAGGAACACAGCATCCAGCTGGAGCCAGTCCTGACTATCCAAAAGTCAGCCAGAGATAGAAATTGGGCTGGCAAATTGTGAACTGGCCAGTGTGGGAGGAGGTTGAGGCACCTTGATATCTGGTCCTTGAGAAAACCATAATCCAAGGAGAAGGAGTCAGAAGTGAACAATAAGGAAAATGGAGATGGGGAGGACTGAAAGTACCAAAGATCCAGGAAGAACAAAGCTCAAAGACCTTGAACACAAACAGATAAATCAATAGGAAAAACTGTAACAATAGAAGGAAACATGGCCTCCAGACCTAATACATGTGTTCAGGCATTTATGGATAAATACTGGAAAATAAAGGAAAATGACCCAACACTTGATGAGACAAAGAACCCTGTGGAGTTTGAGGAGAACATGGAACACAATGCACTGTTTCTGAGTTGTTTGAAAGAAAAATAAGGATTATGAGAGCAGTTTTTCCCCCATACACCAAAAATAATGAGCAAAATAGAAAAACAAAAACAAAAACAAAACTTCACTCTGCAATGGCAAGCCTCAACAAAGAAACCAAAGCAAGAACAATGAATTGAAAATCCAAATACACAAAAGTGAAAGACAGTTTAGAAGAAGTGAAGCAAAAAAACAAGAATAGTAAGGGAAAACATCAACCAAAGAATACAGTGACCAAATCTGACATAATATGCAACATTCTAAACCCATAGCCCCCCCCCCCCCGCTTCAACATAAAAAGGATAGCATATTCCCTAGTCTCTTTTCTGGATCATAGTTATATTAAAATTATGCAACATTTAATTTTGTTTATTTTTTTGCTGATTGCTTCAATATAATAATTGTATATCTTGTTTTGTTTTTTTTTGTTCACTTCACCCTTTCTTAGTTTATGTGCAGTCTTATTCTTCTCTGAATTCCAGATACTCAGAAATATTGTTTCATTATATACATATGCCACAATTTTTAATTCTTCTGTCAATACTCACTCTTCCCTCAGGTCCTTTCTGCCACGAAGAGCTTGACTACAAATATTTTGGCATATATATATATATGTATATAACTTTATTTCTATCTCTGACATATTAATTTACATACTTAAAAGTAGGAGTTCTGAATGAAAGGGTACAAACATTTTAGTCACTTTTATACTTAATTCCAAAGTCTTTGTCTGGAACAGTTCAACCAATTCACAATTCTACCAACAATGTATTGATATGTGTTTCTTTCTGCAGTACCTGTAATAATGACTGATTCTAACTTTTGTCATCTTTGCAAATTTTTTGAGTGTGAGGTGAAACTTCAGAGCAGCTTTAATATGCATTTGTCTTATTACTGAGTTGAAGTAATCCTATATCTAGTTATTAATAGTTTATAGCTGTTGTTCATTCATATGTTTGCCTTTTAATAAGGTCTTTTAATTTTTGGTCATTTCTTTATTTGGAAATTATTACGGTATATTATGTAAGATGCTATTCAAAAGCTTATTTATTTATTTTTTACCAAACTGCTTTCCAGGTTTCCCAGAACTCTTTATAGAATAGAGAATTGTTCCCCAAGTATTTTATGTTCCTGTATTCTTCCTTACCAAGTCTAGTCCCCTATTATACTTTTTCTATTTTTAACCAACAATAAATATTTTTGGTAAATAATGCTTTATAATTTAGTTTCCCAGAGTGGAAGAACTATTCCTTCATTATTATGTTTTGGTTGTTATGTTTCCTTCAGTTTCCAAACCTTTCTCTCTTCCAGATGACTTTTTAATTATCTTTTTTCTTTTTTGTTGTTTAACTTCACTACCCTATTTGGGGTTTTCTCAGCCAAAATACTGAAGTGGTTTGCTATATCCCTCTCCAGTTCATTTTTTCAGATGAGGAAATTGAGGCAAACAGGATTAAGTGATTTGTCCGTGGTCACACAGCTAGTAAATGAGGCTAAATTTGAATTTAAGAACATGAATTTTCCTGACTCCAGGCTCAGTGCTCTATTCATTCCACCATCTTTAAAGTAATCCTTGATATTTTGATATAGCATTAAATATGCAAATTAGTATAGATAATATCACTGTTGTCATTACACTGGAACAACTCAACTTTTGTCCTGAATATTCCTTCTATTATTTGTCTTCCTTTATTTGTTTTACAATTAAATTTATGTGTTTTGGTAGAAATTTCCAACAGTGCATAGTTATTTTGATTGACATTTCTTTTACTTTCATTTTTACTAGGTTTTCTTATGTCTACATAAAAGTTCTGATGATTTTCATGAATTTATTTTGTGTTTTCCTTACCTGATGCTATTAATTATCTCAATTAGTTTCTTTGTTATATCTCTAAATCTCCATGTCACCTGAAAACATGGATAATTTTAGTTTAAAGGTGGTTTAAACAATAAATGATGGAAGGAATATAAAACAACTATTAAGCACTTATTGTATAGAAAGCACTGATTTAAATCCTGGGAATTCCAGTGGAAAAGAGAGATGGCTCCTACTATAAAGGAATTTATATCCTAATAGGGATGTGCAGTGCATATGAAGTTATAAGAAGGTTAGAAAGACCCATTACTTTTTAATGTAGAGTAAAAAGTTAAATAGTAATAACTGCTGGTATGGATGGCAAGGAATCCATTTTGCCTGAAGTGTAGAGTGAAGATATTTCTGTTATTTCAAATTGATAGAAACTATATCCTTGCCTGATGTTGAACCATTTGACTGTGCCAAGGCTTTTTAAAAACCTAAAATAATGGGGGTAGCTAAGTGGCACAATGGATAGAGCACTGGCCCTGGAGTCAGGAGGACCTGAGTTCAAATCTGGCCTCAGACACATAACACTCACTAGCTGTGCAACCCTGGGTAAGTTACTTAACCCCATTGCCTAGCAAAAACAAAAACAAAAAACCTAAAATAATGAGTATAGATGTGCCAAAAAAAACTCTGAGTATTGTGTGTATGTGTGTGTGTGAGAGAGAGAGAGAGAGAGAAAGAGACCTGAGGACTAGCTAAATTCAAGGAGGATTATAATCAGATCAGACCCAAGATGATAATCTTTTAGCTCTGGAAACCTCCAAAATACCTAAACTAAATAAGAGGGATTTTAATATTTTGTGATAAAGGGAGCTTCCTCACTGATTAAATAACAGTGGATGACTTAGAAATAACAAACAAATACCACTATAATTCTATTTTCAGAATAACACAACTCAAGGATGCAAAGAAGGACACAAAGAATTAATAAAAGAACTCCAGCTGTTTGTCAGCATTCAGTGAACAAGTATTTATTGAGTGCTTACTATGTGCCAATCACTGTGCTAGGTGGTGGTGACCCAAAGAAAGGCAAAAACTGCTCCTTTTGTCCTAGAGCATACAGTCATTCTACCCCTAGGAATATAGTATAGGGAAATTATTCTAAAGGGGAGAAAGTCTTTTGTACAAAGATGTTCCTGACAGTCTTACTTACATTAGCAAAACAGTGGGGGTGGGAAATTAGAAACAATCAAATATTTCCTCAACAAGAGAATGGCTAAATTCATGGTGATGAAAGAATGAATAATAAAAAAAATGAAAACTATGCCCCAGTTACTGTGCTATATGTTGGTTATACAAATGCAATAAGAGAGACAATGCCTGCCATCATGTGTTTATATTCTTCTTTTCCCATTCCAAATTCTCTCCCTCTTCCACCCCACATCTACTGAGAAGTCTAGAAATAAGATACCCATTATACATATGAAATGATGCCAAACATATATCTGCATTAGATATGTTGTGAAAAAAAAGCAAGAAAATAAAGTGAGAAAAAATAGGCTTCAATCAGCACTCAGAGTTCATTAGTTGTCTCTCTGGATGTGGACAGAAGTTTTCATCTGAGTCCTTTGAAATTTTCATGAATCATTATATTGATGAGAATAGCTAAGTCTTTCACAGTTGAATATTGTTAGAATTTTGCTATTGCTGTGTGCAATGTTCTCCTATCTCTGCTCACTTCATTTGGCATCAGCATATAAAAGTCATGCCAGGTTCTTTTCAATAGTATTCTATCACAATCATATATCACAACCTGTTCATCCACTCCCCAATTGATGGGCATTCCCTCAGTTTCCAATTCTTTGCCACCACAAAAAGAACTGTTATAAATATATTTGTATGTATAGGTTCTTTCCCTTTTTACTTTGATCTCTTTGGAATACCAATACAGTAGTGATAGTTCAGGGTCAAAGTGTAGGCACAGATTTATAGCCCTTTAGGCATAGTTCCAGTCTCCAGAATGGTTGGACCAGTACTTAGATCCACCAACACTGAATTATTGTCCCCATTTTTCTACATCAAAGGGCTTATATTCTAATAGAGGGAGTCACCACATAAAAGTAATGGCTAACTTTGATCTGAGGATTCCTAGGAATGGTGAATTAATTGATCATATCAATCAACTGGTACACAATTTCTTGAAGCAATAGTAGTATTCATTTGAATACTGTGCTCAGAGCATGTTGAACTATTATAAGGAGCACATTTGTGAAGCACTTCACTATAAAAAAGTATATGTGAAAAAGACAGAAAAGTTATGCATAGGATACCACAGTATAAAAATGTGGTATAGCTGCATAAAAATCAGAATAGAACTTGGAGTGATGTAAATAGTTTAGAATAAATGTTCAGTAATTTCCATTTATACAGGTCCTTAAATTCCTGATAAAACCAAGTCCTGATAATCTACAAAGCCTTAGAGGAATTGGATGAAGTAAGAACTATTTATACTTAACCCATTACATGAGAATACAGTGGTTATTTTAAGGGTAAAGAATTAAAGTAGTTGCTTTTAAATGGCAAAGACAATCTAGACAAGTGAAATCCTGAGTTTAACAGGGCCCTAAGGTTGTTTTTATTTAAAACCTCTAGGATCCTAAGATTTCAGAGTGCCTTACATGAGTGTTTTGTTAGATTTTTAAAGGAATTCAATGTCTTTGCCACACTCTACCCTACCACCTCCCTGTGCACTCTTCCATATCTTATAGCAGCTCAAATTCAATAATTGGCATCAGAACACAAGAGCTGAAGCTAATGAGTGCTTCTGAAACAATTTGGACAATATGATATGTTTCCATGGAATCTGATGCTTTTGTTGACTCTTGGGCAGAAAAATCAAAAGAGAATTGGGAAAAAAAAGATATATGGAAAAAATTACACTCTATTATTTAAAAAAATAGAAAATTATATTTTCATGTAATAAATAGAATATTATACAAGTGTAGTTATTTAATTAGATATATAATTTCTCATTCTTTTTTACATTTATTTAGTTTGTTTAAATTTTATATTAATATTTAATTTTATATTAAATTTATTTAGTTTATTTAGTTTTCAACATTCACTTTTGTAAGATTTTGAGTCCCAAATTTTTTCTCCCTCCCTTCCTCCCTTCTCCCCTTCTTCTATTGGAGAGATAAGACAAACATGCAAGGAACAATTAGAGAACATGGAAAGATAATCAAATAGTAAACTGAATATAATGAAATATGCTAAAATTCATTATAGGCAATAATATACCGGGGTAGTTAAAAGTCAGGGAAATTAATGATGAAAATGGTTATTCTTTATATATATATATATATATATATATATATATATATATAAAACCAGCTCCTAAGTGTTATATACTAGGTTTTTTTTTACTTTTAATTTTACTAATTTTTACTTTGTTTTCAGGATTATCTTTTTCATATTTAATTGGGAATTTTAAAATTTTTTTCTACTTTTTAGTTACATGTCCAATTCATTGATATGCTCTTTCTCAACTTTGTTGAAGTACATATTTAGAGATATACATTTCCCCCTAAGTACTGCTTTGGCTGCATCCCACAAATTTTAGAGTATTGACTTCTTTTTGTCATTCTCTTTAATGAAATTATTGATCATTTCTATGAGTCATTCTCTGACCCATTTATTCTTTAGGATTAGATTATTTGATTTCCAATTAGCTTTTAATCTTCTACAGCCCTTTATTAAATGCAATTTTATTGCATTATGGTCTGAAAAGTGTACATTTATTATTTTTTATTTTCTACCTTTAGTTGTGAGGTTTTTATGCCTTAATATATGGTCATTTTTTTTTATGAAGGTGCTATATACATCTGATAAAAGAGTATACTCCTTTCTATTCCCATTCAGATTTCTCAAGAAGACCATCATATATAACTTCCTGAGTTTTTGTTTATGTTCTTGACCTCTTTTTTTTTTTATAGATAGACTTATCTAGCACCAAGCAGGGAAAACCAAGGTCCCCCACTAGTATAATTTTACTATTTTGAAGATACTGGGCATCCATGAGGGATTGAGTAATAAAAAATGGGAGAGAGACAGGTTGAGAATAATTATTGAAGAAAGCTTTAAAAAAGAGGAGTTACTTGAACTTGACTTTGAAGGACTGGCAAGAAATGCATTTGGAGGGAGAATTTTGAAGACAATGGGGATTCATGAGGAACATGAGCAAAGTCAAAAAGGTAAGAACACATGGTAGAGTTTGAGGAGAAAACAATAGAGAGGAAAGGCTATATACATTTGTCAGTACCTAGATAGTAGAAAATATGTTCATAAAAACCTTGGAAGTCTTATATGAATTAATGCATAGTGAAGTGAGCAGAAACAGAAGGACATTGTACATAGTAGTAACAATATTGTAATGCTAATTAATTGTGAAAGACTTTAGTTACTGTAATCAAGACCATAACCCAGGACAATTCCAAAGGATCCATGATGAAAAATGTTATCCACCTCCAAAGAAAGAACTGATGTACTCTGAGTGCAGTTTGAAGCATACTTCTTTTCACTTCATTTTTCTTGTGTGTGTGTGTGTGTGTGTGTGTGTGTGTGTGTGTGTGTGTTTTCTTTTACAACATGGCTATCATGGAAATAAGTTTTACATGAATCACATGTATAAATACATGTATTGCTTGTCTTCTTAGGATGAAGGGGCAGGAGAGAGGAAGAGAATTTGGGAAACAATTTTTAAAATAATGGTTAATTTCTTAAAATATATTTTGGGTGTATTTAATGAAATTGAAATATATTTTAAAAAAGAAAAATGTGTTCATATTAAGCCTTCATAAAATCACAAGGATGCAACAAAGTTATGGAAGAATTTAAATGTTAAAGTGTAAAAAATCACTGGACCTTGGGCAGCAAGGTGACACAGTGGATAGAGATTCAGCTTTGGAGTCAGGAGGGCCTGAGTTCAAATCCAGCCTCAGACAGTTGACACTTACTAGCTGTGTGACCCTGGGCAAGTCACTTAATCCCAATTGCCTCGCCAAAAAGCAAAAAAAAATCACTGGACCTGAAGTCAAGAAAAAATTGAGTTCAAATTCTGGTATCACTTATTATGTGACCCTGTAAAAGTTACTCTCTCAGTTTCCTCATCTATAAGATGGGGATAGCAATGGCACCTACCTCCCAGGGATGTTGAAAAGATAAACTTAGTTAATATTTATAAAGTACTATGCCAACCTTAAAGTGTTATAAAATATTAACTATAGTTATTACCTTTTGTAGCACATTAGCTGGGACTACTTTCCCTAACCTCCATTTGTACCAGTAGGCTGGGTCCCCCACCCCCCACCCCCATACCCACCCCCACCCCCCTTAGGCTTCCAGGAGTAATCCTGAGTAGTTTGAGACTTTTTTTCAGTCTCATGAACGTAGCTCATGAGTTTGCACATATGTGCTTCCTCTCCTCCCATCATTATCAGTTGATATCAGTCATATTGAATTAGCTTTTAGAAACTGTTATTTATTCAGTGTAGTGATATAACTGTTACAAAATCCTCCCCACCCAAAAGTCTGTGACTCCTTATACCATTATACATAGAAAATGCAGGGGAAAGTGGGTTTATGCTTGGAGTGCACATAGCAAAGGAGTAACTTACAGCTCCTAGAAGCCATTTTGCTGGAGTCCTCAAGATATTCCTCTTAGGTATAGTTAGCTTTTCATCTGGGTCCTCTGTAGATCTTTGAATATGTTTTCTTCATAACATCCAGTGTGTCTTAGGCTCACAGTGCAGACACAGCTATCAATCATTGCTAGAATGTCAATGAAAAGGTCCAGGTCCTTAAGTTCTCTGAAGTTAACAAGGTACCACTCTAGCCAGAGGGTCAGGAAGACTAAGAAACCAAGTAATTCCTCCTTAGGGGTTTGACTGGAGGCTTCCACCACTTATATTCCAGAAATTCAAAATAACTAGGTTCTGAACTGGTCTGCTATTTTATAGATGACCCACAAGGAATGACCAAAGCTCCTTAAATAATGTAAATGTATTTTCTGCTCAAAATCACTTCAGGTCATCCATTAACTTTCAAGAATATCTAAATTGAAGGATGTTTTACACTTTGTCCAAAGCAGGAGTTCCTAACCTGGAGGATGGGTCTCAGGGATAGAGAATGGGGAGTTCATGAACTTGGATGCAGAAATCATACATGTATACATACATATGTACATGTATATATTTATATGTGTATATGCTATGTGTGTGCATATATATATATATACATTAATCTCCACTTAAAATTCAGAATTTTTTCAATTAGGAATTTTTATTAATATTATTCTGACAAGAGGCTCATAGACTTTAACAAATTTCATCAGCCGACCACTACTCCTATACTTAATTTTGATAACTTCCAATATTAAATAAAATATTTTTCTGTATCATATATTATATTTTATGCCATTTTTTAGTGTTTTGAAGTTAATGCATCTCTGTCCTCATTTATATGATGATTGTGAGGTTACTACTGGAAGATATTTTATATCTTTTTCATTTTTTGTGTTAAAATTTTGTCTAGGAAAAATGTTAGCAGTATATGAAACCAACCAAAGGGTCAGAAAATGATATTTTTTTAAGATTTATTTTGGATTCATTATATTTGACCTTGGAGGAAGCTCTCAAAATGAAATCCTAAAAAATTTATGAATCATCCTATTGTAGGAAAATAGGAGGAGGTATACAAAAAATATAAAGTGACCTCACAGGAGGCTCTCTGATAGACTAGTATTTTTTAATAAAGACACATACAAAAAAATTGAAAAATGGGCACATAAAGAATAATTCAAAATAGTAATATGGACCTGAACCTTGAAAAAAATAAAAGGTTCCAAGGACAATAATGAAGTTTTGTTGTTGTTGTTTATTAGGTGTGGTTTGAGAAGGAAGAGATAAGCTAGCTATATCCTCTGATGGTACAATAGTAAATGATGTCACAGAAAAAGATTAATTATCCAACTCTTTTTTTTCCACAGCATCAAAATTCTTTTTTTAACTTGACAATATTTTATTTTTTGCCAATTAAATACAAAGATAGTTTTCAACATTCATTTTTGTAAGATTTTGAGTTTCAAATTTTTCTCCCTCCCTCCTTTCCCTTCCACCTCCCCAAGATGGCAAGCAATCTGATATAGTTTATACATGTACAAGCATGTTAAACATATTTCCACATTAGTCCTGTTGTGAAAGAAAAATCAGAACAAAGGGGGAAAATCATAAGAAAAAAAACACAACAAAATAGTGAAAATAGTGTGCTTTGATCTACAGCCAGACTCCATAGTTTTTTTTTTTTCCCTCTTGCTGTGGATAATATTTTTCCATCATGAGTCTTTTGGAATTTCCTTAGATCATTGTATTTCTGAGAATAGCCAAGTCTATCAGAGTTGATCATCACACAATGTTGCTGTTACTGTGTATAATGTTCTCTTGATTCTGCTCACTTGACTCAGCATCAGTTCACTTATGTCTTTCCAGGTTTTTCAGATATTCAAGAGCTCACTGTTTCTCATAGCACAACAGTATTCCATTACATTCATATACCATGACTTGTTTAATCATTCTCCAATTTATAGCATCCCCACAATTTCAATTCTTTGCCACCACAAAAAGAGCTGCTATATATAAGGACATGTGGGTCCTTTTCCCTTTTTTATGATCTCTTTGGGATACAGACCTAGTATTGCTGGATCAAAGAGTATGCAATTATCCAATTCTTATTTTGGTTCTGCCAATATCTATTAGAGATAAATACTTTCTAACAGGAAAAGTCAAGTACAAGTGACCAAAAGGAAATTAAAGCACAAGATAAAGGAGATTATTTATGAGAAAACTTATTTGTTTAACAATTAGAATAATTTTTTAAATACAATAAGTAACATTTACATGGTTTTTTAGAGTTTGCAAAGCATTTTAAATACATAATTTCATTTGATCTTTTTATCAACCTTACAAGTTGTATGCTATTATTAAACTTATGTTCTAGATTAGAAAACAGGTTCAAAGGTTGGAATGAATTACTTTCCATCATACTATAAGAAACACACATATGATCACTGATGCAAGTACTCCCTCCAATGTTATAGATTGCAATTCATCTACACCTTCTTCTTTGTAGAGTAGGACAGGCCTCAAAGAACTGAATACAGGTAAATGTTCCTTTTCCAGTTACACAAAGAGAATAAGGATAACATTCAAGTCTCAGCTAAAATTCCATCTTCTGTAAGAAGCCTCTAATGCTTTTCTTCTGAGGTCACATTCCATCTTGCATATACCTTGTATATACTTCACTATTTTCAAGTTGTCTTCTTCCATTAGAATCTGAGCCTTTGAAGGGAAAAACTGTTTCTTTTTGAAGTCCTGAAAACTTGGTATGGTGCCTGGCACAGAATAAGAACTTAATTAATGGTTGTTGACTGATTCTAGGACTTACAATATTAGTGATCCTAATGCCATTCCCTTAAAAATTCAAGAATGGATTATTTAATAGAAAACATATGCCTTTAGAAAGGGAAGTAGCAATCACATGGATCCATCAGGGATTCACTATGAGCAATTCATGGCTTATAACCTAACCTTATTATTGTCTATTCTTGTTAATCATAGATTACCTATTTGAGAATTTGCCTACTTGTTAACACTTATTTGTAATCCCAAAATCAGAATTCATGGCACTTTCATAATCATTTGTGGACATGCATACAGCAGCAAAAATGTGAGTTGACTTACACAGACACAGATGAGGTCAAACAAGACAATACTCTATTTTCTTGTTTCAGCTTTTATGTTGTAAATAAGTGTTCTTTTCATAGTTCATTTAGTGCAACATTTTTTTCTCATTTTTGTGCTTTTTGTTGGTGGATAGTTGCATCAGTTTCAATTTAAAATCCCCCAAACTGAGCCAATTCTTTTCATTTTTAGTGGTTACAGTGAAAAGTTGTTGAGAGGTGAAATCTCTAATCTTTTATAGGTGAAATGTTCATTTCACCTTTTAATGATATATATATATATATATATATATATATAATATTAGTTTCTTGAAGACAGATGCTATTCATTCTGTATCCCTAGTAACTAACACAATTCCTGGCACATCATAGGACCTTAATAAATGCTTATCAAATTGAATTGACCAGATAAAGTTTCATAGAGATAAAAGATTTACCCTTGAGTTCCAATTGTCATTTTTACAATGGTGAGATGATGAGAGGCATAGCTATTTGAAAAATATTATGAAAATAAGATTTGGAGATTTTATTGAACTATAAAAGAGCCATGGCATGTGACATAGCATCTAATAAAGTTAATGTTACCCTATGTTAGAATGACAGGAATATTGTCCAAAATTGGAGAACTAACAATTCTGCTATACTCAGCAACAGTCAGGCCATATATAAAATAATGTATATAATTCTAGGAACCATAATTTCCAAAAGATTTAATGTAGAATTTGTCCAGAAGAAGATGACCAAGATGGGGAGACTACTGGAAAACTTACCATCTGAGGATCAGTCCAAGAAACTAGGCATATGTAATCTAAAGACAAGAAAATTTACAGGGGTCATAATACTTATCCTTACATATTTGGATGGGCTATCTCATGGAAGAGTAATTACTCTATGTGGTCCCAGATAGCAGAACTAGGAGCAACTAATGGAAATTAGAGTGAGGTAAATTTCAACTTGATTAAAGGAAAAATTACTAAAATCAGAGCTATCCATGTGGATAGATAGGGGGCTTTCCTGAATGGAGACCTTTAAGCACAAATTAGATGACTATTTATGGGAAATATGGTAAAAAGAGAATCATTTCAAGTTATGGATTGGACCAAATAATGCCTGCAGTCCCTTTCTCTTTTCAGTTCTGTTCATCTGTGACACTCAACTGATTTAACAAAAATAAAAAAATCTTATTAGATGCTTTAAAAAAATACCGATGAATCCATTCTTTAAGACTCTCACCATGAAAGAAAACCTCCTTCCTCCTATTCTTACTAAAGAATAGACAATAAAGACATTTTGTATAAACTTATACACTTGTATTTTCTATTATTCCTTAACTATATAGCACTTCTTTATTCTGTAATGTTTTCAGAGAAAGCTCTCTGATGCTTGGATATTTTTAAAGTTTCAATGCATTCCAGCCTGCCAGTTTTATCAAGAGTCTTAGGTTTAACTCTTAGATAAATGAATTTAAACTTGATAGACCCAAAAAGGGGGGTGCAGCTAGGTGGCACAATGGATAGAGCACCATCCCTGGAGTCAGGAGGACTTGAGTTCAAATCTGGCCTCAGACACTTGACACTTACTAGCTGTGTGACCTGGGCAAATCATTTAACCCCATTGCTTAGCCAAAAACAAACAAACAAAAAAAACTTGATAGAACCACCAAATAGAAATAGGCACAGTATGATCTGTGTAGATCATAAAGGAGTAGCAACATGTGTAGGATGTGTTTACATTAGCTGAGCCAGAATCCACAGAACTCAACTATATATACCCTCTACCATAAAAGACAAAGGAGACAGTGTCATACCAGTACAATTTATTCATATTCTTGAGTACTGCCAGGAAACCCTTAAGAAAAACAGAACAGTTGTAATGCAATGATTTCTGTGCTTGTGTAACGTGGACTGTGTCTTGGTGATAACATTTTTATTCAATTATGTCTGCAAGCATCATAACTTCTATTGATGAACATGGATTGGCATAGTTGTTTAAGCCTATAATGAACTAAATGTTACACAGAATACAATTTTCCTCTTCATTTACTTTAATTTATTCAAGTTGTAAATGTCATTGCCTTCCATGATTACAGAATAAATCTCACTGTAGGATCAATTACTACAGTTTAAGAATTAGACTTAAGAGTTGTGTTGTAATTATGAATGTTTAGGGGTATCATTTCCATTCACCACAGCTCTTTGAAAAAGATTTGGAGACCTAATGAATGGCAGGAAACTCTTATGTTGGGCCACCAGGCACATAATTATTAACATTATTGCAGCGTATTTATTCATGTTCAGTTAATTTTATCATTTTTTCTATGTATCTACCTAAACAGATGCTCACTGTATCTAATAAATGGTTTGTTTTGAGATAATTTGGCCCTTTTAAAAAAACTGATATGTTTTTCGAGTTTCAAGAATTTCCATAGTGACCTTCTTTTCCTTTCAACAAAGCAGTAAGCAAAATCCAATAATGATTTTGGCACTACTGCTATGGAAATATACTTAGCAATAAAGTATAAAGAGAAAAATACTTGTACAAAGTGATAGAACTCATTATAAAGAATATTTGATTAATTGTGCATCTCTTTATATTTAGCTCATTGACAAATAAATGACATTCATATAAGAGGTCATAGATATTCACCATCCCCCATTTTTTACAATAATGTAACAATGATGCCAGTGTTTAGATATTTTTAATAACGAAGAATTATATTAATAATTTTTACCCTTCAAAAACATTTTTAATTATAAAATAGCATTAAGAAGGCGTATAGGCCAAAGCTTGAAAGAAAAAAAAAAGCACAATGTACCTTAGAGCAATGAACTTATGTTAATAGTTTTGTTTTCCCCTCCCCCAGCAATACATTTACATTCCAACAGGGTAGCTACTTAACTTCAGGAAACTTTTATATTCAGATCCATCTCATTCTCTGGATTAGACATACCTTAGAGGCAATATTAGAGATCAGGCAGTTGGAAATCTCTTGAGGAAAATCCTCAACGTGATTAAATATAGGGGTGCTTACATACATAAAATGAAGTATAGAAATGAAGCAAGTTACCTGAGCCAATTAGGCAAAAAGTGTTTCTTGAACTAAATCATCATCAGTATTGCCTCAGTTCTCCAATATACATCGACTAGATGAATATATGTGGTGGAAATGAATAAAAATTGCCTGCTTCATCATAGCATGAAGCAAGTTCTATGGGAAGACATGAACCATTAAAAGACTCACAGATGCTAATCAAGTTACTTGTAAGACCATTTTAATAAATGGTAGAAATCAGCTATAATGAATGTTTTAGTCCACCAACACTCAGGCTTATAGAGACATACTTAAACATAGATGTAAATATAAACTTTCTCTTGGGGGAAACGAAGTGGTGTAATGGAAAACATGTTGCATTTGTACAGTCAGAAGATGGAGTACAAATCCTAACTCTTCCCCTTGCTACCTGTGTGGCCACAGTTAAGTCACTTCACCCATCTGGGCCTCAGTTTCTACATCTTTAAATTTAGGGCACTGTTCTAGATGAATACAAATGTCCATTTGAATTCTAAATTCATGATTCTATGTCACTTTTTGGTTGGCGGTGTTGGGAGAGGTAGACAGAGTGATTATAATATGATAGCTTGCTTTTAAAAGCCCCACCTTTAGAAACAGAAAGCCTATGATGGGATCATGATTCTGCTTTTTTCCATATACATGACAACTTCCTGTTTAGGAGCTGAGGTTTCCTCATTTGTAAATGAAGGGATTGGACTAGGTGTTTTCTAAGGTCCCTTGTAGTACTAAATTTTATGACCTATTCAAAATAAAAGCCTATTGTCCATACATAAATCCCAGACTTTGAATGCTTTTAAAATTGAACTTGAACTTTTAATAAAGGATATTCAAGTGATTATGTGCTTACTTCATATTTCCATGTGACAACGATCTGATTTCACTGGGATGAGTATTCCCTGAACGAATCCAGATCACGATTCCTCTCCACTTTTAATAAGCATCTGTGTCTTGAAAAATTACCTCAGTGCAACAGGGTCTTGATAGATTATATGTTGCCAATGGAGTCTGAAAAGAAATTGTTTCTCACATATGGGTATATCAGTTGCACTGTGAATACAATGATTTGGTTAAAAAATCTATAATAATAAAATAATACAAATTCTCTGAAAGTTTTCATTCATCAGTTATAATTTTCTTGATTCCCTTAAGTGAAATGAGAAGAAAACAAGGAAACACCAGTAATATACTATAACACAACAGGCATTTTCACCTTAATGGTGCTTCTGCCTCACTCAAATTTCTAGAAGGAAAGTTCCAAAACACTATAAATATATCACTAAGGCTTAGTTGGAAGATACAGCTTCTTCTTTTTTCCTTTTATTCCTTTTTTCTCTTTTCCTGAAAAAGACTGAAAAAAAAAACCTCTTTAAGTTTAACATGTGGTTATTCTTTCTTTGGTTCATATAGAATCAGGGTCACTTTCTGGGTCATATTGTTCTCTGTACTCCTCTTACTTGTGTTCAGTTTGAATATATAATGATTTTTAAATTGATATGAAATGCTGGTAATCACTAGCTCACCAAACAGACTTAAATTTTTCTGAAGAGACACACAGAGAAAAGCACGATAGAGATATATGCATTTGGAGGGTCAGAAGTGAATTGTCTTTCCCATACTTATGTGGAAGAAATATAATATGCCTGAATTATGATTTTTTTAAAAAGTTCCTGTCCTAACACTGACCTTTTTAAAAAAAAATAGGTCCTACATTAAGAATGGAAACACTTGGGACTTAGCAGTTACAGAGAAGTTAGACAATTGAAAAATTCTGCAAGCAGGAGAATTAAATTGCAAAAAGACTTCCATTTCAACTTCCTTTTCAGCTATATTTAGCTCACATAACATTCTTATATTTTCACTTTTCTTAAAGGTCACATATACATGCTGTCAAGACAGCTGATTGATTATTGTAATTTGAATAATCCAAAAAGAGAAAAGGGTCAGAACAACTGTTAGTCAAAACAATCAGATTCTTTTCATGTTTTGCTTTTTAAAGAGTTATGATTACATATGTATGTATGTATCAAATGATCTTCAAATTGTTCTTTCATTATGAAACTTCATATTCTTGAGTCCTATGAGGTAAATAGGTATCTTTTTTTTACCCCTACCAAACTTTTGTCCTATATTATTACTGTATATTTAATAAATGGGATATATATATATATACACACAAAATACATATATATACACACACACATACATACACATTATATATATACATTACATATATACACATAATATATATTATATATATATATATACACATATATGTGGTAGGTGTCTGTGTATTTGGATTCATGGCTATATCTCTACTTTATTACTTATTCTGAAGATTGCTTCATTTACTGTAAGGCTCTTCTGACTAATTTTTTCATTACTTCATGAAAAGGCATACTTTGCAGCTTTACAATTAGAGCTGTTTTGCATATAGAAGCAGCCTAAAGGCTTTTCACTGGGAGAGGAACTTCCACTCCTAGGTATTCTCTGTACTTAAAACATTTTCTATTTCAGTAGCTTGGGAAGAATAAATTGATCCATCTGTAAGTGTTTATGAAGCTCTTACTTATAAGTATTCATTAAGCCCTTGTTAAGCCAGGCCTGTGCTAGGGACAAGGGATACAAAGGCAAAAGTAAAACCATCTCTGCCCTCAAATAGCTTAGATTCAACTAGGGTAAGGCTGCATAAAATAAATCAATATATAAAATGTATTTAAAAATAAAGACAAGATAATTTTTAAGAGAAGTCACCTGCAGCTGGGATGATCATGAATGGTTTCATAGAAGGTGGAAATTGAGCTGGGATCTGAAAGAAAATAGAGATTTTAAGGGCTGATTAGGGAGTATATTTCAGGAATGTGATGTGACCTATAAAAGATAAGACAACAGAAAGTGAAGTGAGCTATGAAGGAAAATAGAAGATGGATAATTTGGCTGGACAGTGGAGTGTGTACAGGGTGGTAAAGGCTAATAAACCTGAAAAAGTAGGTTCAACCAGTTTGTAATGAGCTTTGAACATTAAACATGGAAATTTGTATTTGATCTTAGATGTAGTGTGAGCCACTAGAGTTTATTGAGAAGGAAATGACATAGTGAATTAGGAATATTGCTTCAATAACTGTGAGGAGGACGAATGGGCGAAAGGGCAGATCTGAGTCAGGTTGGAGGCTATTGCACGTATTCTGATGAGTGGTAATAAAGTTTAAACTAAATGACAACCATTTAAAAAAGTGTAGCCTATGTAAACTTGGAGGTATCTTCACCCCAACTTTCTCTCTGATAGGTTCTAAAAGCTAGGCTGACTATTCCTCTTCTTTAGTGTTCTAAAGGTATCACTGAAATACAATGTGGCAGCTATATCTAATGCCATTGGTGGCACATTTTCCTCTAAAGATTATCAATTATCAATTGAGAATCATTTAGTCATCTAACTTTAAGTATTTCTTTTTTCACTCCATCAGTATTGCTACTTTCTTAGTATGTAAATGGTGATCTTTTCTTTGGGATAGAATAAAAAAGGTCAGATAATAATGGGAAACATTTATATAGTACCTATTATGTACCAGGTACTATGCTAACCACTTCACAATTGTTATCTCATGTGACCTTCACAACAAACCTGGGAGGTGGTTTATTATCCAGATTTGACAGATGAGGAAACTGAAGCAAACAGAGGCTGTTACTTACCCAGGGTCACATAGCTAGAAAATGTCTAAGTCCAGATTTGAAGTCAGATCTTCCTGACTCCTAAACCAGTACCCTATCCTCTGCACCACCAAGCTATTCTTAAGTAACAAAGAAATGCATTCAGAGACAATAAGAAATCATACCCAAAGTTCACAGTGGAAAGGGGAAGCCAGGGTGAGGCTCAGCTTATATTGTCACAGTGTCCAAAGATATGATTCCTAAAATATGTTCTTCCATATTGTGCATGAACAAGTATCTGAGGGGCCTGAAACAAGTCCCCACCCCCATTTTGTATAGAATGGTTATATAATCACCTAGTTCTTTGGTGGATTATACATATTTATCTAGGTAGCAGGTTTCAATGGAATAACATAAACGAGGATCATTTTTATCAGTTGCCACCTTGTGTGATTTCAATAATGACTGATTGACTTTTTTCTCCCAAGTACAGATCTTATACCATTGCACTCAGCCCACTTCCTTGTCATTGAGGTCTGGTTCCTTGATGCCCTGAAAGAAAATTTGGTTGTCTCATTAGTTTTGAAGTGTCAGTAGCTTCTTAGTATATTCTCTTTCCTTATAGGATTAGTGTAGAAAATATTTGACAAAGTACTCCAATGCCACAACATCATGATTAAGTAAGACAAGATTAAGTAGATAGGAGAGATGTCGAGCTTTGCCAGTTTGACTTGCCCATTGATGCTGGCTTTCAAGGCCTGCTGATAGTTTTGCCAAACCTGTGAATGGGATGACATCATTATGGCAGTAAAAACAAAGCTATGGTTGAGGAGGCTGGGATGGCTGAGAAAGGTGGCTACTGCTCACATGGTAGGATGGAAAAGGATTGGTTAATGAAAACACTGACAAAGTCTTTTCTTCCTCCCTAGGTGATT
Source organism: Vombatus ursinus (assembly GCF_900497805.2). Taxonomy (NCBI): domain Eukaryota; kingdom Metazoa; phylum Chordata; class Mammalia; order Diprotodontia; family Vombatidae; genus Vombatus; species Vombatus ursinus. The sequence continues at coordinate 1,580,360 of NW_020950566.1, read as the reverse complement.
CCTCCTTAAGAGGAAGCTAGAAAGTCATATGTTCCATGTTCTAGAAAAACTTCTTCTCAACTTGATTGATAATTTATAGGTACCTAGAAATATGACTAACTTCCCCCAACTATTGTAACAGACTTCCAGTCTGACATCATTTTATTTCACCCTATGGCTTTCAAAGACTTTCCATACCTAGTACAAGGAATTTTGATTGCTCTACTGATTGAGATTAAGATATAGTCTAGGGCAAGTAGGTGGAACTGCAGATAAAACACCAGACCTGCCGTCAGGAAGACCTGAGTTCAAATCCTGCCTCAGGCACTTACTAGCTGTGTGACCCTGGGCAAGTCACTTAAACCTGTCTGACTCAGTTTCCTCATCTACAAAATAAGCTGGATAAGGAAATGCCAAACCATCCTAGTAACATTGCCAAGAAAATCCCAAATGGGGCTACAGAAAGTCAGATGCAGAGAATTCAGTCAGAAATGACTGAACAAATATATAGTCTCACCTGGTTTAGATACCAGCTATAAAAATGAAGTGGGTGGTTTCATACACACCCTTTCCTCTCCTGACATAGGGATGGTGAGGGAATTGAGTGACAGAATTTGAGAGTTAGAAGTGACTTCAGAGACTACTTCTGGGGGCCAAAATGGAAGAGTAAGCAGTGAGTCCCTGTGACTCTCCCATATTTATCTCCAAGCAACCATGAAATAGTGCCTCATAACAAATCCTGGAGCAACAGAACAAGCAAAAAGACAGGGTGAAACAATCTTTTAGCTGAAAAAACTTGGAAGATTGGCAAGAAAGGTCCATATCACTTGGGTAAAAAGGGGAACACAGTCCAAAACAGGAAGCCTCCCAGCAAACCAGCAGCAAACCCCACCTCAGCAGAGCAGTGGGAGATCCTGGGCCCCAATGTGGTGGAGCAGGCAAGTAACAAACACCAGGACTGCTCTTGTGCCTTAATTTAGCCAAAGGAGATGGCAGACTCTAATTTCAAAGACCACCACGTGTTTCAGTATAGCCCCAGGCAAACAGGCATCCTCCAGAGGACAGACCTCTGTGTGTTTCAGAGGACAGCTCTGGGCAAACAGGCATCTTGCAATAGCCAGGCCACCATGTACTTCAGTGTAGCCCCAGAAAATGCAGAAGCACCTTACTGGGCCTTAGCACACACAAGACCCCAGCTCATCATCAGGTGAACAGGCCTGCAGCCCCTGGAACAAGAAGTCTGAGACAGCATCCCTTCCACCCAGGGAGTAGGGATCAAATTTAAAAGAAAGGACAAAGGCCAAAAAAGATGAATTAAAAAAAAAACAACAACAAAAAAGAATCTGGCTATAGAAAGTTGTTATAGTGACAGGGAACAGCAAGAAACAAACTCAGAAGAAGACAACAATGTCAAAATACCTATAAGCAAAACCCCGAAGACAAATGGGAAATGTTCTCAAGCCCAGAAAGAACTCATGGAAGAGCTCAAAAAGGAGGTTCAAAATCATAGAAGAGAGGTAGAATGAAAGTGTGGAAAAGAAATGACAGTGATGCAAGGGAATTATGAATAAAGAGTCAACAGCTTGAAAAACTGCTTAAAAAGTGGAATTGGCCAAATGGAAAAGGAGATACAAAAAACCACTGAAGAAAACAACTCCTTAAAGAGTATAATGGGCCAATTGGAAAAGAAAGTAAAAAAAAGCTAATTGAGGAAAACAACACCTTAAAAGTTAGAATTGGGCAAGTGGAAGTTAATGACTGTATGACACTTCAAGAATCAATCAAATTCAAAAGAATGAAAAAATGGAAGAAAATGTAAAATACTTCATGGGAAAAACAACTGATCTAGAAAATATGTCCAGGAGAGACAGTATTAGAATCATTGCACTGCCAGAAAGCCACAATCAAAAGGAGGATCTGGACAGCATCTTTCAGAAAATTATCAAGGAAAACTACCCTGATGTCCTGGAACCAGAAGGCAAAATAGGCATTGAAAGAATCCACCAATCACCTCAGGGAAGAGATCCCAAAATAAAAACTCCAAGGAACATTACAGTCAAATGTCAGAACTCTTAGGTCAAGGAAAAAATATAAGTGGCCAGAAAGAAACAATTGAAATATCAGGGAGCCACAATTAGAATTACACAGGACCTGGCAGCTACTACATTAAAGGATTGGAGGTCATGAAACAAGATATTCCAGAAGGCAAAGGATCTAAGACCAAAACCAAGAATCACTTACCCAGCAAAATTAAGCATAATACATCAAGGGAGAAAATAATCATTCAGTGAGATAGAAGGATTTCAAGCTTTCATAAGGAGAAGACCAAAATTCACCCAAAATCTGGCTTCCAATATATCAAGACCCATGAGAAGCATAAACAGATAAAAAGGAAAAAGAAAACATAAGGGATTCAATAGAGCTAAACTGTTTATGGTAAGATGAAACTTGTAATTCTTAAAAATTATACCTCTAATAGTATAGCTAGAAGAAATATACGTTAACAGAAATTATGGGAATAAGGTGACTTTGAGGGAATGACATAAAATACATATATATATATATATATATATATATACACACACATACATACATACATACCATACCATACCTTCATATATATATATATACACATTTATACATGCATATATATATATATATGTGTATATATATATGGTATGAGAAAGATGAGTACAATGGTTGCAGAAGGAAGGGAGAGGTAGAATAGAGTAAATTATTTCACATGAACAGGCATAAAAGACCTATTACAATGGAAAAGAAGATGGGAGGGTGGGCAATGAGCATCGCTTAAATCTTACTCTCATCAGTCTTGACTCAAAGAGGGAATAATATACATAATTAATTGAATATAGAAATAAATCTTACCCAACAGGACAGTATGAGGGAAGGAGATCAAATAAAGGGGAGTAGTGGAAGTGGGGACTGATAGAAGGAAGGGAAGACAGGTGGTAGACAGAAGCAAAACACTAATGAGGAGAGAAAAGGTGAAAGGAGAGAGAGGGCAAACAGGAGGAAGAATAGGATGGAGGGAAATACACAGGTAGTAATCATAACTATGAATGTGAATGGATTGATCCCTCCCATAAAACAGAAGCAGACAGCAGATAACCTATTGTTTGACAAACCCAAAGATCTCAGCTTTGGAGATAAGAACTCACTATTTGACAAAATCTGAAGGGAAAACTGAAAAACAGTAGAACACAAACTTAGTATAGATCAACATTTCACACTGAGTACCAAGATAAAGTTAAAATGGGTGCATGATTTAGACATAAAAGGTGACACCATAAACAAATCGAAGAGCAAGGAATAGTTTACCTATTTCATCTATGGGGAAGGGAAAATTAATGACCAAACAAGAGATAGAGAGCATTGCAAAATATTAGATAGATAATTTTATTATATTAAATTTAAAAGCTTTTGCACAAACAAAAAAAAAATGCAACCAAGATTAGAAGGAAAGCTTAGAAACAATCTTTACAGCAAGTGACCCTGATAAAGGCCTCTTCTCTCAAATATATAGAGAACTGAGTCAAATTTGTGAGAATATAATCCATTCCCCAATTGAGAAATAGTCAAAGGTTATGAATAGACAGTTCTCAGATGAAGAAACCAAAGCTATGAAGAAATACTTTAAATCACTTTTGATTAGAAAAATGAAAATTAAAACAACTCTGAGATATTACTTCATACCTATCAGATTGGCAAATATGACAAAAGAAAAGAAAATGATAAATGTTGGAGAGGATGTGGGAAAATTGAGACCCTAATGTGCTGTTGGTGGTATTGTGAACTGATCTAACAAATTCTACAGAGCAATGTGGAACTACACCCAAATGGCAACTAAATTGTGCATATCCTTCAATCCAGCAATACCATTACAAGCTCTGTATCCCAAGGAGATCATAAAAAAGGGGAAAAGGACCTACATGTACAGAAGTATTTATAGCAGCCTTTTTCGTTGTGGCAAAATATTGGAAATCAAGGTAATGCCCATCAATTGGGGAATGTCTAAAAATGCTGTAGTATGTGAATGTAATGGAATACTATTATGCAATAAGAAATGATGAACTGATAGATTTCAAGAAAATGTGGAAAGACTTGCATGAACTGATTTAAAGTGAAATAAGCAGAACCAAGAAAACATTGTATGCAGTATTAGCCACATTGTGTGATGATCAATTATGAATGATGCAACTCTTCTCAGCAACACAATGATCCAAAACAAATATAAAGGACTCATGAAGGATAATGCTATCTATATCCATATAAAGAACTGATGAGGAGAGGCTGCTACGTGATGCAGTGGATAGAGCACTGGCCCTGGAGTCAGGAGGACCTGAGTTCAAATCTAGCCTCAGACATATAATACTCACTAGCTGTGTGATTCTAGGCAAGTCACTTAATCCCAATTGCCTCACCAAAAGAAACTTAGACAAAAAAACAAAAACAAAAGTGATGGTCTCTGAATATAGATCAAAACATTTTTTCCATTTTTTTCTTTTTTTGTGCTTTTTTATTTTGATCTGTTTCTTCTTTCATAACTGTGAGATATTTTTACTTGATATCACATGTATAAACTATGCCAATCTGCTTACCATTTTCAGAAGAGAGGAGAGGAGGGGAAGAGAAGGAGAGAGTGAGGGAGGGAAATTGGAACTCAAAATCTTGTAAAAATGACTGCTAAAATTTTTTTCTTGATATGTAACTAGGGAAAAAATAAAATACTATTTACAAAAAATGGAAGTGACTTCAGCAGCTATCTAATCCAACCTTTTTCTGAAATAAACCCCCACTATAGAATCTATGCCCTAGTGTGTAAAAAAAAAACTGTCTCCTCCCTATGTCATCCAATCTGTTAGCTATTCCTCCCAGCTTCCTACCATATGAAAACTTGATAAGTCACCTATACCTTTAGACAAGAATAAAAGAATAACATAAAGCCATGTACAGATGCTTTGGGTATTTTGCTGGAGACCTCTGACCAAGCTGTTAGTGAATCATGAATAACTGATCTTTGCATTAGGCCATCCAACCAGTTCTTATTCCATCTAAATGAATTATTGTCTAGTGTCAATCTCTCCATCTACACAAGAAGAGTATGGAATACCTGCTCAAAAGCTTTGCTGAAATCTGGATCAATGATGACTCTAGCATTCCCCTCATCTGTCAATTTAGTTATCCTATTAACAAAGGAAATGAACTTGGTCTGCCAAAGTTTGTTCCCAATGAAAATATACTGTCTCTTTGTAATCCTTGTTTCCCTTTGTAGGTGTTCACCAATCATCTTTCTGATAAGCCCATCTAGAATTTTTCCCAGAAACTGAAGTCAAACTCACCGGCCTAGAGTTCACAAACTGTTCTTTTCCCTCTATTGAAATTTGGTACAAACCTGCCATTTTTTCCCCAATTTTACAATAGCTTTTGTATGTTCTATATTATTTTAAAAAGCATATTATCAAAAACTCAGCAGTCAGATTTGCTAGTTCTTCTCATACCTCATTGTAATTCATCTGGGCCATGTTCATCATAAACAACCAGGTACTCAGTTACAATCTCCTTACTTTCTTGAGTAACAACCCTTGTTAGGTATTTTTGTTCTATGATTCTCAGAGAAAAGTGCATTTTCCGCAGAAGGAAAAAAAAGGGAGGGGGGACAATGTCATTTGAGTAGCTGTTTTTTTGCTATTGTCAGGTATCATTATCCTGTCAGCCCAAGCAAAGGTATTAGCCATTGTCTCATCCTCATTGTTCTTCAATTATGGCTAAAGAAAAAATTTTTGTCATCTTCTCTTCCCAAGGTCATCCCATTAGGAGTCTTAGAATTCCTCAGGAAAAGGAAGAAAGGAAAATGATATTCAATAATCTTGAGATGAAGCAGCAAAACAATAGAAGACAAGAGAGAACTCAGAGCAAACAGCCTCCATTGTATCAGTAAACAATGATCCAAGAAGGTCCTCACAAAGGTAGGGCAAAAGTAATATAAGAAACTTGAAGTGGGAAATGGAACAGGAAAAATAATACATTTAAGTGCTTAGTATATGCTAAGCTTTATAAATGTTATTTCATTTAATTCTCAAAACAACTCTGGGAAATCAATGTTCTTACTCTCATTTTATAGCTGAAGAAACTGAGGCAGAAAGAGGGTGAGTGACTTGACCAGGATTATATGGTCAGTAAGTATCAGATCACATTTGGATTCAAATTTTCTTGACTGTAGGCCCAGTGCTGTATCCACTGTGCTACCTGGTTACCTTTAAGAGAAGAAAAGCTATTTATTTATACCATTTAATAGCACAGAAGTAGGAGTAGAGGAGGTATATTATTTGAGTAATCCAGAGTTGGGGTTTGGGAAGACGTGGGTGGATTTAGGACCAACATGAAAAGTATTTGAGAATAATGGATGGTGCACTGAAATGGCTAATATTAGGGTCACAATTGGAAAGCTGGGAAGCAAAGCCAGAGCTGCAGTGATAGCACGGGATACATTTGAAGTATTGAGGGACTGGAGGTCATTGTGAAACAAGGAATAATTTTAGCAAATGTGGGGCATAAAAAGGGATGGAAATATAAGAGGCTATGTCAAACTGAGACAGCTAGATGGTACAGTGGATAGAGTGCTGGGCCTGGAGTCAAGAAGACTCATTTTTCTAAATGTAAATCTGAACTTAGATACATACTAGCTATGTGACCCTGGGCAAGTCACTTAACCCTATTTACCTCAGTTTCTCATATGTTAAATGAGTTGGAGAAGAAAATGGCAAACCACTCCAGTATCTTTGCCAAGAAAATCCCAAATGGGATCATGAAGAGTAAGACACAACTGAAAAAGAATGAAAAGCAACAAAAATTTAAAATATAAAGAGGATGCCAAAGGGAAGTGTTAGCATGTCATATCTCTCAAGAGTTTCTCAACTGCTTTGAATAATATTGTTTACATCCCTAGCAGACAGCTGTTTTTTTGATTTGGAAAATATCCAGATTAAAAATCAAATAGGTCTTCTTGATGACTTTTTAATCACAAGTGCAATATTTGTAGAGCCTCTGAGTTATTAACTAATTCCATTCTGCTGTAATAGTTATCATTTGGATGTCACTGAAGTTTTTCAAAAACCTTTGAGTCTAGGACTCTTGTACCCAACTTCTATTAATTCCTATTTTAATCCTCTACTGTCATTACTTTGATATCTCACCAAATCTAGGAAGTAATCCTGGAGTCTCAAAAGTTATGCCATCAGAAAGCATACTTGAAAATATCTAACCATCTTGAAACATTATTTCATGATTATTTCATATCAGCCATCAAAGAATTAAGCTAGCTAAATTTAAGGTAACTGAACACCATGTTGGCTCTTTGCTGGAAATCTTACACTTTTCTGGAATCTTCTATGACTGGAAAAATGGAAGTCTTGACAGTCAGTCTCTAGTAACTTGTATGAGATACCAGAAACAGGAAACCAATCAAAAATATAAGCAATAAATTGCTCCCTTTCTTTAAAGCTATTAAACAATAGCTGTAAAATTCATGCCCTTCACCTGAGTCACTGAGTGGCCTGTCTCATTAAACCTATGAAGAGAATTCTTTTGATATTCTTTCCCCACTTTTATTTGAAGTTGTTGACTGTTGTCCTAATTGTAGCAGCCCTCGTAATTTTCTAATGCATTTTAGTGGGGCAGGGACCCCAAATGCTGAGGTTTAGAGCACAGTTGTCTGGAAAGAATTCACAGACTCAAGCAGTCTTACAGTCAAGCGGCAAAAAATATATTGTAACACTAATGAAGTGGGCAGATCTCCTTAGGGAACTCCCAACCTAACAGGAGTAATGATAAAGCCTATACAGGAATGGCACAGTAAATTGTGTTGCAAGTACGTTAATTAGGAGGTGGAGGGGGGAACAAGAAGTGGTCAGCTTCTAAAGTAACATATAGTTTGTGTACCTTGGGCACAGGCATCATTCACTACTAGCATGGTCATCCTGTTTGTACAAGAGATCTGTGAGATTTGATGTCTATAGCTTGACCTCTGGATTGTATACAGTAACTGTGAGAATTAGTACATTAGTCCTGCTGATACAAGATAATCTTATTCGTACAACGGAAATTCTCTAGAAGTCAGCTTGTTCTTGTAACAGGGAGAGATTGTTTGCCTCACTGGACCCACTCATGAGTTATTGCCACAGATAGGGTCTTTGGGCTAGGAAGAGATAAGGTCCTAGGGCTGGAGTCCAAGCACCTCATCACTTCCTCTATGTTCCTACCCTGGGTTTATCCCTGATGTGAATTAAAATACCCAGTCATAAAATATTATTGCTTTATTATCCTGTTTTATTTGTGAAATTTCCTTTAGGCCCCCAAACTATTTCAATGGTCTAGGTCTAGGACATACTGTCTATTATTTACAGTCTGCATCAGTAAAGTAATGGGCCAAACCAATAAAATTGCAGATCTTTGAACTATGAAATTAAATAATCCAAAAGTAAGGCATTTTGTCACTTTTGTACCTAGCACTGTGCTATCATCATAGAAACTAGTTTTGACCTTAAGCATTTATGGAGAAATTCATTATAAAGTGGAGAAAAGAATCATAGGAATTATGTAATTAATTCCAATGTTTAAAAAGAACAATTTTTGCCTAAAATATAGCTAATATTATAAAATAATATTTTGAAGACATGATATGGTCTCAATCTTTAAAAGATCCAAGTAAACCACAAAAGTTGATTTATTCTTATATTATTATTATAGTATTATATAACTGAGTCAAATAACTCTAATAATTGAGAAAGTCATCTGTAGAAGATGAGTAGCATTATAGCACTTCAAAAAAAAGGACAGGATTGGGAGTGAGATGAGTCAGATGACTCTACGCCTTTGAACGATACACTATATTTTGTGTAGTGTTCTTAGGTGATCCTGGATATATTATTTTACTTCTTTGGGGCTTAGTTTTCTCATCTGTACAATGATGGGCTTTGACTCAATGGATTCTGAGATCCTTTCTAGCTCTATATCTATAATGCTCTAAATTTCAAATTTGGTATGTGGGAGGTTGAAACAGAAGCAAAGCTAAATATATACCATCATGCTGAACCTATTTTTCGTAACTTTTTCAAGATCAACAAAAATGTCTGGACTACATTAGTTCAGAAATTAAGTATATATGCCATACTGCAATGTCTGTTCCCAATTCCAGAATTAATTTCTTCTAAATTCTTCTCACATTTATTTTGTATCTCTTCTTACATGTGGACTTTTTCTTCTACCTCTAGAAAATACTCCAGGTGCAAAGCATTCTATGGGTCAACACCCAAAACCATTGAAGATGAATCCAGATTGATGGATTTATTTTTACCAGCTAGTCAGAAGAAAATTAGTTCAAGCAAAGGATGTTTAATTAAATAGTATGCTATGTAAAATGATACAAAAAAGATTATGTCACACACAAAAGTAAACTGTTCCATAGGTTACTACATCACTGTTTGGGGAAGCTCATGTGCCAAGAACATGTGTGAATGTGGAACATGCTAGGAAGGAAAAGAAGAATAAACATGATTTTTGAACATATACAAACAGACATATTTCAAGAAACAGTATAGTTAGAGCACCATATGGAGACCATACACCTAGGAGACACTTGTGATCAGTTCACATAATTGCCAGGGCAATTCAACAATTCCAATGCTGCAGGACTGTCATTGTTACTGCTAATGTTACCTTGCGTGTTTCTGCTGCTGTCTTTTGAATCCATCATCTCAGTTGGGTGTCTCCACTGGGTTTCTGATTGCTGATATCTCTGCTGAAGTTTTCTGGGCTTCAACATTTCAAGTTCATTTACTAGATTTTCAGCTTCCATCTATAAAGGCATGGTGATTAGAAAGTTTTTACATTATGAGAGCAGTCTTTAGTTCATAGACAAAATTTCAAGCCAATATATCTAACTAAGAGCAGTGAACAAAAGCCCCCCAGAAAGCCCTTCTTCTGGCAGAGTCCTGTGCTAATTTGGAGACTATAGTCCCAAATAACTTTTTGATTTAGGATTAGAAAATTCTTTAAAATTCTCATTTAATCTGTGATGGGAAACTTGTGTCCATAAAAACAAAATCTATCAAGGACACTTTAGACGAAAACCAAAAACCCACATGAACAGTATGACAGAAATGTCATTTCCCAAGAACATTTTCAATTGACATAAAAGCTGAGAAGAAATAATCAATCACATTTCCCAATAAAAATATTTTGAATGGGTATTCAAACTTAGTTTTCTTGATTCCACTCTACCATGATGTCTAAAAATTTTTGCAACTTGTATTTCAGTGCCTTGAACATAGTGAATGCTTAGTGCTTTAAAAAAAATTATAGTTTTATAGATATTACATATACATTAAATATGTGCACATACACATGGCATACCATGTCACACAAAATGTAAACATACCATACAACACATATATCACATATATGCCTATTCAAACACATATGTATATGTGTGTGTTATGCACATAGGTAGTTATTTATTATGCATATGTATATTCAAGCTATCTTCTCTTCTTCCTCTGTACTATTTCATTTGGAAACATCAGCAGGTTTCATGGATAAAATTATATCTATGCTGATGATTTTCCAATTTGATAATTCAGTGCTAACCTCTCTGCTAACTTTCATTTTCACATTTCTAAATGCCTATTGGACATCTCAATCTGGATATTCTATAGACATCTTAAATTCAGCATATCCAAATTTGAACTTGTATATCCTTCCTATGTATCTTTCCCTCCTTTACTTGTTCCCAACTCTCCTATTATAATTAAGGATACTATTATCCTCCCACTTACCCAGAATCTCAACTGGGTGTCATCCTTGACTCCTCAGTCTTTCTCACCCCTGTATTCAATCTATTGCCAAAGCTTGTTAATTTTACCTTCATAACATTCAACTCTAGTGCATGCCCCCATCACTTGATGCTTAGACTATTGAAATAGTTTACTGTTTAGTCTCCCTGTCATAATTCTCTCTCCATTGCAGTCCATGCCCCACTTAGCTGTCAAAATAATCTTCCTAAAGTAAAGGCCTGACCATGTCACCTACACTACTCAAAAAACTCAATTACCCTATCTCCTCTAGTGTCAATTGTAAAATACTATGTTTGGTATTTAAAGCCCTGATAATCTTTCTTTCATTTCCAGGCATTTCACTGACAGTCCACCAGGCATTGTATGCTCTCCTTACTTATTTCTACTTCCTAGTTTCCCTTGTTTTCTTTAAGTCCCTGCTGAAATGTCACCTTCTACAGGAAGCCTTTCTCAATTCTTAAATCTAGTACCTTGCTGCTATTGATTTTCTCCATTTTATCCTTGTGAGAAATGGATTCAAGACTAGGTTTTGTTTCTACAGAAGTCATGTGATATTTTAGAAAAGAAACTCAAGGGATGATCAAATCTTTGTTCAGTTCTAACCAGCTTCATGGTCTAACCATAGTTTAGCATATTCATATATGATAATACAGGGGAGGAGTAAGACCAAACAAGGGTAAAAAGCAATATGGGCCAGGGTAACTGAAATATGGGGAGTGGGAGATGTAAACAGGGGCAGAGAATGAATTAGGGAAATTAGGTGCTTGGAATAGGCTGTAACCTCTGTAGTACCTGGCCAATAGGGAAACAGAGGAGGGACTCACATTTTGGGAGAGAGAAAAAAAGGCTGTGCTTTTATGTTCTTAGCATGTGCCTACTTGTTGGACATCCAATCTTGCAAGACCATAAATAAATTCTTTCCTGGATTCAGCAGTGTGTCCTTGGAGTTCTTGGTAAGATGTATTTGTCTCTTACATCCTGTATATAGCTTGTTTGTTCTAGTTGTTTACATGTTGTCTCCCCCTTTAAACTTTGGTCTCCTTGAGGGTAGGGACTGTTTTCCCCCCTCCTTTCCTTGTACCTCTAGTGTTTAGCATGGTGCCTGGCAGAAAGTAGGCGCTTAAAATGTTTAATGACTGACCTAATTTATACAATATAATCATATGTTTACAAAAAAAAGAGAGATAGCCATTTTTTGTTTCTTTAGCCTTAAGAGAGGAAAAAAATGTGTCTAAGATTTTTCTTCAGAAGTTATTCTTGTAGACTTCAAGCTAATGAAGTTAAACATCAGTGACCAACAGAACTATAAGTGCTGTTATAGGACTTGAACATCTACAGCCAATTATTATGGGACATGAACATCTACAGTACCATATCTGGACAGAGGTAGTGACTTTTCAACTTATTTTTTTCTTCTCTATGTCACTTTTCATGCACAACTTAATTGCTTAATCTAGAGTGCATGGGGGTGTTCACGGAAGACTATCATCCCTGGAATGAAGGCTTGCTGAGCTGTTGTCAGGGCTGCTCATCCATCTTTGGTGTCTACCTTCTCCCAACCCTCCCTTGTGGCTCCAAGAAGCTGTAGCATTCACCGTGGCCACATCCCAGTAAAACCATCTTGGCACATGGGTTAAACCAGGTTGAGGGTAACGGACAGGACTCAAACCTGTTGGTGAGTTAGAGGGATGGCTACCCCAAGCATATAAAGACTTTTCCTGGTGAAATAGACAGATGAGAACAATTTGTTACACCAGCTGAAGCAGGTGCTGTTGACTGCTTAAAGCTTGGTGAGACATTGAAGATGCCAAAGTAATCCACTATATAGCCAGTCATCTTGATTTCTGCCCTGCCACTGGACTTTGATGACTCAGGAAGAAAGAGTGAGGCTGAGGACTTTGTATAACTCTGCTTCACTTAAATACAATTCATTTTACAAGTCAAGACATCACCATTGATGTTACTGGGCCTCTTCTAAAAGGAAGGATGAACAACAGTGATTGCTTAATCTACTCCACCTTCTCAATTAATATGTGTTCAATTAATAATGCCAAATTTGTCTCTTTGCTTTGTCCCTGTAGTAAATTTATATTGTCTTTTAAAGCCAATATGTCCTACAAGAAGAGAAAAAAGATTAAAATCAAGGAAAAATTTGAGGTGTCATTGAAAAAAAAGAAATGAAACTCAGTGACTATATATACAAAGTGACATTTTAAGGAGACACACACACTCTACTCAATTAAAGAACAGATTAAACACAGCTCTATAACAAATGATACAGTGGGGATTAACAAAAGCAATTTGGTAGGAAACAGCCTAGCAACCATTTCAAAAGCACAAAAGCTAAGAGGAAGCTGCTTTGAAACTATTAAAAGCTGAGGACATTGCAACTAGAAAAACTCTACAAAATAAAGTGATCTCAATAAATATTCATGGCATCCGTAGTTTCTAGGGACAATAAGTTTCTGATTGCCAGATCAAAATAAAAGTCGATTTACTGTGAACCTAGCAATGGGATTGGAAAGATTGTTTTGACAATGGTAATCCTCCTTGCTCTATTTTACTGTTGAAGTGTAATTAATGAGCTTATTTTGTATATTGTACAGAGGAATAATAAGTTGTTCAGTGAATGTCTGCTTCTGTCTATATTTTTCTAATGTGAACCCAGAGATATGCACACAGGCAATTATGGCTGTGGTTCTATACTGGACTAACACATTACAGCATTTCTGCTGTGCTTTTCAAGCATTTTGGAAACCATTCCAATCTGTCACTTGGCTTGCACTGTGCAGCTAAGTTTTAAAGCAGCAGCAGGGAGCTCCTTAATCTGCTTTTCATCCTCAGTAAGGGACTTTTATATCCAGGGGAGATATAGCTTGAGGAGTATTTTGGATGGAATGGAATGTTCTCTAAATTTTCAATACCCTTTTCTTTTATTTTTGTGCACATCTTATCCCCCACACTCCAATTGTCCTTCCCTCATCTCAAATCCTCTCCTCTCCAAACCTCTTCTTTCCTCTCCATTTGTCTCCTTTCCTCTCCAAAACTTTCCCCTCCTCTCCCATCTTCTCTCTTCCTCTCTAAGAAGTTTCAGAATCACTTCCTATATGTACTTGAAGAATACTTCTGAATAGTGCACGAAGATATTTAGCCTACAGAAGAGAAAGCTTAGGAAGGACATGGTAGTCATCCTCAAGTTTAAGGGCAGGCAAATAAAAGAAGTATTATACTTATTCCTGGTAATCCCAGAGGGGAAAAACAAGAATGATTGGTGGAAGCTACAAAGAAGTCAATTTAAGTATAACGTCAGGAAAAATATCTTGACAATTAGAGCTATCCAAAAGTGGAATGATCTGCCCCAAGAAATAGTCTTCATGCAGAATTTCAGAATCAATTCCAATACCTACTAGAAAAAAAATTATTTTGTGAAGTTGAGGAAAGAAATTTGGGCTAAAGTGAACATCTGAGTACTTGTGGGTGATTGTAGTCTTTGCTCAGTCTCAATTACTTTAACAAAGAGCTTCTCTAATTAGGATTTCTTATACCTGTCAATCATTTCTAGATTCTGAAAAAAAAAGTAGCAGATACCCACTACAATTCCAAAATGGATTAACTTAAATCTGGAATGAACTTCAAAATCACTTAGTTGAACTGTTGTTCATCTTTCATTTTTGAAGAGGACCAATACCATAACAATGAATGATGGGTGGTGTCTTGAATTGTGAGTGAATTGTATTTAAGTGAAAAAGTTGCACAAGGTCATCAGCCTCACACTCTCTTCCAGTAATTGAAATCCAGTCAAAAGACAAAAGTCAAGATGATTGGCAATGGTCCATGATGCATTGTATATCCTTGACATCTTTTACTCTGACCAAGTTCTAAGCTCTCTACAATGCCAACTTCATCTGCCTTCATGGCCTTTGGAACAATTTGTTCCCATCCACCCACTCCTCCAGCAGAAGTCTTCACATGCTTAGGATAAACACCATCCTAACTGATAGGTGAACTATTTAATAGTTGAATAGTTCAATTTAACTTATAGGATAGAAAACTGCGACCTAGATTAGTTAAAGGATTTGCCCAATAACACACACACAGAAAGGTAGAAGAACATTAATCACATATGAAGGGTGCTGATGGCCGGTAGATACAGGCCAGAGGGTACTGCCCTCACATCTCTAGAGTGGTGGTCTTGGAGAAAGGAAGATCTGAGTTCAAATTCAGCCTTATATACTCACTAGATGTATGACTGTAGGCAAGTCACTTGACCTCTGTTTGCCTTAATGCACTGGAGAAGGAAATAACAAATCACTCCAGTATCTTTGCCAAGAAAATCACATGAACAGTATGATCCATGGTGTCATGAAGAGTCATACATGATGAAATGACTGAACACAATATCCTATTATAAAAATTTCCCCATTTATTTTAAGCCAAGGGCAATATAAGGGCCTCTCGGGTTCATGCTGATGCAGTTTCTGTTACTTTCTGTAGTATATATTAAATGAAAAGTTGTGAGTATAATCACAATCAGTTATAAAAACTCCTAACATTAAGGCAGAGGCTTGACTCTCCAATTTAATTAAAATTTGTGTTTATCTCTAGCCTGATCTCTTTACAGGTGAAGCAAAACCATAGATTATCAGAAATGTTGGAGAAAAGAAACAAGTAGAACACCTTATTGTGACTGGTGATGGAGAGGAGGGGAAGCTGGGGAAAGAACAGACCTTCACTTGGAAATTCTTGATAAAAACTATGTACTACTAGAATTGTCAGACCAAATCTTCTGCTCTGAGAAGCCTAGAGATACTGATTGATGGGTCCTTCTTTATATCCCCCTTCTCTGCCACAGTTCAGTCTTCCTTTTGGTTTCAACATTTGCCCAATTTCTCCTGTGCCACCATTGATTCATCTCCCCTCAGGTCATTAAATTCTGGACAATACTGGGTAGGCTGGGTCCAATATATTTGTTGCAGGCTTATTGATGTCTCTATTTCTTATTCTCCATTTGCCTCTTGAAGACATTAAGGAGCTGATAGAAACTAGCTTCCTTGAAAAACAAGAAGTTGGTTAGATGGAATAGCATCCATAGTCATTGGTTCAAGTACTTTGCAGTGGTATATGAATGATTAGGAAAACACTTTATCAACTTCCTCTCTGCTGCAAATTTAATTCTATCTTTCTTAACATTGGTATCAAAGTTGAGAATTACTGGTGATCCCTCCAAATTATTTATTTAACTTTATACAAAGCATTCAGAGCTATTAACACTTAAAAATCTATACTTAAAAGTGGCAATAACATTAAATTGGCTGAAGAGCAAAAAACCTATGAATGTCAAGGACCATCTCATATTGATATGATGATTACTAAATAAGCCAAATGAATTAACCATAATATTCATGTCATCTCTGTTGATTATCAAAAAGACTTAGTTCTATACTCTCTATTTAGCCATATGTTGAAAATGTGTAGAGAAGTCTGAGCACAGGGATAATATTAGAGTAATTAATATTAATATGGAAAATTGTTCTTTATTGAAAATAATCCAGTAGTAGTAGTAGTACTAGTAGTAGTAGTAGTAGTAATAGTAACATTTATATAGTATTTTCAAGTTTTTGATATCCTTTACAAATATCTCAATATTTCTTCACAAAAACCCTGGGAGGTAGATGCCATTATCTCCATTTTACAGAGGAGGAAACTGAGGCAAACAGTGTTTAAGTGCCTTGGCCAGGGTAACACAGATAATTCATATCTGAAACTGGATTTCAACTTAGGTCTTCTTCACTTGCTGAATGTTCTATCTACTATAACATCTTGCTGTTTATAAGCAGTTATAAACACAACATTTTAATTTACATTTAAATTTGTCATCTTCTGGGACCACATTCTTAAACACACTACATTTGTGTCTAGTAATAAATCTATTATCACCTCTCCTGAATAGAATTGAGTGTAGTGTTTAAGTCAATGAGGTATTCATGCCAAAACACTGTATTAATTAATTGATGTACTTGGATAATATGAAATTATATAGCTCTACTGTAAAGTAAATTAGTCAGCTATTTCATTTTTGTGGAAACTCTTCTATGTTATAAAAGTGGCAATCAAGATGAAAACATGCAAAATTATTGACATGCACCCAGGGAATAATAGAGGCTAGACTGAAAGCTTTAAAAATTAATCTGGAGGCTAAATTGAATGGATGAAATTGATATAATTATACCGGTCTTCATCAGGCCAAAAAAAAATCAGTCACAAAACCATCCAGGAGAAAACTGAGGCTTTGTATGTTAACAGGTTGACTGACATCCTGAAGTTAAAGCTTAACAGAGAAAACACATTTAAGACAATTAACAACTATACATGAACTGTATTAAAATATGTTTTTGACATGGTACAATAGATGTCAATGGATTTAACTATCCAAACAACTCAAGGCAGCTGTAGAAAAATTAATACTAAAACAGCTCTTTTATATACCTAAAGTAACAATAATCTGTAGAATATTAAACACAAAATAACAATATCAATTTAGTTACTTTTCCTCTGAAGGTTCTACATGAACCCTATAAAATATAAGAAGAATAAATAACAGTCATGATAATAGCTGTCATTCAATAGGCCTTTTAGATTTGCAAAGCATTTCAATGTTCATTATGTCATAATTACTCTGACAGATAGGTATAGGTATTATTATTGACATTTTACACATGAATTTCAGAAAAAAATGGGGACTTAAAAGACAAGAAAAAATTTTTGCCACAGAGGAACTGACATCTACGTGAATGACATAACGTTAAATAATGTTCAGTCAGCCTCCTTGTGTTGTGTTAATTCAACGATACGTGGAAGCCTTCCTTATTGAACAAGGCAGGCTTCTTTCTTTAGTCTACTTGCACTTCTCTCTTATTACCACAATGGTAGTCCTTAGTAGTACTACAGAAAAAACTTATTCTCATTGGATAGTTCCAGTATCCAGTAACAGTTACATCCTGCCAGATATAATCAGGCTTCATATTTGTCATAGGGAACCAGTCATACCTCCAGAGATGTTTAAGAGATACAGGTACACAACTGGTTTGATTTCTAAGCCTTCAGCTTATCAAGATTTTCTGACCACTGCCCAAAGATTCCATAACTTAGAGCTGGGAGCAGGGGGAGAGTCAGTCAGTTGATAAACACTTATTAAGTATCTTCTATTTGCCAGTTATTATTCTAAGTGCTGGGGACAGAAATACTAGAGAGAAACAGAATGAGACAGAGACCAAGACTGAGAAAGAGAGACAGAGAGAGAGACAGAGAGAGAGAGACAGAGACAGAGAGAGGCAGAGAATCCTTTACCTAAAGATCATACAACCTAATTGTAGAAGGCTAGACACAAAATGAAAGTGAAAAATGAGGGTGGGGATGGAGAGAAAAAAATGCTCAAATATTCAGAGAATCATGACTCCACCATTCAATCAATGAGGTGTGCTCATGAGAGGAGAATCATAGTCAAATAAATGTTTTCAGTATATAGGAAAAAAGCCTATACAGACCAACACTTTGATCTTGCTTTGTTCTTACATTTTATATGGATGAATTAATTAGTTCATCAAATACATATTAAGTGACAACTATACATAATGTACTGTGCTGAATGCCAAAGTAGAAATAAAAAGGAATTCATAAGCAAATTTTTTTGACCAAAATGTTTGAGTTCTTGGTTCCTGGTAGATATCATATCTGGAAGTCTAGAAAATTTCATTAAAAATTCTTAGTCATAAAAATATTGTTTATATTTTATTGAATATTTTATCTTTCATATAAATCCTAGTTAATTTTTATAATGGGATTAGCTTCTGAGGATCTTTCTTGAAGAGGCCAACTTTTAATAGAGGGAGGAGGGAGAAAGTGTGACTGGGTCTTTCTATCTTGCTGAAAGTGCAGAAGTCACTCATGGGACTGATCCTAATACTGATTAGCACAGATGCTTCAAACTGATCTGTTTTTTTTTTTTTCTGTCCTGGGCCCATTTGTCCTTCTTTAAGTAACTTGGTGCCCCTCTGCCACACTGCTGAGGGCTCACCATGTTGGTGCTACATCTTCACTAAGTCTGTGCATATGCCAATGTTTTAGTCTCACTATAACTCACAACTGCAAGTCAAGCAATTCACCAGATTCAGCTTCTTCAAAATCAGATATAATAGGCAGGCTTTTTTGCTTTTGTTTTATTTTGTTTGAAAGTCATGGGTTGCAAAAGACTACTAAAGAAAGTCTTCTGTTGTTCTCCATCTTTGTGACTTCCCATATCATTACTCCCTTCCATGACTGCAGTTGTGTCTCAATACTCATCTCTTTTATTACCATATAAAACACATTAGGTCTGGGATTGTCTTTCTTTTGCATATGTATCCATCCTCAACACTTAATAAATGTAAATTTACATAAATAGCTAGATGATAGCATTTTTCAAACCTATTATGATGGGGGCAAATATTTTGTGTTCCACAAAATGGGAAAAAATATTCAGTTCTCCTTTTCCTGACTTATTGTTCTCTTTTACCAAAACTACCACTTCTATTCCCTAAATCTAAATAGGACCAGTACTCTTAGGATCTTTCCAGGCACTTAATATCAAGAGCACCCAAAAATTAACAATTTAATGAAAATATCATCATAGATTTGATGTATAATGCATATGAATGATTAATTTTAATAGAATGTTTCAATGGCTCCCCAATATATACTTAATAAAGATTAAACACTTTAGCCTCCAGATTATTTTAATCTAATTATAAAAATTTTCAAATCTCTAGATCATACTGATCAGAAATCCTTGTCCAGTTATCACAGTGATAATGTAGAAGAATATCACACACTCAAATTACAAAGACCCTAAAATAGCTTTGCCAATTTATATTTTGCCCAATATTAATTTACTTGGAATGTTCAAAAACAAAACAATAAGCATTCTGGGTAGATGGTGGAATAGCTCAGAAATTTTCAGGCTCTCCAGATTTGCTCCACAAAAAATCACCACGAAATGAACATAGACAGAAAAAATAAAGGGGTAAAGCAGTTGTCCTCTTAAGATAACTTGAGAGTACTTCAGAAAAGACAGGACTTCCAGGGACTGAGGTTTGCCCTGAGTGAAACGTAGACACATCTAGGCTGACTCCATGGAATCAACAAATAGGCCCTGGGACAGCTCTGTCAGAAGGCAGAGGAGGCTCAGGAAATTTCACCTGGATTTCTATTGTATTCACAGCCTCAGGAAATTTCATCTGGGGAACTTTTACCTCATAAACTTTCATCTAAGGATCAGCAGATAGCTGAGTGGGAGAAGACTGAGGGACCCCGGGCTATTTCCAGAAGCCAGATCTAGTGGCATTGACCAGAAAAGATTCTGGGCTATGGCTATGGGTAAGGAGGCATGAACATGCCTGGTGAGGGCAATAATGCAGGGAGCAAGAACATCTTCAGGAGAGTGTGGCTGGGCGAAATGTGACTTGGGTCGGGGTGGAGGTGGGGGTGGGGTGGGAGTGGAGTCTATGAGTTTGAGACAGACCAAATTCAGAAAATAACAGTAAGGAGTATCTGAGGCATAAGGCAACATTATCCATGATTTGGGATTAAAACTTAGTTATAATAATAAGTTGCTAAAAATAAAATAAATTAAAAGTAAAAATGAGTAAGCAAAGGACAAAGAATCCAACCATAGATATCTATGAAGATCTGAGTTCATATTCAGAAAATAGTAAGGTAAAAAAAAAAGCCATTCCTACCCAAAAGAGCAATGTCAAATGGTTACAAGCCCAAAAACAACTCTTAGAGGAACTTAAAAAGGAATTAAAAATGAAATAAAAGAGAGTAAGGAAAATTTAGGGAAAAAAAAAAGTAATCCAAGAAAATTATGAAAAGAATATTAACCAATTGGAAAAAGAGATACAAAATCTTAAAGAAGAAAATAATTCCTTGAAAACTAGAATTGGACAAGCAGAATTGAATGACATTAAAAGACACCAAGAATAATAAAACTAAAAAAGAGAGAGAATATGAAACATCTCATTAGTAAAACAACTGATCTGGAGAACAGATTGAGTAGAGACAATATAAAAGCATTTCAGACTACCTGCAAGTTATGTTATATAAATTTACCTCTGATAACTGCTTTTGCTATATCCTATAGGTTTTGATATGGTGTCTCATTACTGTCATTCTCTTTAATGAAATTATTGTTTATATTATTTGTTCTTTAACCCACTCATTCTTTTAAATTAGTTTGTTTAATCTTCAATTTTTATGGCCCCTTATTAAATATGATTTCTGCTTTTAACTATGAATTTTTATGTACCACTATATAGTCATTCTTTGTAAAGGTACCATAAATCTCTGGAAAAAAGGTATTCCTGTCTATTTCCATTTAATTCTCTCCATATATCTATCATAGCTAGCTTATTGAAAATCTATTCACTTCCTTAAATTCTTTTATTTTTTGGTTGTATTTATTTAGTGCCGAGAGAGGAAGATTAACATCTCCTACTATTATAGTACTATTATCTATTTCTACCTGTAATTCATTAACTTTTCTTTTGAAAATTTTATGCTATAATATTTGTTTTATACACACACATATTCGATATTGATATTGCTTCATTGTCTATTGTTACTTTTATCAAAATGTAGTTGTGTTGTTTATCTCTTTTAATTAAATCTATTTTAGTCACAACTTTGTCTGAGATTATAATTGCTACCCCTGGGTTCTTTTTTAATCAGCTGAAGCACAATAAATTCTACTCCAGCCCTGCATTTTAACTTTGTGTGTATCTCTTATTTTTAAATGTGCTTCTTGTAAACAACATATTGTTGGACTCTGATTTTTAATTCCTTCTGCTATCCATTTCTATATTATGTGTGTTTACCCCATTCACATTCAAAGTTACAATTATTATCCATGAATTTCCCTCCATCTTATGTTTACTCACTATTTTCCTTCTTGGCCTCTTTTTTACCTTATCCCTTTTACCTTGTCTTCTCCCCTTACTCTCCTATTTCTTATTTTGCCCATCCCTCTTGTTCCTTCCTTATCTTATCCCCCTGTGCTCCATCTTAATCTATATACCCTTCAAAGAGTCCCTCCCCCACCAATCCCCTAGTTTTCTCACCTCCTTTCAAGTTCAACTTCTACACCTCTACAAATGTACACGTTGTTTCCTCCTAAACCTAGATGAGAGTAGGGTTCCAACATTTCCAGCCTTCCACTCCCACCTACTTCTTCTGTATTAGTTCTTACTTTCATGCCCCATTTTTATGAAATAATTACTATTTTTGCCTCTTGCTATGTAATTTCCTATGTGATTTTATTTTTTAGAATTATCATTATTTTTAGAATCATCCCGTCACACACAACTCAGCCCCAATTTTTTGCACTTAAGAGTATTTTATTTTTTGTCAATTACATAAAGATAGTTAAGATAGTTTTCAACATTCACTTTTGTATGATTTTGATTACCAAATTTTTCTCCCTCCATCCCTTCCATCCTCCCTCCTCAAGATAGCACACAATATGATATAGGTTATACATGTACAATCATGTTAAACATATTTCCACATTAGTCTTGTTGTGAAAGAAGAATCAGAACAAAAGGGAAAAACCATGAGAAACCAAAAAAACAAACAAACAAACAACCAGAATGTTTCAATCTTCATTCAGACTCCATAGTTATTTCTCTTCATATGGATAGCATTTTCCATCACAAGTCTTTTGGAATTATCTTGGATCATTATATTGCTAAGAAGAGCTAAGTCTATCATAGTTTATTGTTGTACAATGTTGCCGTTACTGTGTACAATGCTTGTCTTGTTTTGCTCACTTCACTTAGCATCAGTTTGTGTAAGTCTTTCTATGTTTTTTTCTGAAATCTGCCTGATCATCTTTTCTTAGAGAACAATAGTATTTCATTACATTCATATACCACAATTTGTTCAGTCATTCCCCAATTGATGGGCATCCCCTCAACTGACAATTCTTTGCCATCACATAAAGAGATGCTATATTTTTGTACACATGTGTCCTTTCCCTTTTTTATGATCTCTTTGGGATATAGAGCTAGTAATGGTATTACTGGATTAAAGGGTATGCAGTTTTGTAGCCCTTTGGATATAGTTCCTAATTTCAGCCCCAATTTTTAAAAATGAAAATGATTATCCTGAAATTTGTTTCAGAGTCAACTAATACCCTTTACTGATAAGCAGATTATTTATATATAAATTTACAATTTACATATGAAATGTATCAAATTTACATATCAACATTTTCATTACATTATTAATTTGAGGTTAAATGGAATTCCATGTTTAGCTTATTAACATTTATCATGAGAAAAAAACATTAATCCATTCAAGTGTTTGAGGAGAGCTAAGGGAATTATGATTTAACTTTTTTCAGGAAAAAAAAGTAAATTACATGAAAGGTTGTACCAATTTTCTGCTATGACCAAAAGAAAATTATAACCTTCATGGAACAGCTGTGTCTATAAGTACAAATGTGTGTAACTTTGACTAATTGGTCAAATCTTTCAAACAAAAATTCAGTCAAACATTAGATCTGCCTATAATAACTTTTGTTTTGTTTTTAATAACTAAACACAGACAATTCATCAAGTCCTAGTAATAATTTATTATTTTTTCTGACAATGTCATTTTTCATTCATTCCTTGCTTCATAAAGTTACAGTTTTCAATAATGGACTATTGTGCCAGCACTATCCTTCAGAATTTCAGAACTATACAATGTTGTCATTCTATTTACCTACAAGGTTGGAAGGGAAATTTGATAATATCTAATTCCTGCCCACTCATTTTACAGAAACTAGAGTCCAGAGATGTAAAGTGATATTGAAAGTCAAAGAGTTTTTTGGTTTTATTTTTGCTTTTTTTTTTTGTGAGGCAATGGGGTTAAGTGACTTGCCCATAGTCACACAGCTAGGAAGTATCATGTGTCTAAGACCAGATTTGAACTCAGGTTCTACTGACTCCAGGGCCAGTGCTCTATCCACTGCACCACCTAGCTGCCCTGAAAGGGTTAGTTTCTTTAGTGGCAGAGTTAACACTAGAATCTAGGTCTCCTGACTCTTGGCCAAGGTAGCTCAGGTACAAGACCATCAAATTCTACTCACATCCTAGATGTCTGCAGCTACTGTTTTGGATCCTTCATGATCCTGATGCCATGCCATTCTATTAATCACTTCATCTCCCTGGAGATTGAACCCTTTGTTGTAATAATTAAACCATTTTTCCTGTTGACCTCTTGGTTTCTATATTTATTTTGTATTTATTCTGCGTGGATATATACATATATGTTACATGAACTTCACGTATATGTGTGTATATATGTATATGTGTATATATTATATATAATACATACACATATGTACTTTAGGTTTAAAGTGTATACTTAAATTTGTACACATTGTTTCTCCTAATAGAATATTAGTTCCTTGAGAAGAGAAACTATTTCAGTTTTGTCCTTGCATCTCCAGTGCCTCGCATGATGCTTGGCACATAGTAGGGAAAGATGATAGATAGATAGATAGATAGATAGATAGATAGATAGATAGATAGATAGATAGATACATATATACATACATACATACATACATATGCTGTGTCTCTGACACTGAGGACATTGCATTATGCCCCTACTTGCCTTCTTCCCAACTCCAATTTTCTGCTCTTTTTTATGTGTCTTCCCCTATTAGGAAGTAAGCTCCTTGAGGGAAGGAATTGTCTTTCATTTTTGGTTATATTTGTATACCCAGAGTGGCACATAGTAAACACTTAATAAATGCAAGAGAGAGGGAGAGGAAAAGGAAAGGAAAGAGAGAGAGGGAGAGATAAGGGGAGAGAGGGAAAGAGACAGAGACAGACGGACAGACAGTGAGACAGAGAAAGAGAGAGAGGGGGAAGAGAGGGAGGGAGTACTGACTCCTGTCTTTGTTTTTACTCCCTTTCCATTAGCAAAATAGTATGTCTGAAAGTGGCACCATTTTATTGCTGGAGTGGAGTCTTTTTAAGGTTGTTGAAGCCTCTTTTCAAGCTGTTCATCAGCTTGCCTCATGCCTCATTAGCATGAGCATTTACTGGACATAAATAGACAAATGCTATAAATCAGGGTTTGATTTATTGTTTTGCTGATTGTCAACTCTACACTTAGGAAAATGATGGAGAAAATGTTAATGATGCGGATTAAAATTAATATTTTTCACCCATACATTTTCTTCTTCATCCTGAGAGCCAGTTGTTATATGTTTAATAGCAAACCCTACTTATTTTGCCTCTGTGATCCCTGCTTGAACTATTACCTGAGTATTATTGAGACTTCTCAACTTAAAAATCATATGCTAATAGCAGGACTAGGGCCAAGACCATGAATATCATCTATTCAGCCTCAAGTTAAGGACTTATTTGTTGATGGCTGTTAGGTTCAAATAAAAAGAAATGAGTTGAATGAATTGACATAGATACTTAGGGGACTCTTAGATGAAGTAGTTGCCATTTTTAGTGGAATAGAATTAGAATTAGAATTTGTTCCTAGCAACAAAAAAAAATTGATACAAATTTTGAAGATAATTCATTCTCCAAAAAGTAAAATAATTTTTGAGAAAATACAACTCAACAAGGATTTTCAAATCTTTGTCTACATAGCCAATATTTTAAAAACTAGTCATTTTAACTAATATTTTAATTATGCACAATTGAAAATATTTAGGAATAATATCCAATTTTTAAAGGTCATTTTAAAAACATGTTACTTGAGACCTATAATAATATTAGTAAGAAGAAATAAAAATTGGTTCAGATATGAAAAAGTTTTTGCCCCAAAGTAGCAAATACACACACACATACACACAAACTGACCCAGATCAGATAAGTCTTATGATCATATATGCATTTATACATAATTAATGACACATATAGCTTTTAACAAATCAAGACAAGGTCACCAACCATGATCTTTCTTTATTCTCTTTGAATGTTCATTTTAATTCACCCCATGACTTTGGTACATAGGACAAAAATGTCCAATGACTCTCTCTATACTAAACTTTTTAACCTTCCCTAGCCATAGGCAGTTACTTTGGGGGAAAAATGAAGCACTTTTCTATGATCATGGAAGTATTATTCCATCCACACTTTAGTTGAAATCTCAATTTATTATCCAAGGTTAGAAGGAGTAGAAGATGTACTGTAAATATGCATGCATTTGGGAAGGAGAATAAAAGCATAAGAAGAACAGTAAACCTGAAATTACAGTTTTCATTTGTTCTAGAGATCACTATTACAAGCAATTGTAGATGTATATTGATTTGACTCAGTACTGTTGATTCATTTCTTCTGTTTTGAAAACTATCTTGGAAGGAATGTTGGTGACTGTATAAATGGAAATATATAGCTTAATATCCTTTTCTTTATTTGGTATACAATACATAAAACACTAAGGATGAATTGTGCATAAAATAACCTTGTCAAATGATCTGCCTTGCCTTATTTTCAATAAAAGATAATGAAGTGAAGATTTTCATATAATTCATTTTTACTCCCCTTCTAAGTGAAGAATAATGTAGCAATCTTTATATGCAACTCCATGAAATAAATCATGATATTTAAGGGGAAGATCCCGAACAACTTTGCTAGCAGAATTAAAAAACTTTTATTTTAACAAAAATCACTTGATTTTTGGAGCTTGCAGTGGATACATTTTTTTTTGTTTGGTTTGTTTTTTTGGCGAGGCAATTAGGGTTAAGTGACTTGCCCATAGTCACACAGCTAGTAAGTGTCAAGTGTCTGATCTGAGACCAGATATGAACTCAGGTCCTCTTGGCTCCAGGGCCAGTGCTCTATCCACTGCACAACTTAGCTGCCCCACAGTGGATATGTTTTTCGAGATATGAAAATATCCAAAGATATGAAAAAACAAAAAAAGATTGATAAAGATAATCCCAAATATCATAAAAGCACACAGGAACCTAAGAATCAATATTAGCCAAAATATATGTGGAAGTGCTTGTATATGTATTTATTGTACAACACTATGCCTTTGTAGTTCATCTCTATAATTTCTATCAATGCTTGCCTTGTTAACATTGAGAAGTACTACCAATCTACATAAATCCAGATGGATACAAATTACCAATGCTTAGTGAGGTTTATGGAGAGGGAAAAAAAGATGAAATTGACATCATAAAATCCATTTTAACTAAAGCAATATTTTTCTCTTATTAATTTCATAAATAGATATTTATGACCAACTATATAAAAACATTGTAGTCAAGTAAGCAATACCCTATTATTCACCAATTTGTCCATTTAGTGTTTTCTCCTTTCACAAATTTAAGGAGAAAGAAAAAAGTCCCCATATATAAAGTGGAGGTAAGACATATTACATAAATTTGAGGCTTACAGATACTAATAAACTTCTCTTTTTTCCATAAAATTCATGTCTACTCCTTGCCTCATGGGTCTCATTTATGAATCCTTGTGATTTTCTGGAGGTTAATGAAATGAGTGCAACGCCATTTATAAAGAGGAATATCTGTATGGCTCACCACTCATAGGTAGTCTCCCTTCCATTTGACCATTGTACTGGACATAACACATGATAGTGGAGAATTTTTTGGTGTGAACAGTCTCCTTGTTTTATGCTCTGCTTTGTATTAATAATCAGACCATTGAACAACTTTATCTCTGTTTTTACACTGTTCAAATAATTATATATGGTTTTGATGTATGCATGGAGAACACAGTAATACACTTGGTGGAACTATAAATTGGTTCAATTATTCTGGAAAACAATTTAGAATTATACAGCAAATATGATTAAATGTCAACACACTTCATTCCAGAGTTCCACTTATTTGTATATTTACCAGGGGTGGGATAGAAATAGAAAAGTCCCAAAAGAATTGGAGATAAAGTAGATATCCATTGATTGTTGAATATCTGAAACAATTAAAGTACATGAATGCAATGAAATATTACCACACTGTAGGAAATGACTAATATGAAGGATTCAGAGAAAAAATGGGAAAACCTATGAACTAATGCAAAGTGAAGAAAGCAAGGCCAGAAAACCAATATATCCAGTGAGAGCAACAATATAAATGAAAAGAGCAACAAAAACTTCAACATTTTGTGATTATAATAAACAAATGTACTCAGGAAAGAACAAAGAAAATGCACTTTCCCACATTCATTCCAGGAATGGGGAAATATGAATGTGGACTATTACATACACCATTGTATAGGTTCAATGTGTTTTTCTTATTTTCATAAATTTGACACAACTCTCTGTATGTTAGAGAAATGAGGTCTTTATCAGAGAAACTTGCTTCATTTTTTTCACAGTTACTATTGCTACCTGTATTTCCCTCCTTCCTATTGCCCCTACTCCCATTTATTGCATTCTCTCTCTCCTTTCACCCTGTCCCTCCTCAAAAGTGTTTTGCTTCTGTTTATCCCTTTCCCAAATCTGACCTCCCTTCTATCATCCTCCCTTTCTCTTACCCTTTTCCCCTTCTATTTTCCTATAGGATAAGATAGTTTTATATACCCCATTGCTTGTGTATCTTATTTCCCAGTTGCATGTAAAAACAATTTTTAACATTCATTTTTAAAACTTTGAGTTCCAAATTCTCTCCCTCCTTCCCCATCCACCCTCATTGAGAAGGCAAGTAATTCTATGTAGGTTACACATGTGCACTCATGCAAAACACTTTTTTGTAGATAGATATGAGAAACAGGCTGAATTATCGCTATTATGGGTTCTGTAGGCTTAAACCAAAATAAGTGGTCAATTATTTCTATTTTATACATATAATTTATTACTAAGTGCCCTCTAAATGAGTGAATTTTTCATGTCAGTAGTGACACCAGAGAAGAGAGACAACTAATTTCCAAAACTCATATATACTAATGAGGTTTATTGAAGTATACTCTCTTTACAGCCAGTAGAAATCTCAGGAATACTGAAGTGCTGTAATTATTTTTATTCTATGTCACAAATTCAGTCTCCACTAGAAATTCAGACAGTAGTTAAGACCTATCTTCTCAGGTCAACTTTTGGTGGCCACAGAACCCCAGACAGCACGACCTGGTAGAATCAAAGCTCATCAACTTTCCCTGTTTATAAAGGAAAACTTCCATATCTGACATATGTCAATTATATGCCCAGTTCCCAAGGGTTCTGGAGCAGATACTAGCTAAATGAGATAACATATGATTGGAATTTTTCTTATCTTTGCTCAAGTTCTCTTAACAAAAGAATGAGAATATCTATTAAAATTCCAAGAAACAGGATGGAATTAAAGACTCCTACATTTACTTAAAGATGGACATTATCCAGGGCTATGCTGGTGAATGTTTAATAATAGTCTCTCTGGGGGAAAACTGTATGCATGACACACTTCTAATCTGCATCATTAGTATTTTGTCCATCACTTTGTTAAGTCTGGGCAATCAAAAAAGCTATAAATGACACCCTGTAATTGTAGAATTCTAAGGTGTAAATGGTTGCCCTGAAAATTGGAAAAAAGTTGGTTCTAGAACACCCCGAACATTATTGAGGATGATGATGGTGATAAGGATGATGATAGTTTTTTTGATATGAGAAATTATATAGTATTGTGATTATTAATAACTTGCATAGTTATGCAAAACAATCACAATGGATTCAAGCATTCTAATGGACTATATTTTTCCTCTAAATTACCTGACAATTGATAGGGAATGTTATGGATAAAGATTTCTTAATGGTTTTTGTTGTGGAGCCCTTTGGAAGTCTGGTAAAGCCCATGGACCTTTTCTCAGAACAATATTTATTCACAAGTGAAGGAGATGCTTAATTTCATTTAGAAGTTAATGAAATAAAGTTTTTCATTATTATAAACCCCTCCATTTCTATAAAGTAATCTGAAAGATGAAGACATTTGTTTGATGTAGCTTGGATAGTATATTATTGGTAGAGTGTATTTGTTTGTGATAAATGCAGTACCTTTTGATTCCACCCCTGGATTATAACTTTTTAATAGGCTCCAGTCCAAGATAAACCACCTTCATCTACAAACATCACATCCAGTTGCATATATATGTTGTTGAATTTTACTATTTCTCTGTATTGTTCCAAAAGAATATTTGAGAATTTTAAATGTATTTTCTGTGAGCTATAAGAATTTCAATCCCTTTTTCTTCTTTTTGATGAGGAAATATTAGTCTTTTGGTAGCTACTTTGAGAGTAATGAGTCTTGCGTTTTGTTAACATTATAAAGTTTTTGTTTGACCACGTTCAAAAAGGACACATTAAGACAGGTATTGAACAGACACTAATTCCTCTAAATGTATTATGTCTATTATTCTTTTACCAGTATACCAGTAAGTCTATTAACATACATAGTCTCTGATATCTCCTTAATAGCTTTTTCCTCAATGTATCTTGCCTGTAGAAGAACAAGATGTTTGTAAATAACATCTTCGATCACTGCTTCATTTTTAACTCTGGATTCAGGCTTAAAGACTTCACTCTCTATTATCCCTTGGTATATACTAAAAAAATTATACTTATTGAGTTCACATAGTATTGTTTTTGGAAGGCCCCATTAGATGAACTGCTCTTCAGGGTAACTATATAATTTGATGTCATTAATGTAGATCGAAAGCATTAAATATGCTAATGTTCTTACTATGTCATCATAGATTTCACATGATACATATATATATAAATATTTGATATTTAGTACATAGTATATCATACCAAACCACTATTTTTTCAACATTAACATCATGATTGATGCTTAGTGTCATTATAACATAGCATTCATTCTTAGTGTTTACTTGGGCAAATATTGAACACATTTTTGCTGAGAGACATCATAGAGATAAGCACTATGGAAGATACAAATGAAACAAAAAACTGTACTGGCTAGGGTCTGGACTTCAAAAGATAATAAAGATACACACACTCACATAAAAAATGAAAGTAACTTTACTTAAACTGATAATGACAATAAGAAAAGTTAGATTATTTCTACAGAAAAATATCAGTTACACATCACCAACTGCCCTTATGTAGCATCAAGAAATAATTTTCCTGCCACTGGAATTTCTGTATCTTCTCTTTCCATGTCACTGAAGAGTCTTGAGGCAGTAAGGGGCACATTAGCTATAGCACTGGTGCTGGAGTTTGAAAACAGGTGTCCAAATCCAGCTTCAGATACTTACTAGCTATGTGACCCTGAGAAAGTCACTTAACCTCTTCTTGCCTTAACTTACTCAAATGTGAAATGGGGATCCTAATAGCACCTATATCT
Source organism: Vombatus ursinus (assembly GCF_900497805.2). Taxonomy (NCBI): domain Eukaryota; kingdom Metazoa; phylum Chordata; class Mammalia; order Diprotodontia; family Vombatidae; genus Vombatus; species Vombatus ursinus. The sequence goes on along the minus strand of NW_020950566.1, from coordinate 1,549,160 downwards.
CAGAGTTGTTGTGAGGATCAAGTGAGATACTTGTGAAGCACTTTATGTAGTGCCTGACACATAGTAGCAGGTATATGTTTATTTCATTCCCTCTTTCCTTTCTTCCCTTGCCTTCCCCTTGTTAAGCTTAATTTTCAAAATAAAATGTACCCTAGAAAGTTAATATCTCTCCCATTAAGGAAAACATTCTGAAATTCATCTTCAAAATTGGAAAACTCATAACTGAGTAAAAGAAAACTCACTTAAATTTTTTTATCTCAACTGCTTAATGAAAATTATGTTTATTCACTGAGTATTAACGGTAATCATCACTTAAATGAAAACAAAGTGACTTCGTGTACTCTTCAACCAGGTAAATAGTAGAGAACAGTACTGCCATGATATTAAAGAAATTTTGCTGTCACTGAGAAAAATTCAGGGAGGTATTCTAATTCATAATATCCCATACATATTGTCATTTTTCTATTCATATAGGAGTTATAACTTTATTTCAATATAACAAAATGTTTTAGAAATTTCAGTGGTAATGACTATAATAGAAAGAGATGAATTTTATTATATTCAAAAATTGTTTTGAAAAAGAATCAGTCAGTAAAAGGACTGGTCCAAAGGAATTGTCTACAATTATCTGCCATGGCTGAAAAAGAAATTGTTGCTAACCCTCATATTATGCAAAAAAAAAATAGATATAGGTGAAAAGTATCATGTGGAAAAGAAACACTCTTTCAAATAAAGCAATCAACTTCTAATGTTCAATCTGCCATGAAAATAAACATGTATTTTGTAGCCATTTAATGAAGTCTGCCTCCTTCCGCCAATACCACACTCTCAACCTTCTAATTTAGATTCATTCAACTTCAGTTGAAGCATAAGTTCTGTCCTAGCCTCTTGTTTTAATTACATGTATATGTTTCTGTTTCAAGTGGATTTCTTGTAAATAACATATTGTTGGATTCTGCCTTCTAATACATTATGATATCTGCTTCCATTTTTATGGATGAGTTCATCCCATTCATATTCACAGTTATGATTAGTAACTGTGCATTCCCCTCCATCTCATTTTCTTCTATTTAGTCTTTCTTTTTCTTCTGTCCCTCTTCTAAAGTTTGTTTTGCTTCTGACCACTGCCTCTCTTAATCTGCCTTTTCTCTTGTCACCATTTCTCTTACCCCGTTCTCTTCACATTTCCCTGTTAGGTAAGATGGGTTCCGATACTCAACTTGAATGCATGTGGACATACAGACATACACACATATACATAGACATATACATACACACACATATAGGCTTCCCTCTTTAAAAGAATTCAGATGAGAATGAGGTTCAAGCATTGCCTGCTCTCCTCTATTTGCCACTCCATTGTAAAAAACACTTCCTTACATGGCTTTTTTATGTGTCATAACTATCCTCATTCTTCCTTTCTCTTCCCCCCTTCTACCAGTCTATCCCTCTTTCTGACTCTTCTTTTATTTTGAGATGATCCCAAAATAATCGACTCACACCCATGGCCACTAGCTAGGTAGACTTCTTCCAAGTACCCCAATAATGATTAAAACTCTTAGGTATTTCACAAATCATCTTCCCTTTGGAGAATAAAAACAGTTTGACATTAATAAGTTCCTTATGATTTCTCACTCATGTTTACCTTTTTATGCTTTTCTCTAGTCTTATATTTGAATGCCAAATTTTCCCTTTGGCTCTGATCTTTTAATCAAGAATGCCTGAAAGTTCTCTATTTTGTTAAATGCCTATTTTTCCCTAATATGATTATACTCAGTGTTGGTGGGTAATAATATAATATTGCTTAGCTCTTTTGCCTTATGGAATATAATATTCCAAGCCCTTTGCTTTTTTAACTTGGTAGCTACTAAATTTTGTGTGATTCTAATTGTGGTTCCAGTTTGAGTGGTTTCTTTTTGGGCACGTGGAACATTTTTTCCTTGACCATGTGGAACATTTTCTCCTTGACCTGAAAGCCCTGAAATTTAGCTATAACATTCCTGGGAGTTTTCATGTTGGGATCTCTTTCAGGAGATGCTTAGTGAATTCTTTTGAATTTCTACTTTTCCCTGTGGTTCTATGATATCTGCACAATTTCTTTTATAATTTCTTGAAATATGATGTACAATGTCTTGCTTCTTTTTTTTACAATGACTTTCAGATAGTCCAATAATTATTAAATTATTTCTCCTAAATCTATTTTTGAGATCAGTTGTTATCCTAATGGGATATTTCATATTTTCTTTATTTTTTATTCTTTTGGTTTTGATTTATTGTTTCTTGAAATCTCATTAAGTCACTAGTTTCTACTTGACCAGTTAAACTATTTATGGACTTGTACAATCACATTAAACATATTTCCACATTAGTCATGTAGTGAAAGAAGAATCAAAACAAAAGGGAAAAACCATGAGAAAGAAACAACATAAAAAGAGAAAATAGTATGCTTTGATCTGCTTTCAGACTCCATGGTTCTTTCTCTGGATGTGGGTAGCATTTTCCATCATGAGTCCTTTGGAATTGTCTTAGATCATTGCATTGCTGAGAAGAGATAAGTTTATCAAAGTTGGTCATCACACAATATTGCTGTTACTGTGTACAATGTTCTCCTGGTTCTACTCACTTCACTCAACATCAGTTCATGTAAGGCTTTCCAGATTATTTTTTCTGAAATCAAAAGGCTTAGCATCATTTCTTAAAATATATTCCATCATAATCATATACTGTAACTTGTTCAGTTGTAGTTCCCAGTTGAGGAGCATTCCCTCAATTTCCAATTATTTGTCAATACAAAAAGAGTTGCTATAAACATTTTTTTCATAGAAATAGGTCATTTCCCTTTTTATTTTGTCTCTTTGGGATACAGACCTAATAATGATATTGCTGGGTCAAAGACATGCACAGTTTCATAGGCCTTTGGATGTTGTTACAAAATTGTTTCCAGAATGGTTGGACCAGTTCACAACTCTGCCATTAGTGCATTAATGTACCAATTCTTCCATATCTCATCCAACATTTATCATTTTCCTTTTCTGTTGATTTAGCCAATCTGTTAAGTGTGAAGTGGTAGCTTAGAGTTATTTTAATTTGTATCCCCTAATCAATAAAGATTTAGAGCATTTTCCTTGTGACTATTGATAGCTTTGATTTGTCCTTCTGTAAACTGCCTGTTCATATCCTCTGACCACTTATTAATTGGAGAATGACTTGTATTCTTTTAAATTTGACTCAGTTCTTTATATATTTGAGAAAATGAGGCCTTTATCAGAGAAACACAAACTTTTTTTCCAGTTTCCTGCTTTCCTTTAAATTTTGGCTGTGCTGCTTCTATTTGTCTAAAACCTTTTTTTATTTCATGTAATAAAAGTTATCTATTCTACTTCTTGCAATTCTTTCTATATCTCATTTGGTTATAAATACTCTTATCTACAGATCTGGCAGGAAATTTTTTTCAACTTCCCATAATATACTTACGATATCATGTAACATAACTAATAACTAAATGCAACTAATTTACTTATGGCATTATCCTTTATATCTAAATAATCCATCCATATTTACCTCAATTTTGTATGTGGTATGAGATGTTGGTCTATGCATAATTTCCAGTCTTCGGCAATTTTAAATAAAGATCCTTTATTTATTTCATCTTGCTGAGGTTTTTTTGGAAATATATAGAAATACTAATAATTTATGTCACTTAATTTTGTATTCTACAAATTTGCTAAATTTTTTGGTTCATCTAGTTTTTTAGTTGTTTCTCTAGGATTCTCTAAGTATACCATCATTTCATTCAATACTTTTGTTTCCTCATTGCCTATCATTCTTTCTTCAATTTCCTTTTCCTGTCTCATAGTACTATAGCTAGCATTTCTAGTACAATATCGAATAATAGCGGTGATGACGGAATCCTTCCTTGACGCTTTATCTTATTAGGAAGGCTTCTAGTTTATCCTTATTACAAATAATGCTTATTCTATCATTTAAGTAGATACTGTTTATAACTTTTCTCCCTTTGAAGCTTTGCTTATATCTATTTGTCTTTTTCTAAGTTTGTATCTTGATCTTCCCTGTCACCTTAATAACTTTTAATGTTTAGGTTCTTTTTCTTGTTGTTGTTCTTTGTTCATTTTTTCAGCCTATTTCTTGCCTTTGTCTTTTTTGTTAAAGTTGAGCTTTGTTCCCAGCTTGGGGTAAGGGAGGGTCACTCCCAAGCTTCAGGCTTTTTTGCATAGATGTTTTCATAGCTAGTTAAGGGAATTTTCAATGTGTCTGAGGTGGTGTGATCTGAGAAGTGGTCCTGTCCATTGGAACTGCAAATGATACTGTCCCTCAAGATTCCTGATCCTTTGTAGCTACAAGCCATACTTCTCAGGGCTTCTGCTCCCTTGCCTATCCCTGCAAGGAATATTGCTCTTCATGGCCCTTGCTACAGAAAGCACTCCCCTCTGCCCTGGAATGGGGTTTCCAAAAAGCACCCTGTCCTGCACCCAGTGCTAGCAAATTGGTCCCCTCAGTCTCTTTCCAGCCAGATGCCTGATTCCCTTATTGCCTCTTGTTTCAGAGCTTTCCATGCTGAGACTGCTGTTGTACCTCCAGTGCTCATAGCTTGTGTTGCAACTGTTTCTGCTCCAAGCCAGTACCTATTCCAGTATCTCAGAACTCACTTTTTAATCTCCTAAATTTTCCTCAAATAGAAAAATACATTACTCTGACCTTTTGTTTGCTCTGCTGCTCCAGAAACTATTGGAGGAGTTATTTGGAGGAGAATGTTGGGAGAGCTCAGCTGTAGTGATTCCTCTACTCCACCATCTTGGCTTTGCCCCCAGAAGTCTCTTCTCATAATTTTCTTGCATCACTTTCATTTCTTTTCTCAAATTTTTCCCTCTACTGTTCTTATTTTTGGTCTGCTACATTTTTTTTTGTTTGCTACATTTTCTAGCCTTTTTTCTTGACTTTGAACTTTATGCTAGAGTTGGGTTCTGCTTACCCCTGAGGGTGAAGGGTTTCTGTCCCAAACTTTAGATTTTACCTTGCTGTTTTCACAGCCAGTTTGTGAGTTTTTGTTGCTTTCAAGGTGCTGTGGTCTGTGGAGAAGGGTGGGTGTTGCTCTCTTTGTCTGTGCTAGCTCTGGTCTTTACCCAGGGAGGTCCTGTTTTCTTGCAATGGGAGCAGTCCTTTGCATCTGAGAGCTGTCCCTTCTAACTGGGTAATGGGAAATGGAGTTCTCAGATATTGTCCAGTCCTGCACACAGGGCTAGCAGAAGGGTCTACCTGCAATCTCTTTCTGACCAGGTGTCTAAGCCTCTCATTCACTCTTGATGGTGAAAATTCCAGGTGTGGCTTCTGCTGCTGCCTTGCCTCCAAGGCCCTCAGCTGGTGGAGCCACAGCACTCTCTTCCTAACCATCTCCCAACCCAGTGCTATAAATGTCTCCTTCTGACCTAAATTGCTCTAGGCTGAAAAAATATTTCACTCAGACTTTTGTTTGTTATGTTACTTTAGAATTCAATCTGATGCATTATCTAAAGTTATTTAGACTGAAATGTTAAGGGAATTTGACTTGAATACTCCTTTTACTCCACCATCATGGCTCTTATCAAGTTTTTTTTTTTTATATCTTAAGTGGAAGTTGCATTCTGAAGCAATGTTTACATAATACCAATACAATTGATCAAACATTGATACATTCAGGTAAAATGTACATTTTAATATAATCATATGTGAATGATTCTCTGTATAAAAGATCTTAGAGTGGCTATCTCTGTAGTATAATAATTGATTGAAAAGGTTAATTAATGTTTATAAGAAAAAGCCACTGAAAGAGCTTTAGCTACTTCATTATTTTGCACTGTTTTCCAATACTGTCACTTCCTAAACCTCTGCACCATTCTTCCTCCTTCACTATGTAGAATGCGGCCTTTTAACAAAGAAATCAAGTTACATAAAACAAGCTGTCATATTGATGTCAGATAATTTGTTTTTCATTTCATACCTTTGCCCACCATCTCTCTACTGAGAGGATAGAAGTATGTTTGAACATCAATCTTTCAGAGACAACATTTGTCCTTCCATTGATATAAATACTGATGTGTTTTAGAAAAGTCTTCTCAAATTTCTCTGAGCTCTTATTTGTCATTACTTGTGGCACAAAATAATACTTCATTATATTTATGTGTCAAAATTTGCTGGACCTATTTGTTATTGATGAGCATAAATTTTGATACCAGTTTTTTGCTATAACAAAATGAACCGCTGTGAGTATTAATATATATATGGGACCTTTGAACCAGTATTCGACCTTGTTGAAGTGTAAGACCAGAGCAGTACAGGTAGACTAAGAGAAAGGAAGAGCTTAACCACTTTTTTAGTTTAGTCCCAAGTAGTTTTCCAGACTGGTTTATGAAATCACAGCTCCATCAACAATGTTTTAGTGGTCTTCCCATTGATCTTCCCATAAAATTTTCAATACTGATTACTGTCAATTTGCTTGTGAGATTGTGTTAGTAATAGAATCTACTGGCCTGTTTTCTGTACCTCCCCCCCACACACACATCTGCAGATTAAACTAGTTCTTTCCCTAAAAGGCAAGAAAGCTTTTCCCAAGATTTTTCTGACTTGGGAGGAAGAAGGTGAGTATAAGGATCAGTTTTGAAGGAACATTTGTGTGACCAGACCAGAGAGCTAAGTAAATTTAGCCCGAAGTCCCTAGGAAATTGCCTAAAAGTTATCTTATCCTATCTCACCTTCTCTCCAGGCCAATTAATAATTGGGAATAGTTTTTTTTTCACTTTTGGAAATTACTAGCCTAACCCATAAGGCAAGGGGCGAGATGATGGTACACTGATCCGTATCACAGGGATGAAATATCAGAAATGTTTTAATTCGCCCTCTTTATTAGTAATTTTGAGCTTTTTTTTTAATAAGGTCATTGATGCTTGGCATATCTTTAAAAAAAACCAACTGGTACTGATGCTTTAATTATTTCTACATTGAGTCATGGACTTTCTTTTCTGTATCAATTGCTAATGTGTTATTGATATAATGAATTTATCAGAGACATTTGATGTGAATTGTCTCCCCCACAGTGATAGATTTTCATCTTATTCTGGTTTCATTGATTTTATTCACACTAAAAATTCTGAATTTCATATTATGAAAAGAGTTCATTTAAAAAAAATCTGTGACCTACTATAGATCCTTCCTTGGGTATGAATTTTCCCTAAAACAATAGCTCTGAAAAGCATCTTTTTCTCTTTTTTTTTGAGGGGGGTATTATGAGATTTTACTATGTGTTAAAGTTTCTGATCTATTTTGTACTTATTCTTTTACATGGTGAAAGATGCTGGTATATAACTAGTTTCTACTACATTACTTCTGAGTTTTCTTACAACACTATTTCATGTAAGTCCTGCTGTCCTAGGAGTTCAGTTTCTTGTATTTATCAAATATTGAGATGCTATGTTTTATTTCTTCTAGGTATTCTTTATCTAACTTGTTCACTTGATATTTCTATTTTTTAACCAGTACCAAATAATTTTGATTATTCTTCTATGACATAGTTTGAGACTTGATATTAGACCCTTGTCTTTTCATTTTTTATTACTTCTTGTGAAATTCTTGACATATATTCATTCCCAATGGATTTTATTTTTATTTTGCTTAATTATATAAAGTATATCTTTGTTAATTTGTGTGCTATAGCTCTAAATCTAAATTAATTAAGGAAACATTGTCATTTGTATTGTAATGATGAATATGAATAATGCAAGTTTCCAATTATTTAAGTTTTTATTCCTATAAAAATCACTGTATTTTTATATTTAAGTCTTGCATGTTTTTGGTAAGTTAATTCTCAAATACTTAGATAGTTTGTAGTTTTTGGAATGGATAAGGAATTCCTCACAGGTAGAAATGATACTTTAGTCTTATTCCATCTTAATAAATATATTTGATAAACTTGCTTTATTGAATAAGTGTTGAAAAATGCATGTTTTTTGTTTGTTTACCACATGTTGAATAAAGACGCCTCTAGTTTGGTCTTTAATGTAAATTTCCCTATAGTTTGTAACATCTGATTTGAGTTTTATTTGTAAGTTATTAAAAAGAATATGTATCCAATTCAATTTCTTATTGTATCACTATACTTCTAGTTATAAATATGAAAATTATAAAGGTTTTTATTAATGTCTGCTTTATGTCACCTAATTTCTGTTTAAGACCTATTTTAATTTCAATGACTGTTTAAATGTACTTAAATCAAATATGAGCTTAGCAAATTATTGGTGTAGATTGTTTTGTACAATAATGGTGAACCTGATAATTTTTTTCTGTTAAAAAAATGGAGCTGTTTTTTCATAAAATTTTGAAACCACCACTTTATAGAAATTTATTTCCTTCTAAGCATTGTTCTTTTAGTGAATTTTCTCATTCTTTATCATTCAGGGTAGGCAGGTTAGGGAGAACTGATTTTGACCAAAACTTATCCTTTGTCCATTTTAATCCATGTGTATCTATATTGATTCTGTTCTTAGTGAGGATAATTGATCAGCTTATCTCATTTCAGTTCAGACCTCCCAAACTCAGGCAATTGACAAGATACAAACTCCATAGTAGCTGGGATTAGGAGCATGTGCAACCAGGCCTGGCTATAGGTATTTTCAAACATTTGGTTTACTAGATTCAAACTGATATTTATCATCATAAAATAAACTAAAATTTATAAAACAAAAACACCAAATTATATTATTGCTGAAGAATATTTTTAAAACTTCATTGTTAAGCACTGTCAATCCACTAAAGCTTTACAATGCTTATAAAATCAGTCCATTTTTAAGGCTAGTGATTATTGTCTAACTATATGTTTTGAGATTTTTTTCTGTGAAAAAGATCAGAGTTTTAGACAGTTACAAACTATATATGAGCCAACAATATGAAGTGGTAGCTAAGAGAATATGACTTCAATACTTGAATAGGTTTTTGATTGCACCAATGGGCTTACTCCTTTTATTACTGTAGATTGTAAATCATTTATGCCTTCTTATCATGTGTGATTCTTTTCCCATAGTTTTCCATAATTTCTGCACAAGTACTTAACATGAATAAGGCAATTTCAGAATACCTATAGAATATTCAAGGTATATCTCTATCATTCATTGTTCAATTATTTGACTGACTCACCTCTTTTTCTCATTATACATTGCACCAAAGATATAGCTTAATGCTACTTTTTTGAGTCTCATAATGGGAAATATGTATCTATTTACCCGTGACCACTATACATCTTTCCATTTCTTTTTGGTTCACACTGAAACATTGCGTCCACCTAGATTGGGATGTTTTGAGATTCACAAGAATACAACATTGTTAGAAGAACATATTTTGATTAAAAAAGATAAGTGTTTTTTTCTGGGGTTAAATATGAGATAATCAAAAAACACCAATTTCCCAGATGCCAGGGAGAATATTGTTTGAGGTAGATGGTAAAATGTTTAAAAGGGAGTTAAAGTTAAACAAGTCAAGATATTTTCCTCTAGGAATTTAGCTGAAAAGGGGAGGAGTGTTACAGGACAATACCTAGCAGGAATGGTCAGATCAAAGGAGAATTTTTAGGGATACAATGACATAAACATGTTTGTAGACAAGAGTAAAGGAGCCAATAAAGAGGGAAAAGTTAAGATAAGAGAGTATGGATAACAGTAGGGGCAGTCTGATGAAGGAGTGGTCAAGTGTGCATGTAATTGGACTTGGGAAGGTGTTTGTGAAAAGGAAAATGGAACACTTTTGGGTGATAGCAAGATAAAAAGTAGGACTATTTTCTTCCGTGTTGGTGAGGTGGAATGGAGGAGTACATGACAGGAATTGATTGGATTGAGGAATTATGAACTAAGTGTAATTAAGGGCACATTAATATATGTGTTGATGTCCTCTAGTATTAGGGCAGCACTTGTTATAGAAAGATATACTATGAGTCATGCATTGAACCCCTCAAGGAGGAGGTTGATTGGATAGTTACTACAAATCTGGAGAAAGTCTCAGGGTAGAGGAAAAATCCAGAAGGCAGATGGCAGTCTTGCAATAATAGAGATTATTGCAATCAGGTACATTTGGGATTTCATGACTTCTGACATCCTTTTCCATTCTGAGATTCAATAATTCCATACTTAGTCTGTCTTTTCTAATATTTCCATTAAACATATTTAAACAATTTCTAATACTGTAAGTATTAACCATTTTTAAGGAAAACTCACCTATGCGTAACAATCTCTAAGGTTGTCAATACTCGTGGCTTTCTATAGTCTTTTTTTTTTAACTGAAACTGCCAGGGTAAATAATGATCTCCTTGGTAAAAAGCCTTTCATCAGACATCATCTTACTTGATTTATCTGGTGTATTCAGAACAATCAATCACAAGAATGTACTGTCTTCCCTTATTCTATAGATGCTGTTCTCAAGTGGCATAGATCTGCTCTCTCATATCACTCTTTCACAATCTAAGTAGTTCTTATTCATCACATTTGTATCCTTTAAAAAACTATCTTTTCACTATCAACTTATCCTTCTTGCTCTTATCTCAGACCCTCTCCTATAAATAGTAGGAATAAACTTTACATTTGGACTCCTCACTTCTCATATCCTTGGAGATTGTGCTCCAAATCCATAGCCTTATTCTTTAAGGATCTGAGCATCTCTGTTAATTCTACTTAATTTCTTAAGCTTAAGCCTGGTACTCCAGCTACTGATAATTTTAAATTTTTAAGTCATGAAAATAATTCATTCCATATACAGCTTAGAAATTGCCTATGTATTTTGGGAATTGAGCATTGCAAGTACCTTATTAAAATTCATTTTACATTTATATGAATTTATTCCTATACCAAAGAATTTTCCAGAAGAGTCACACATTTAAGTCAGACAGCCATCATAATATAAGTTGAACTTCATAGTTCACATCAATGAAATAATATATATATATATAGTTTTCTCTCTTAAACAAAAATACCTCAAGGCTATTTTCTCTTATATTTCTGTAATTTTTCTCATCTTTTTCTATAAATGTCTTATTCCTTCTTTATCTATTTATTTGTAAACTATGAAGTTTTTGGTGCAGGTCTTTTTTTTTTAATAAGGAGATTAAACTTTATTTTTTAATCTTAACTTTTTTTTAAAGGTTTGAGTTCCAAATTCTATCCCTCCTTCCATCTCCCCCCTCCCCCCTCCCCCTCCCTGAGATCATAAGAAATCAGATGTAGGTTATACATGTGCAATTATGTAAAACATTTCCATATTGGTCATTTTTTACAAGAGGACTTGAACAAAAGAAAAGAAAACTGAAAGGAAGAAAATGAAAAATAGCATTCTTCAGTCTGTATTCAAACAATATAAGTTCTTTCTCTGGAGGTGGATAGTGTGCTTCATCAGTATGCTTAGTCCTTTGGGATTGTCTTGGATTATTGTATTGTTGAGAATAGATGTCATTCACAGTTCTTCATCAAACAATATTACTGTTACTATGTGCAATGTTTTCTTGGTTCCATTCACTTCAATATGCTTCAGCTCATGTCAATCTTTCCAGGTTTTTCTGTAATTGTCCTATTTATCATTTCTTATACCACAATAATATTCCTTTACAATCATATACCAAAGATTGTTTAACAATTCCCCAACTGATGGGAATCCCTTTGATTTTTAATTCTTAGCCATCACAAAAAGTTACTATAAATATTTTTGTACAAATAGGTTCTTTCCCCTTTTTTGGATGTCTCTGGTATATAGACCTAGCAGTGGTATTGCTGGATCAAATTTGGTATCACAATTTAATAGCTTTCTGGGCATAGTTCCAAATTGTTCTCCAGAATGGTTAAATCAGTTCACAACTGCACAAATAGTGCATTAGTATCCCAGTTTTCCTTCATTCCCCCCAACATCCAACATTTTTTTTTGTCATATTAGCCAATCTGAGTGGCATGAGATGGTACCTCAGATTTATTTTAATGGTGCAGGTGTTTAAAGACCAATGCAATAGAATATTCTCCATTTTCCATCATTGGTATAGACTGTGGAGGAGAGAGTATACTTTTTTAAAAGTTCTGTGGGAAGAGGAAAGGGGACAGGAATATTATTTAAAGCATCTTCTTTCTACCTCCAAGTGATCCTCTTGAATTCTGAAGAAAAAAAAATAAAAAAATAACTCTTTCATAGGAATCCATCTCAAGTAATGTTATTTCTACGTATTAAAACCAACATCTAAGACTCACCATCCAAACTTTCTGGTTAATTATTCTTAATTGTTTTACTAGGAAAGTGATAAATTGTTCAACATAGTGAATTCCAAACCACAATCTTTTAATCATCTAGGAATATTCCAAAGATATTGAGGGACAGAGGACATGGAGAGCTCTAAACATATGGTAGCCTTTCAGATTTTAAGATATGCTCTTTCCATGTAAAGAGGAATCTTGAAAAGTAATTTGAAGCAGTTTAGTCATGGTAGAACGTGCAAAACAAACTCTGGGTATTTTGTTAAATTTTGAAGAGCTGACATAATGTGATTAACAGAAAGTCTTTTGAGAACACTGATGTTATACTGTGTAAAAAAAATGAGAAATGTTCACCTAAAGTGTTCTAATTCCATATTGTCTAATTGAGGCTTTCAGAATTTTAATTAACTCTTTGAATCATGCTGGGAGTAAATTAAGCAGCAAATCCAGCAGTTGCTGAATGCAGGTAGGTATTCTGTGAATCATATAATCAACACCCTTTATCAGCTAGATGATTTAAGTTTATAAAAAATAATGAAAAAATAAAGTCTGGAAGTATTGTAAATCTCACTTTCTGAAAATGTATTCATTCCATAAATTGTCAGGTGGTATCCCTGCGTACTGGAAGCAACTAAACACTTTCTGAAAGAGCTTTATTTACTCCTGTGGAATAGTGGAGTTTTCATGTCATACATTTTATTTATTTTCAAAAGGTGACAACTTCAATACTTTGCCACTTCATCTCTACCATTATTTGAAATAGATAGGTGTTATCAGTCATTATATGTTTATTGACTTATAATTCATTTTTCAAAACTTCTCCAAACACCTCATGCTAAACGATACTTCTATAATATAACTCAGAAGCCCTTGCAATTCACTGTACTGCACTGTACCTTGGGGCACAAACTGTATTCCTCTCACCAATAGCTACCATATATTCAAAGACCTCACCACTGCACTGAGGACAGAATCCAAACTCCTTTGGGTAGCTGTAAGGGCTCTCTATGTGTATCCACCAATCTGTATATATCTCTTCCTTCCCTTCATTAATATGATTCTTGTGTTCCAGGCAGTCTCTTTTCCTCAGTTAGGAGACTTGCCAAATTCTTTTACCTTGAAACTCATGTGGTTTAACATCTTGTATAAATATCTTTTCCATCTAGTCAAATTCTCCTTTGGTCTCCAACTCTTATCTCACCTGTTCCATGTTTTGTTTTTTTTTCCCCATCCCATACTGCACTATTTTTCTTCTGAACATGTAGTCTGGACCATTTGCATATGTGTATGAAACATGATTAAAAGAAAGGTGATTTTTCTTATTAACATACCACAATTTTTGTATACAAATCATGGTTATATTGTTCAAAAAAGTCACATCAGAAGGTAATACACTTAAGTCAATTATGCAACAACTGCTCTCTCTGTTTCTTTGAAATTCCTCTTTTTCAATTCAGCCAATGACACATTTTTGAACACCTTCAATTGTCATAAACACTTGGCCTTGGGTGGTGCAGCTCACCTTTATTAGTAGCCAAAAGCCATTTGCGATCAAATCTGATGAGGAAAATGGCTGATTCATCTGGGAAATACCATTATATTGTCAAAAGCAAGGGAGGGTGTACTATTAGGAAATAGTACTACTGAGCTCCTCTCCACCCCCCCCAAAATCCCCCTACAAACATCTAAACAGATTTAGAAGATGCACTGAATCTCATTGGAGGAAAACAAGTAGGAGTTGCATGAGTCACTTTTCTAGCCCAGCCTTGTGTAGGAATAGAGGTCTACAGAGAGTGGTGGCAGGGTCTGGCCAGGAGCAACTGTACTGATAACTCTAATGCCCATGGAGAGGCTGTGTACCAGGACAAGAAAATATCTCAGATCCCCCACAATGGTAACAAGTGCTGTTTTGTGGGATCATAGATCAAGGATGGATTGAGGAGGGGACATGTGCCCATGGGTGGTATTCTGGGTTAGGGAGTGGCTATAGGCCTGAGGCAATGTACCTAGAAAAAAATAAGTTCAGAAGGAAGAAACAATGATGTGGCTCAGATCCCCAGAAACTGAAAGCCCCACTTTAGCACACCAGGAGGTAATCCTGGTGCCTCAGCATTCTACAGCAAAGGGGTCTTCCAGTACCTCAGCAAATAAAAGGGAAGCAGCACTACAAAGGGGCCCAAGCAGATAAACACCCTGAAACATTCACCTGAAAGGAGCTGAAAAAAGCTAAAGGAAAGGAAAAGCAGGCAACCTAGAGTTGCTTGAGAGTTCCAGCCTTGCTGATTCCAGCCCAACACCAGGTAAGCTGTCAGAACCCTACAGCCTCCAACTGCCAACCAGGAGGAGATCCTGAAGCCCAGGTGGTGGAGCAGGCAAACATCAACACCTGGACCTCCCAGTGCCTCAGTGAGGGTCGGGGAACAGGTGGAAACCAGCTCAGAAAACCACCAGGTGCCTCAGCATTCTACAGCAAAGGAGTCTCCCAGTGCCTCAGCAAAACTAAGGGAAGCAGCACTGCAAAGTGCCCCAGGAAGACAAATACCCTATAACATCCATCTAAAAGGAGCTGAAGAAAGCTAAAGGAAAGGAAAAGCAAGCAATCTAGAATTGTCCAAAAGCTCCAGCCTTGCTGATTCTACCCCAACACCAGGTAAGCTGCCAGAACCCTACTGCCTCTAATTGCCAACATTGGAGGCCCCAGCACACAAAGCCAGTGACCAAGACCTAGGATCCCAACACAAGAAACTTGGGTCAGTGCCCTCTGCTCCCCAGCAGGACAGCTCAATCTCTTTAAAGGCCAGGGAATAAAAGAAAAACCATGAGTAAAAAGAACTATGGGAAAATACTATGGGAAAAGTGAAGATCAAGACAGAAATTCTGAAGAGGACAACATTGTCAACAAACCCACATCTGGAACCTCAAAAGGGAATATGAACTGGTCTGAAGACCAAAAAGCCTTCTTAGAAGAGCTCAAGAAGGATTTTAAAAGTCAAATGAGAGAGATAGAAGAGTCCTTGAAAAATAAAATTGGCCAATTGGAAAAAAAAAGTACACGGAAGAAAACAAGTCCCTAAAAAACACAAATGGCCAAATGGAAAAAAAGTACACCAAAAAAAACAAATCCCTTAAAAATATAATTAGACAATTGGGGAAGGAAGTAGAAAATCTAACAGAGGAAAACAGGTTGTTAAAAATTAGAATCAGACAAATGGAAACTAATGACTATAGAGAACAACAGTCAGTCACACAGAAACAAAAAATGAGAAAATAGATGAAAATGTAAAATACCTCATTGGTAAAACAACTGACCTGTAAAACTGATCCAGGAGAGACAGCTTAAAAATTATTGGCCTACCTGAATATCACAATGAAAAAAAGAGTGTGGACAGTATCTTTCAGGAAATCATAAAGAAAAACTGCCCTGAAGTCCTAGAACCAGAAGGTAAAATAACCATATAAAGAATTCACTGCTCACCTCCTGAAAGAGATCTCAAATTAAAAATGCCAAGGAATATAATAGCCAAATTCCAAAATTACCAGGTCAAAGAGAAAATACTGCAAGCAGCCAGAAAGAAACAATTTAAATATCATGAAACCACAGTCAGGATTACACAGGACCTCACAGCTTCTACATTAAAAGACCATAGGGTGTGGAACATGATATTCCATAAGGCAAAGGAGGATGAATTGTAGCCAAAGATCAACTACTCAGTGAAAATAAGCATGATCTTTCAGGGAAGGAGATGGATATTCAATGAAATAGGTGACTTCCAAACCTTCCTGATAAAAAGGCAAGAGCTCAACAAAAAAATTTGATCTTCAAGTACAAGATTCAAGAGAGACATAAAAAGGTAAATGGGACAGAAAAATACAATATGTTGTTAATAAGGGCAAACTGTTTACATCCCTACAAGGAAAGATGACATTTCAACTCTTGAGGCCTGCCTTGCCTGTGTGCCCATGCTGAACTGTGCTCCTCTCCCTGCTCAGGTGATATGCCTTTCTGATCAAGCATCCAAGCTGTCTTGGGCTGTAAATTTGTTTCACTCTGTCTTTTTGTTGGTTCTGCTGCTTTAGAATTTGTTTAAAGCCATTTTTATAGGTATGTGGAGGGGTTTCAGGGAGAACTCAAGCAAGTCAATGCTTTTACTGCACCATCTTGGCTCTGCCTGTCCAATAATTCTTAAATTATCATTCCTGAATCTATTTTCCAGGTCAGTTGTTTTTCCAATCAGATATTTCACATCATCTTCTATTTTTTTTTCATTCTTTTGGTTTTGTTTTACTGTTTCTTGATTTCTTATAAAGCCATTAGCTTCCATTTGCTCAATTCTAATGTTTAAGTATTCAATTTCTTCAGTGAGCTCTTGGACCTACTTTTCCATTTGGCCAATTCTACTTTTTAATTTTTTTCTTCTTCAGTGAATTTTGTACCTCTTTTGGTACATTTGGCCTAGTCTATTTTTTAAGATTTTTTTTTAGTATTTTTTTGTTTCATTTACCAAGATGTTGAATCATTTTTTCATGATTTTCTTGCCATCACTGTCATTTCTCTTCCCAATTTTTCCTCTACTTCTGCCTCCATAAGGCCACAATGTTGACCATCATTATGTGCTTTGTTTTTACCATCCCAAAGAAGCCATCTTTTTATGTTCTTTTTAAAAATATTAATTAATTTATTTTTAGTTTGATAGAATTTTCCAAAATGAGTCTTTTGGAGTTGTCTTAGATCAGTACATTGCTGAGAAGAGGTAAGTCTATCAAAGTTAGTCATTGCACAATGTTGCTGTAACTGTGTACAATGTTCTTCTGGTTCTGTTCATGTCATTCAACATCAGTTCATGTAAGTTGTTCCAAGTTTTTCTGGTCTGCCTACTCATCATTTCTTGTGGAATAACACTATTCCATTACATTTATATACTTCAGCTTGTTCAGCCATTCCCCAATTGATGGACATTCCTTCAATTTCCAATTCTTGGCCCTCAAAAAAGAGCTGCTATAAATATTTTTGTACACATCTGTCCTTTTTCTATTTGTATAATCTCTTTGGGATACAGACCTAGAAGTGGTATTTCTGGGTCAAAGGATATGCACAGTTTTATAGCCCTTTGGACATAGTGCGAAATTGCTATCCAGAATGGTTGGATCAGTTCAGAACTCCACCAACAATGCATTAGTGTTCCAATTTTCCACATCTTCTCCAACATTGATCATTTTCCTGTTTTGTCCTGTTAGCCAATCTGCTATGTGTAACATGGTGCCACAGAGTTGTTTTGATTTGCATTTCTCTAATACATAATGATTTAGAGCATTTTTTCATATGATTATAGATAACTTTAATTTCTTCATCTGAAAATTGCCTGTTCATATCCTTTTGGGAATGACTTGTATTGTTATAAATTTGACTCAGTTCTCTAAATATTTTAGAAATGAGGTCTTTATCAGAAACACTGATTGTAAAAATTGTTTCCCAGGTTTCTCCTTCCCTTCTAATCTTGATTGCATTGGCTTTGTTTGTGCAAAAGCTTTTCAATGTAATGTAATCAAAATCATCCATTTTGCATTTCATAACATTTTCTATCTCTTGTTTGGTCATAAATTCTTCTATTATCCATAAATCTGACAGATAAACTACAAGGGGACCATCTTTTAAAAATTGTTGTAGTTATTTTGTTAAGTCAGAAGACCTTTCTAGTGCCAAGGCATATGATTTTTTGTCTGTTTATTGATGGAATAGGAAATATGGTTGGAAAGGCAAGGTACTTTCAAACTAAGAAAAATCCCAAGTACCAGAAAAATGAATTAGAAAATGAATTAGTTGCATATCCTTGGCCACACTACTTAATGCCTTTGGGATTCAATTTCCTTTATTCAATTCAATACAATTGATCATTTATTAAACATATACTATTTTCAAGATAATTACTTAGAAAAGAGAAGTGATGTGAAGAAGAGTAAAGAGAGAATGATAGGTAAGAGGTTTTGAGTCTAAGTGATGGGGAAAATTGAGGTATAATCATTAGAATTAAGGATATTGGAGGAAAATTGGTCTTTTGTGGGAAGAATTCAATTTTGGATATGCTGAGGTATTAATAGGAGGTATCCAAGAGGAAGCTGAAAATATATTAATTATTGAGATTATTTTTTGGCATTATAATCCCAAAAGTGAGGATTCAAGCTATTAGTTTGCTTTTTAGAGAGACTGGAAAGAGATTTGTAAAAAGGGTGGAGGTGAGATTTCCCTTCCATCTATCAAATTCTGTGATTGAATTTTGAGTCATAAATAAATTCAAAATTGCCACAGCTCCAAAAGTTGTTCATTTACTTCCAGGAAGTAGTTTCTAAAGTAATCTTGCCTTAATTTAGCAAGCATAAGCCTAAGATTGAAATATGAGGTATTAAAATTTTTCAAAAGTATTTCATTTATGACATTTCAGTTAGTTTTAAGAACTTAAAGAATTATTATTTATATTTTACAGAAATTCATAAAAAATACATTAGTTTAATCTATGATATTTTGTTGACCAATTTATAATGATATTTATGTTTAGTAGAGTTGATGAATGATTTATCAAAATCCTAGAATTGTTTTTTCATTTCCAAATCAAAATCTAAATAGAAGGGAAATAGGGATTTCATCCTCGTCTGTCTTTGAAAATTGTGTAGAGGTGTTAGTTTAAAGTTTGCATCTGGAAGCCAGCAGAAAATCATAAATTGGCAGGATTTTTCATATTCAGACTTCCAACATGTTAATAAATGGCAATTACAAACAACAGAAACACCTGCTTGCTAGTTTTATAAGCAGCTGTTTCCTTGGACATGAAGCACTTAACTTCAATCCAGTATTCAAGAAAGTATTAAAATCTCTATTCTCATGGGATGCTTGTTTCTAACAGTATTGCAGAATATTAAACAGGACCAGGTTTTTAAATTAACCAATTAAGCAACAAGTATTTATTAAGTACCTCTTACATGCCAGGTACTATGCTGACATATTTGTGTTCTGAGGGTAAGACAGAAAACATAAAATAAGCCCTACTCTCAAGGAGTTTATATTCTAACCAGGAAGACAATTGTAAATGTTTACAGTGTAAATATGTGATGATATGCAAAATAAACATATACAGAAAGAATAAATACAAAAGAAATCAAAGATAGTAAAAAAAAATGAGGTAGTTTGGAAAGATAGGCACTAATAGTTGGGGAGATAAGAAAAGTTTTCTTGTTGAAGGTCATATTTGAGCTTTGGCTTAAAAGAACATGTAGGAGAGAGTATATTCCAGGCAGAGACATGGAGATGATAGATGTATTGGCCTCTGTGAGGAATAGAAAAGCTAATTTGACTGAGATATGGAGTATGAAAAGTAAAGTAATGCATAAGGAGACTGATAACGTATTTTAGGACAACATTATGAATAGTTTTACAAGCCAAAATGACATTTTAAAAATTTTATTAATTTATTTTAAACACAGATACCAAAACTTAAATATACAATAAGAAACATATTATAAACTTAAATATTGAAACATAAATACAAAATAAGCAAAGAAAAAAAGCATTGCCATGTGTACAGCAGAACATAACAGAGGATTCAAAACATACAGCAATAAATCTCCATTTCAAAAAAGCCTAGATAATAAATACTATGCATTGTGTTCAGAGCTGTCCATCTTTACTTTCTTGTAAATTTTCTTTCACTCTCTGCTATGTATTTTTTACTTTGTTCTTTTTTTCTCATTCTTCCCTCCCTCTCACAAGAAAGCTATAATTAAGTACATACACACACATACTTATATGCATACCTACATACATAGACATTTACCCACAAAGATATATATGTATATGTTATATATACACACACTTACATATACATACATACATTAGATATCTATAACCATAATCATATGTGGACATATATATTCATATGCATATATGTAAGGTGATACTATATTATATGTCATTTGTTTCTCTGAAGATTGACAATCTCTTCCTTCATAAGTCTTTAATCTGGTTCAGGTGCACTTGGGAGTATTGTAGGCAGTCCACTGACTATTTGACACATCTAGTATAGAAGATGATCCAGAAGAAGAGCCTGAAGAGTTCTCAAACAAGGAGGAAGAGAACTAGGTGAGAGCAATGTCATGAAATATCAAAAAAGAGCTAATATCCAGGAGGATGGAGTGGTCAACAGAGTCAAAAGCAGCAGGGAGGAATTCTAAGAAAATGAAAACTGAGAAAAGATCATCAGCTCTGGCAATTAAGTTATCATTGGTAACTTTGAATAGAATACTTTCATTTGAGTGATGAAGTTGGGAGTTAGATTGCAAAGGGTTGAGGAGTAATTAAGAGTAAAGGATATGTAGATATTCATTATTGAAATATATTCCAGGAATTTAAAAAGCCATATTCTCATTCCACATCTATACTCATTCATATATTCATTCATTCACTCTATCATTAATTTATCTATGCATGCATCAATCTATCCACTATTTTGACTGAGTACCTGTTGCATGCATGGTACCATGCAAGATGCTGAAGGGGTGTGAAAGAAATGAATGGCTTGGTCTCTGCTTTCTGAAGCTTACAGTCTGTTTAGGGAGAAAAGGGTTACATATAAAATAGTTAAGTAATTATGGAAATTCAAATTTTATTAAGTTCTAAATTAATAGAAAATTATAATGTCCAACTCTTCAGTTTATCATTTAAATAACCTACCATCCTAAGGGTCAAGATTAAGTATTAAGGCACTGGCCATAAAGTCATGAAGAATTGGGTTCAAGTCCTTCTTTCCATGAATATATAACCTTGGACAAGTCATTAAACCTCTAAATACTCCAAGCAATTCCCTAAGAATATAGGTTGAAGAACAGTTGCTAATTTGTATTAATAGAGAATATTTCCTCATAGGGAAATTCCTTGTAGTCAGTTAACAAACATTTTTACATGCTTACTCTGTGCCAGGTGTTGTTGTTGTTGTTATTGTTATTGTTTGTCTTTCTTTCTGGAAGAGGATCATGATAGCAGGGAGATGATGCCATGACATGCAAATGAATTGGAGTTAAGTGAGGGAGGGCTCTGCAAAGTCACCAGCCTCACTTTATACTTTGGAGCCATCTGGGTCCAGTGGACAGATAGAGATCAGGACAACTGGAGATGACCCACCATGCAGCAGGAGCCACCTTGGCCTTTCCAAGCTAAGGTCTTTAAAAGGTCTGACTTTGACTGAAGCATTGCCCATTCAATGATTGAAGCTTAATAAGAAATGAGGCAGAGAATGACCTCTTTACCTAACCAAATGAAAAATTGACCTGGGAGGGGAAGACCCTTAGGTTTCTGGCCAAAACAGAAACAATTGCTATTTCATTAACTCTGAGCCAATCAGGGCTCAAACAATGACCAAGTAGGGCTTGGCCTGGGACCTATTGTTAGCCAATCAATGAGGGCCAGAGTGATTTGTGGTTAAAAAAAATTCAGAGATTGAAATAAACTTTGTATTCTCTTTGGATCAAGCATCCGTAGGTAAGAGTGTGATATCCTTTGTGGACAGAGGGAATGGAAAGAAAGAAAGGAGAGGAAGGAAGGAAAAAAGGAAGGGAGAGAGAGAGAGAGAGAGAGAGAGAGAGAGAGAGAGAGAGAGAGAGAGAAAGGAAGAAGAAGATGAAGAAGCTGAAGAAAAAGGAAGGAGGGAAGGAAGGAAGGAAGGAAGGAAGGAAGGAAGGAAGGAAGGAAGGAAGGAAGGAAGGAAAGAAGGAAGGAAGGAAGGAAGGAAGGAAAGCCATGTTACCCAATTGGTCAGTTTCAGTTTGGTTTCCAGTGGCCAGCTCCTTTCCTACTTACAGAGATTGTTGTTTGTCCTTCCTTCTTGAAGAGGACCATGACATGAGAGAAGTGATGCTATAAAATGCAAGTAAATTGGATTTAAGTGAGGGAGGGCTGTAGAAAGTCACCAGCTTCACTTTCTCCTCTGGAACCATCTGGGTCCAGTGGCCAGATCAGAACAACTGGAGATGGCCCAGGATGCAGTGCAGGACCTTTGCCTTTTCTAGCTAAGGTCTTTAACCTTAACTTTAACCTTAAGCTATCAGTTTGACTGAGGCAATACCCATTCAGTGATTAAATGAGACAGAGAATGACCTCTTTACCTTATCAATATATGTATAGATAGATAGATTGATCAATCAATCTGGGAGGGGAAGACCCTCAGGATTTCTGTCAAACTTTTTAACCCCAGATGAAGGAGGAGAAAAAGAAGGAAGAGGTGGGACAAGAAAGAGGAACAGGAAGAGAAAGAAGAGGAGGAAGGGAAGGAAAAAGAGGAAGAAGAGAAAAAAAAGAGCCACCATCTTCTCAAAACTGAAAACTGGATTATATAGATCATCTCCACCTTTGCACCACTCCTACCATTTGCCAGATCTTCAGACATTAACAATCCTAATTAAGTAATGACAACTGCAATATCCTCACTCCTCTCCAGGCTTTTTTCTACCATAGCCCAGAAACCTCTGTCCTAGAAGCTTACTTCAGGTCTGAAATTTATACCCTAGAAGTACACTTTTAGGACTTTCCCTCTTATTGGATGGCCTCTACCAGAATCTCCGTTTAAGGATGGCAACCAAGTTGGCCATGTCTCATTCCTCTCCAGGCTGCACTCTGGGTTTACTCCAGCACATGTCTTTTTATATCATGTTTATTCTATCTTCAATCTATGTCTGAAGGTTATTGTCCTTAGTATAGAACATAGAAATAAAAAGGGAGTTGTCACTGTGTCATCTATTATCTGTTATCATCTCATTCATCCAAAACAATATGATTACACCTTCCTCTTCCTCTTCATCTTGCTCTCAAGATGATGAAAGTCCTTTTTCCCGCTTTTTAGCTTTTTTGTAAGTCTCGAATTAATGTGGGCTTTAATCATTTGGATACTATTCTTCTAGAACTTTGCCACTCTTGTATTTTCTACCCATTACTTGTCTGTGCTTCCACTCATCAATACATATTTCTTCTTAAATACAGTCCAGTTATAACAACTGACATTTGTATATATGTGTGTATACACATGTATACATGTCAGGGCTGGTAGTGTTATCTCCCAGATGGAAAAAAATAAAGTTTAGAGAGATTAAATGATGTAACAATAATGACAAAGCTAGTAATTATCACAGTCAGATTTTAACTCCACATCCTCCTGATTCTAAATCTGTTAATCTATCCATCAAGTCACGTTACCAGTTGAGCCTCCCTGTGTATTTGTAGTCTCTGTGGACAGTTCCTTCTTTGTTGTTATTGCTCTTCTTGTTGTTGTTAAGGATCCTCTTCTTTAGGGAGTAGAATTTTGTTCTGTCCCTTTGGATCAACATCCTGTGTGCAATCTCTCTTAAACTTTACCTTTGTTTTCTCTGAAATCAGACATCTGCTCTTCTCAAATCAAAGCACACATTATATTTTTTCCCAGTTTATATATTGTTAAGTCTTATATACTATTAGAGGGCTTTGCTAAGGCTTGTGATAATAAATTGACTGGGTGATAGCAGACATTACTCATGGTGTCTTTGTAGTTTTCTTTCAGGTAGAAATTTTCTGAAGACTATGATGTAAGAATGCTATAATTCTCTCTTACTTGCCCCAAAGAATAAATTCAAAATAAAGTTAAATAGTAATGAATGTGGATTTTTATGATCATTTTAGCTTATGGACTTCAAACTGAGTTCCAATCCTGTCAGGTCAATTAGTCACTCTGATGCCTCAGTTTCCTCACCTACTATATAAAATTGGCATATTGAACTCTGTTCCCAAAGATCACATCCAAATCTATGACTACATAAGTAATAATAAAGTGTTTTAGCAGTCAAAGAGAAGTGATAATCAACATAGACTGGTGTGGTCTAGATTAGAGGTATCAAATATGTGCTCTCCAACATTCTCAAGTGCAATCCAAACCAAATTAAAATGTAATTGGAGTATATTTAGCAAAATAAGTAAAAACACAACAAAATAGATAATATTACATTTTAAAACTAAGTCAATATGCAGCCCACAGGGATCCTTCTGTATAGTTTACTGGTCCCCATTTCTATTTGAGATGGACACCACTGGTCTAGGGAAATGAAGCCTGTAATTGGATATGGAAATAAAGATTGGACTTGGTATGGTTCCGAGCATTAGTAAAAAA
Source organism: Vombatus ursinus (assembly GCF_900497805.2). NCBI lineage: Eukaryota > Metazoa > Chordata > Mammalia > Diprotodontia > Vombatidae > Vombatus > Vombatus ursinus. Next base: position 1,524,727 of record NW_020950566.1, on the reverse strand, counting down.
AAAAAATCAAAACAAAACAAAACCATGTTTTAGTTCAAATAGTACTTGAAACAAAATAAAGGAAAAAATAAAGATATCTCCCTATTTCCTTACACACACACACACACACACACACACACACCTATCTTGGATATTCATTCATGCTTTCACCTCTTGCCTCTTTCTCTTTTTCCTTTTCCATGTTCTTTTTTTTGTCTTCTTTTACAAAACAATGGTGATAGGACGGGGTGGTTGGACAGAGAGATGGAAGGTGATCAGGACTTCTTGGCTCCCCCAACTTTCCTGCCCTGCCTCTACCTTGGGAAAGATAATTTGATTGAGCACAGTGATCAGTACTCCACCAATGCCTGACTTGACCATCAGGCTAGACCAAAGACAAGACATTTGTCCTGCAGCCACTTACATATTTTCCCCTTACTGATTTTCAAGTATTGATGATCAAATCAACTCTAAACCAAAGGCTGTGTGGTGCCTTCCAATTTGGAATCAGAGCACCTTGGATTAAATCCAGACTTTAACACTTATCTGTATGACTTTGGGCAAATCACCTATAGGATCAAAGGATTGTTGATTTAGAGCTAGAAGGAGCCTTTAAGGTGAACCTTGATGATGTTGTTCAGTCATGTCTGACTCTTCATAACCCATTTGGGGTTTTCTTGGGAAGGATATTGGAGTCATTTGCCATTTCCTTCTCCAACTCATTTTACAGATGAGGAAACTGAGGCAAATGGGGTTAAATGACTTGTCCTGGGTCACACAGCTAGTAAGTTTCTGTAAGTGCCTTAAAGATAAATAGATCAAACTGGAGGAGTAGTGGAGATGCATGGATTTTATTTCATAGTGACTGCCTATTTTATTTCAGGTTCAATTTAAGTTATTGACCATAGTCTATGAAGTCCTAAATGGTTTGGGACCTAGCTACTTTTTGAAATTGCTTCTAATTTTGTGCATCACTTGGGTCTCCTTCTGACAATACCAAATAACATCTACAAGGAGCTAGACGCAATTTTTGCTTCCTTGGGTTGCATAATTCCCAATCCGCCCTAATGCAGGAGATAATTAGCTGAGAATCATGTCAGAGTACAAGATGTTGATATTTTATTGACTTGTGGATACTACTGCTCTGTTTTTTACATCACATCAACATAACAAAATATAGTCCAAAGCTTTTGGTGATACAATGGATTTGTTTATATAGCAAATTGAATTATAAATCCAATAGAGCCTGGTAATGGGTATTATGTCTCTCACTCAAAGTTTCTTCCATTGGTAAAATCTCTTTTCCCCACCATGGCCCAAATAATAGTTTTTTATAACGGAATTTCAATCAAATTGCACTTATTATTTAATTGGATTTTATTACAGAGAATATTATTTGAAAACTTCATTGCTAATACATATGTTACTGGTAAATAATAAGACTTTCCTTTTGATAAAATTGTGTATATATACATATATATATTTACTAGCATTAGGATTATAACAATAAATCATTTATCATGACACATAAAAGATACCAATTACATGATATGCAGATCATCTATTAGTACTAAAGTGTATTCCGTTTTGATTATTCTCTTTGTATAGTAAATACTGTTAATAACTGATATTTATACAGTACTTTAAAAATTCTTAATTCACCCAGGTTATTAATTATTTCAATTAATCCTGAGAAATAAAACTCTGAGAAATAGAAGCCATCATTATCTTCTTTTGAAAGAACATGAAGCTTTCAGAAGTTAAATGGCTTATCTAAGGTCATATAACTAATATGTATAAGACTTTGGACTTTAAACCAAGTCTATGTTACAATCCACTCTACTAAATCCATTTTACATAATACACTTTGCTAAATTTGTACTGTTCCATAATTGTGAGCCCCTAGAATGTGCATCAATGGAAAAAAAATGATTTAAAGTATTCAGGGAAAGTATACTAATTACCATGGGTCTTTCTCCTTTGATTTCAATAAACTATTCCCAATATTTTACTTCAAAATTCCCAAATACTTTTATGAAGATGTCTTTACCACATGCCATTTTGTAGTAACTTGGCTATAGAGTTTTGTTTACCCTTTATCTTCCAGTTGACTTGTTTCTTTCTTAAAAAAATTATTGATGCCTTTTGTCTTCATATCACAATAATTTCTGAGAAGACAAACCAACAAACAAAGCCTCCTACCCCTATCCCTCCAGATTTAACATGATATTGTAATAAAGAAAATAAATAAATTAAACAAAAATATATGATAGAGGCACTGACTCTGATAATGCATCAAGTTTTCTGTCATAGTGGAATACTGATTACTCTTAAATCATTTCATGAGAAGAGGGAAGTGAGTTTCATCCAGGGTATCGTCAGTGGTTTTTTGGTTTTGCAGAGATGGGCTCCTTTTTAATGATTTTTATCTTTCTTTTTACATTACTGTAGCCATGTATATTGTCCTTTTGACATTCCATATTTCACTCTTCACCAAGCTTTATAAATCTTCCTTTCCTAAGCCCCCATCCCTGCTGTATTCTCATATTTGTTAGCTCTTACTGTTTGGTGATAGTTCATTACATTCATATGCCATAGTTGGCTTTTTTCAACCATTCTATAGTCCAGAAACACTCGCTGTATTTTCACTTCTTTGACATCACAAATATTGTTGTTATGAATATTTTGATATGAACCAGGGGTGGGGAACCTGCCTCCTCGAGGCCACGTGTGGCCTTCTGGGTCCTTGGTTGCAGCCCTTTGACTGAGTCCCAGTTTTATAGAAGAAATCTTTTTATTAAGGGGATTTGTTCTGTGAAGTTTTCATTGAGTCAAAAGGCCTCACTTAGGGGTCTAGAGGGCCACATGTGGCCTTGAGGAGGCAGGTTCCCCAGCCCTGGTTACAACTCTATTTCTGTCTGATATCCTTATAGCATTAAGTTAATAGTGAAAATCATTTATTCAACAGAGAATTTAGTAATATTCTGTGCTTAATTTGAAACATAAATCCCAAGGGACTAAACAAAACCACAGCTCTAACAATAGTGTACTAAAAGCACCTGTCTTCCTATGGTCCCTCAAACATGGGCTATTCCCATTGTTTTTGGGTTTTTTTAATCTTGTCCAGATCCAGGATGTGAAGTAAAACCTCAGGGTTGCTTGAATTTGCACATCTTATTATTAATTATTTGGAGAATATTAGAGTGTTTTCATATGGTAATTTATATTTTTCAATTCCTTTGAGATCAGTTTGTTAATATACTTTGACTTCTATTAGGGAATAGCCATTATTTCAATTTTTTTTGTGCAAATTCCCTGCATATCATGAATATCAGACTTTTATTAGTGATATGATGCAAACATTTTTTCCACTCTTCAGTTTCTACTCATGGAAATATTTTAATTTTTATGCAATTGAAATTATCTTTTTTGTTGCTTACAATCTTCTTTAACTCTTGTTTGGTTCAGAATTATTACCCTTGGGGCACATAGGTGGTGCAGTGAATAGAGCACTGGTCCTGAAGTCAGGAGGACCTGAGTTCAAATCTGGCCTCACAAGCTGTGTGACCCTGGGCAAATCACTTAACACCAATTGCCTAAAAAAAAAATTAAAAAAAAGAATTATTCCCCCTAGCCACAGGTATAAAAAATATAAACTCTTCTATTTTGTAAATGATATGTACTCATATTCAATGCACTGATTATAACATTTCAAATAGATGATTTGTCAAAGGTCCTTCATAGGTTTTCAGGCTTATTTATATGGAACTACAGATCAGTTATTTTGGCATATTACCAGTCAATTCATGTTTGAAATATCCCTACACCTTGTATGATTTCTAATCATTTTGCTGGCCAGTACAATAAAACAAGTCGAACAACTGACAATTTCTTCCATTGAACCAACTGATATTTGGATTGACTTGGATATTTTTGATAGTCTAAATCAATAAGAGTTATTGACAGTCTAACTGTTGTGAAATATAGGTCTTTTTTATCAGTGATTTGAGGAAAAATTAATAACAAAGAATGGGTAGGTTAAGAAATAATAAAGCAGGGGGTGGAGTCAAGATGGTAAAGTGAAAGTGGTGACTTGCCTGAGCTCTCCCCCAAACCTCTCCAAATACTAGTAAAAAAAAGGTTCTAAACAAATTCTATAGCAGCAGAACCCACAAAAAGACAGAGTGAAACAAATTTCCAGCCCAAGACAACCTGCATGGTTAATTATAAAGGTCTATCACAGACTTCCACTTCTGGGAGTCAAGATAGCAGATTAAAAAAAAGTCACTCTCACCCTCCCATATCAACCTCTGAAAGCCCAGAAAATATTGCCCCAGAAAAAACCCTGGAACAGCTGAACCAAAAGAAAGATGGGGTGCAGTAGTCCAGTAGCCCAGGTAACTTAAAGGATTAATGGGAAAGGCCTCTCTTGCCCTGGGGAAAGGGGAGTAGTACTGAATGGGAGGTGGCCCAGCAAGCTAGTGGAAAGTTCCACTTCAGCACACCAGGAGGAGATCCTGAAACCCAGCTGGTGGAGGAGGCAAACACCAACACCTGGATCCCAGAGTGCCTCAGTGAGGGCAGGGGAACTGGTGGAAACCAGCTCAGGAAAACACCAGGTGCCTTGGCATTCAACAGCAGTCTCCCAGTGCCTTAGTACCAAGGGGTGCCAGGCAGATAAACATCATGCAACATCTATCTAAAAGGAGTTGAAGAAAGCAAAAGGAAAGGAAAAGCAGGCAACATTCAGGGGCCAGACTACCCAATCCTACCCCTAGAGTTCCAGTGTTGCTGATTCCAGCCCAACACCAGGTAAGCTGCCAGAACCCTACAGCCTCAAACTGCCAGCATCAGAGGCCCCAGCACACAAAGACAGTGACCAGGCTCAAAGCTCCCAACACAAGAAGCTTGGGTCAGTGCCCTCTGCTTCCCAGAAGGAGAGCCCAATCTCTTTAAAGGCCAGGAAATAAGCAAACAAGCAAATAAGCAAAGTAAAAAGAAACATACCATAGAGTTATATTATGAGAAGAGTGAAGATCAAGGCAGAAATTATAAAGAAGACAAAATTGTCAACAAACCCACATCTGATACCTCTAAAGGGAATATTAACTGGTCTTAAGCCCAAAAAGCCTTCTTAGAAGATCCCAAGAAGGATTTTAAAAGTCAAATAAGAGGGGTAGAAGAGTCCTTAAAAATACAATTGGTCAACTGGAAAAAAAGTACTCTGAAGAAAACAAGTCCCTAAACAATACAATTGGTCAAAGGGGGAAGGAGGTACAAAATTTAAGAGAAGAAAATAATTGGTTAAAATTAGAATTGGGCAAATGGAAGCTAATAACTCTATGAGAGAGCAAGAATCAGTCAAACAGAAACAAAAGAATGAAAAAATAGATGAAAACGTAAAATACCTCATTGGTAAAACAACTGACCTGGAAAATCAATCCAGGAGAGACAATTTAAAAATTATTGGTCTACCCAAAAATCACAATGGAAAAAACAGCCTGGACAGTATCTTTGAGGAAATCATAAAGGAAAACTGCCCTAAGGTCCTAGAACCAGAGGGTAAAATAGCCATAGAAAGAATCTACCGTTCCCTGCCTAAAAGAGATCCCAAATTGAAAACGCCAAGGAATATAGTAGCCAAATTCAAAAATTACCAGGTCAAAAAAAATACTGCAAGCAGTCAAAAAGAAACAATTTAAATAATATGGAACCACAGTCAGGATTACGCAGGACTTTGCAGCTTCTACATTAAAAGACCATAGGACGTCAGGCAAAGGAGCTTGGATTACAGCCAAGGATCAAATACACAATGAAAATGAGGGTGATATTTCAGGGGAGGAGGTGGATATTCAATGAAATAGGGTACTTCCATACCTTCCTGATAAAAAGATGAAAGCTCAACAGAAAATTTGATCTTCAAATACAAGACTCAAGAGAGACATAAAAAGGTAAACTGGACAAAAATACAACATGTTGTTAATAAGGTCAAACTGTTTACATCCCTACAAGGGAAGATGACATTTGTAACTCTTGATAACTGAATTGTTATTACACCATGTTAAAGCAGTATACATAAAGGGGGTGGATATAAGTTGACTTTGATGTAATGATAAAAAAAATCTAATCAAGTGGGTTAAATGGATCCAAATAAGTGGATTAATATGACCTAATAAAATGTACTGAGAGAAAAGGAAAGGAGGAGGCAGACAAGGGTAAATTACATTACAGGAAAAGACAAAAAAAAACCTATTACAAAAGAGCAAAAAAAGGGAGGGAGATGTGCATTGTTTGAACCTTACTCTCATCAGATTTGGCTCAAGAAGGGCATAACATAATCAGTTAGGTACAGAAATCTAACTTGCTCTAGGGAAAAGGGGAAAGAAAAGGCAGGGGTGATGGAAGGGAGGGAAGAAGCAGTAAGGGTAAAGGGGAAGAAAAGAGAAGGGGCTAATAGAAGGGAGGAGAGACTGAGGGAGGCGGTGGTCAAAAGCAAAACATTAGTGAAGAAAGAAAAGCATAAATGGGAGGGAAAGGATGTAGAGGAAGACAAAGATAGTAATCATCACTGTGAATGTGAATGGGATGAACTCTCCCATAAAGCAGAAGAGGATAGCAGAATATATTAAAAAACATGATCCTACAATATGTTGTTTACAAGGAACACATTTGAAAAAGAGTGACACACACGGGGTAAAGGTAAAAGCCTGGAACAGAATATATTATGCTTCAACTGAAGTTAAAAAGAAAAAGCAGGGGTAGCAATCCTAATCTCAGACAAAGCAAAAGCAAAAATAAATCTTATCAAAAGAGATAAGGAAGGAAACTACTCCCTTCTAAAAGGCACTATAGACAATGAAGTAATATCATTACTAAACATATATGCACCAAATGGTATAGCATACATATTCTTAGAGGAAAAGTTCAGGGAGTTACACAAAGAAATAGACAACAAAACTATACTAGTGGGGGACCCCAACCTCCCCCTCTCTGAACTAGATAAATCTAACCACAAAATAAAGAAGAAAGAATTTAAGGAGGTGAATAGAATATTAGAAAAATTAGGTGTGATAGACCTCTGGAGAAAATTAAATGAGGATAGAAAGGAATATACTTTATTCTTGGTGGTACATGGCACATACACAAAAATTGAGCATGTACTAGGTGATGAAAACCTCACAATCCAATGCAGAAAAACAGAAATATTAAATGCATCCTTTTCAGTTAATGATTCAATAAAAATTATATGTAATAAAGGGTCATGGAAAGATAGACTAAAAAATAATTGGAAACTCAATAATGTGATCGTAAAAAATGATTGGGTCAAACAACAAATCATAGAAACAATCAATAACTTTATTCAGGAGAATGACAATAATGAGATAACATATGAAAACTTATGGGATGCAATGAAAGCAGTTTTTAAGGGAAGTTTTATTTCTCTAAATGCTTACATAAATAAAATAGGAAAAGAGGAGATCATTGAATTGGGCATACAACTAAAAAAACTAGAAAAAGAAAATAAATAACATTCCTCAATTAAACACAAAATTAGAAATATTGAAAACCAAAGGAAAAATTAAGAAAATTGAAATTAAGAAAACTATTCAACTAACAAAAAAAAACAACAACTAAGAGTTGGTTTTATGGAAAAAAATAGTAAAATAAATAAACCTTTGGTTAATTTAATTGAAAAAAAGAAAGAAGAAAACCAAAATACCATTATCAAGAATGAAAGGGGTTAGTCCACTACCAAGGAAGAGGAAATTAAAACAATATTTAGGAACTATTTTGCCCAACTGTATGCCAATATATTTGACAATCTTAGTGTAATGGATACATATTTACAAAAATATATATTGCCCAGCTTAACAGAAGAAGAAGTAAAATACTTAAATAACCCTATCTCAGAAAAAGAAATTGAACAAGCCATTAATGAACTCCCTAGGAAAAAAATCTCCAGGGCCAGGTGGATTTACAAGCAAATTCTATCAAACATTTAAAGAACAAATAATTCCAATACTATATAGACTATTTGGGAAAATAGGTGAAGAAGGAGTCTTATCAAATTCTTTTTATGATACAAATGTGGTGCTGATACCAAAACCACTAAGAGTCAAAATAGAGAAAGAAAATTATAGACCAATTTCTCTAATGAATATAGATGCAAAAATTTCAAACAAAATGTTAGCAAATAAATTACAGCACCTTATCACAGGAATAATACACTATGACCAGAGAGGATTTATACCAGGAATGTAGGGTTGGTTCCATATTAGGAAAATGATCAGCATAATTGATCATATAAATGCCAATAACTAAGAGAAAGCACATGATCATACCGATAGATGCAGAAAAAGCTTTTGAAAAAAAATACAACACTCATTCCTACTGAAAAACACTAGAGAACATAAGAATAAATGGAGTCTTCCTTAAAATAATAAATAGCTTCTACCTAAAACCTTCAGCAAGCATCAGATGTAATGGGGTTACAAGCTAGAAGTATTTCCAATAAGATTGGGGGTGAAACAAGGATGTCCATTATCACCACTGTTATTCAACATCGTACTGGAAACATTAGCTTTAGCAATAAGAGAAGAAAAAGACATTGAAGGCATTAGAATAGGCAAAGAAGAAACAAAGCTATCACTGTTTGCAGATGACATGATGTTATACTTAGAGAATCCCAGAGAATCAAGTAAAAAACTACTTGAAATAATAAACAACTTTAGCAAAGTTGCAGGCTATAAAATAAACACACATAAATCATTGGCATTTCTATATATTATGAACAAAGCCCAGCAGCAAGAGATAGAAAGAGAAATTCCATTTAAAGTTACTGTAGGCATTATAAAATACTTAGGAGTGTAGCTGCTGAAACAAACCCAGGAACTATATGAACACAATGACAAAACATTTCTCACACAAATAAAGTCAAATCTAAATAATTGGAAAAACATCAGGTAGGCCAAGTTAATATAATAAAAATACCAATTCTACCTAAGCTAATTTACTTATTCAGTGCCACATCAATCAAGCTACCAAAAATTATTTTATAGAGTTAGAAAAAAAATAATGACAAGATTCATTTGGAAGACCAAAAGGCCCAGAATATCAAGGGAACTAAAGAAAAGAAATGCAGGGGAAGGTGGCCTAGTCAGTCCAGCTCTTAAAATGTATTGTTAAGTAGCCATCATCAAAACTGCTCGGTACTGGCTAAGAAATAGAGTGGTGGATCAGTGGAATAGGTTAAGTATGCAAGACACAGTAGTCAATGACTATAGAGATCTTTTATTTGATAAACCCAAAGACCTCAGCTTCTGGAATAAGAACCCACTCTGACAAAATCTGCTGGGAAAACTGGAAGAGATTATGGCAGAAACTAGGCATAGACCAAAATCTCACACCATATACCAAAATAAAGTCAAAATGGGTTCATGATTTAGATGTAAAGGCTGATACTGTAACCAAACTGAGAGAGTAAGGAATAGTTTACCTATCAGATTTATGGAGAATAGAAGAATTAATGACCAAACAGGAGATAGAGAACATTATGAAAAGCAAAATGGATAACTTTGATTACATTAAATTGAGAAGTTTTTGCACAAATAAAGCCAATGCAAACAAGATTAGAAGGGAAGTAGAAAAGTGGAAAGAATTTTTACAACCAGTCTCTCTGATAAGGGCCTCATTTCTAAAATATATAGAGAATTAAGTCAAATTTATAGGAACACAAGTCATTCCCCAATTGATAAATGGTCCAAGGATATGAACAGGCATTTCTCAGATGAAGAAATTAAAGCCATTTATAGTCATATGAAAAATGCTCTAAATCACTATTGATTAGAAAAATGCAAATCAAAACAATTTTTAGGTACCCCATCACACCTATCAGATTGGTCAAGGATACAAAACAAGAAAATGATGAATGTTGGAGAAGATGTGGGAAAATTGGAACACTAATGCATTGTTGGTGAAGTTGTGAAATGATCCAACCATTTTGGAGAGCAATTTGGAACTACAACCAAAGGGTTATAAAAATGTGTATACCCTTTGACCCAGCAATAACATTTCCAGGGCTATATCCCAAAGAAATCATACAAATGGATAAAGGTCTCACATGTACAAAAAGCTTGGGACAGTACATTCTCCACAATGGAAGCTGACCCTCACCTTAACAAAGAGTTTAAAGCTCAAGTAATTGGCTAGGATTATGAGTAAACTGTGCAAAAATAATCAGACCATAGACTCTTTCTTTGGTGACAAAGAAGATCAAAACATATAACCAAAAAAAGACAACAAAATCAAAGCTCCTACATCCAAAGCCTCCAAGAAAAATAGGAATCAGTCCCAGGCCATGGAACAACTCAAAAAGGATTTTGAGAAGCAAGTTAAGAGAAGTAGAGGAAAACCTGGGAAGAGAAATGAGTGATGCAAGAAAATCTTGAAAAACTAGTCAACAGTTTGCTAAAGGAGATGCAAAAAAAAAATAGTGACAAAAATAACATCTTACAAAATAGCCTCACCCAAATGGCAAAAGAGGTCCAAAAAGTCAATGAGGAGAAGAATGCCCTAAAAAGTAGAATTGGCCAAATGGAAAAAGAAGTCCAAAATCTCACTAAAGAAAATACTTCATTAAAAATTAGAATGCAACAAATGGAAGCTAATGACTTTATGAGAAATCAAGACATTGTAAAACAAAACCTCAAAAATGAAAAAAAAATAGAAGACAATGTGAAATATCTCATTGGAAAAACAACTGACCTGGAAATAGATCCAGGAGAGAAAATTTAAAAATATTGGACTATCTGAAAGCCATGATAAAAAAAAAAGTACCTAGACATCATCTTTCAAGAAATTATCAAGGAAAACTACCCTGATATTCTAGAATAGAGGGTAAAACAGAAATGGAAAGAATCCACCAATCACTTCCTGTAAGAGATCCCCAAAGGAAAATTCCTAGGAATATTGTAACCAAATTCCAGAGTTCCAAGGTCAAGGAGAAAATATTGCAAGCAACCAGAAAGAAACAATTCAAGTATTGTGGAAACACAATCAAAGTAACACAGGATTTAGCAGTTTCTACATTAAGGGACCAGAGGGCTTGGTATATAATATCCCAGAGGTCAAAGGAGCTAGAATTACAGCCAAGAATCACCTACCCAGCAAAACTGAGTATAATCTTCCGGTGAAAAAATGGATATTCAATGGATATTCAAGCATTGTTGATGAAAAGACAAGAACTGAATAGAAAATTTATTTACAAATACAAGACTCAAGAGAAGCATGAACAGGTAAACTGGAAAGAGAAGTCATAATGGACTTAATGAGGTTGAATTGTTTATATTCCTACATGGAAAGATGATATTTGTAACTCATGAGACCTTTGTCAGTATTAGGGTAGTTGGAGGGGGAAAAATTATTATATGTACAGATAGATTGATAGATGGCACAGGGTGAGTTGAAGATGAATGAGTGATATCTGGAGAATAAATTTAAGGGGTGAGAGAGGATTATACTGGGAGAAGAAGAAAGGGAGACATAGGGTAAATTATCTCACATAAAACAGACAAGAAAAGGTTTTTACAGTGGAGGGGGAGTAGGGGAAGGTGATAGAGCCTGAGTGAATCTTATTCTCATCAGCTCTGGCTTAAGAAGTGCACTCATACGCACTCAATTGGGTATGGAAAGCTATCTTACCCTACAGGAAAACAGGGGGGAAGGGGATAAGAGACTGGGGAGATGATAGAGGGTAAGGCAGATTGGGGGAGGGGGTAATCAGAAGCAAATATTTCTGAGGAGGGACAGTGTCAAAAGAGAGAATAGAATAAATGGGGGGGATAGGATGAAGGGAAATATAGTTAGTTTTTCACAACATGAAAACTATGGAAGTGTTTTGCAGTACTAAACAAATATAACCTGTATTGAGTTCCTTGCCTTTTCAATGAGGGTGGGAAGTGAGGGAGGGAGAAACCCAAAGCTCTAAAACAAATGTGAAAAAATTTGTTTTCACATGCAACTGAGAAATAGAATATACAGGCAATGGGGTATAGAAATCTATCCTGCCCTACAGAAAAATAGAAAAGGCAGGGGATAAGAGAAGTGGGGGGAGATAAATGGGAGGTCAGAAAAGGGTATTCAGAATACACACTGTGTCAAGGTTGGGGGAGGGGGGAGATGGGGAGAAAATTTGAAACTCAAAATCTTGTGGAAGAGAATCTTGAAAACTAAAAATAAATTCATTAATGAATCTTAAAAAATAAAAAATTAAGACATTTGAGAAGAGTGAATATAATTGGATAAATGAGGGAAAGATCAAGTTTCAGACTATTGAGTTTGACATCCTATGGACAATTTCAAATTTGGAAATAGTCCTAAAGTAAGAGGACATAGAGAAAAGTCAGCATCAGAGTTAACAGTTTTAACAGAAAGAGTAGGTGTGCCCCTTAAGGCAGGAAACACAGGAAGAAAGTCAGAGGCTGTTGGAACAGTCATAGTGTTACCAGGAAGAAGGGGGAAGAAGGCTATTGAAGGTGATGAATAAAAGAATTGTCAGAAATATGAGTAGACCCTGGAGAATAGAGTGTGTTACAAAACCAGTGCTTCATGATGGTGGTAGTAGAAAGAGGGGTTAGTGGTGGTGGTGACCTACAGTGTTGCATATAACAAGGACATCAAGGAAAATGTGGACTGATAAGTCAATTTGTAATCTGCTTTGGCATACTCACAAGCATTTCAATGGAAACTCACAACTCCAGAAATAACTTTCTTGGTATCAAGAGACTTCTAAAAATTTCCCAGGTTCTTTTACACTCAACCTGCAGGCAGACTACACATAATACCCAGGTTCCCCTGACTTTGAACTTGGGCATTTCCACCAAAACTTGGGGAGTATCCCACTTTATCATACTCTCTTGGCCACAGGTGTGCCAAAAGAGGTCATGTGCTATTGTGAAGTGACTGCCTATAGTGACTAAGAAAGGAGAATGCTGCAGGTGTTAAGAACATGGACTGTGTAGTAGACTGGGCCTGTGTTGCTGACCATCTATAACCTGAGAAGACTGAATGATAGCCATGGCAGTGAGGGATTCACCCAGCCTGGCCAACAGCTTTTTCCTTCCTCTTGCTGTTAACCCAGGGAGAAGTAAGTTCTCCCACCTCCAACCAAGAATCCCTTAGCTTCCTGCTCCTTTACCTTGACCTCAATGCAGGGTAGCCAAACTGAGCCCAGCTGGAGAAGGAGTTTTGATTTCTAACTTACTTTTTTAACTTTCATTGTTCATGTTATTTAAAATGCTTACCTAAATCTTAGTGGCCATTAAAAAAAAAGAAAAGAAATAATAAGGCAGATACCGTAAGAGGAGGCATAGCAATGATGAATTTCCACTTCTTTAGGCATGTTTTTAAACCTTTTAGCATCCTTTCCACACAGGAGAGACACTCACAGTTGAAAATATGAAATCACAAGATGTCAGTGTTAGAAGAAACTTTTTGAGCCATATATTCCAACCCACATATAAAGAAGAAGACTGTCTACAGTATGCCTGACCAATGTTCATCTAAACTGTGATTGGAGAGATCCAGTGAAGGGAACTCATCTCCCAAGTAGCATATTCATCATATGGATAGCCCTAATTATGAAATATTCTTCCTACCAGTAAGTCCAAACTTGTCTTGTCATCAATAGAAGGAGTGGAAGAAGATCAGGAGACAGACAGTGACCAAATTGGCCAACTAAACTATTCAAAGAGGAAGAAGGAAGATAATGAGATCCTATATTTAGGGCTGGAAGATACCTTAGGAGCCAACTAATCTTACCCTTTCAACATCTTCAACTATCACTTACTAAGCCTGTCAGACCTCAAATCTGGAGAGAGTCAGCACTCTAGATCTATTCAGCTTCTAGAAGCTGAAGCCTACTAATTAAGAGCACAATTTTGCTCAAGAGAGAGCAAGGCAGGTAGTGAGGATTATCAGGCAGACGTGGATTATAGTGGAAATTCTTAACTCAATAACAAACAAAGCTGTCATAAGTTGATATGGATTTAGCATTTGGATGATCAGAGGAGATTCTGAACTAAGTACAAGCATACAAACCTATCTAAAATTCTCTTACCTAACAAAAATATATTTCATAGCAATAACTCTAAAATATAAAACACAATGGAGCATGATTGTACAAATTATGAATGAATCCTAAGGCCTTAACTAATCACTTATTATGTGCCAGCCACTACACTAAAAGTTGGGTTGAAAATAGAAGTAAATAGGACTATCCTTTCATCCCTGCCCTCTGGGAGATTACATTTTACAGGGAAAAAGATAGAGAGAGTGACACACATACACACACACAGAGAGAGAGAGAGAGAGAGAGAGAGAGAGAGAGAGAGAGACATTCCCCTCTTTTGAATGCCAGTGTAAGACAGATAACAACACAGGAGGCAGTGGAGTTTTTTGGACTCCAGCCTCTACCAGGTTCAGTCTTGTTCTGGGCAGCCAGAAGGACAGGAAGACAGCTTTGGAGGGGTTAAATAAGCTTACTTTATTGTAGTCTAGTCTTTTCAAAAGGGTTGGTGATAATAGGAGCATCAAATACTACAGCATTCCCTAATCACTCTTCTCACAGGAGTGGGCAAGAATAGGAGTATAACTCCTTGTATCCCCTAAGCCTCAATGGGGCCAGTTGAGGCAAACACACAGATTCCCCTCAAGCCTTGATGGGGGCCAATCAAGGCAGGTGCATGCATTCCTCAGTGCACTATCCAGCTCCCCAAAATGGGTTCCCCACTTACTGACCAGAATTATGGGCCAAAGAGTCCTTTGTCAGTGTTAGAGTAGTTAGAGGGAAAAAAATTATATGTATGTATGTATAGACAGATAGATAGATAGATAGATAGATAGATAGATAGATAGATAGATAGA
>NW_020950566.1:1443478-1509816 GCF_900497805.2 Vombatus ursinus | reverse complement strand
AGATAGATAGATAGATAGATAGATAGATAGATAGATAGATAGATAGATAGATAGATAGAGGGCACAGGGTGAGTTGAAGATGAAGGGCTGATATCTGGAGAATAAAATTAAGGGGTGACAGGATTATACGGAGAGAAGGAGAAAGGGAGTGGTAGAATGGGGTAAATTATCTCACATAAAACAGACAAGAAAAGGCTTTTACAGTGGAGGGGAAATGGGAGAAGGTGAGAGGGAATGAGTGAATCTTATTCTCATTGGATTTGGCTTATGGACAGAATAACATACACACTCAATTTGGTATGGAAATCTCTTACCCTATAGGAAAATGGGTGGGCAAGGGGACAAGAGAGCAGGAGGATGATAGAGGGGAGGATAGATTGGAGGAGGGGATAATCAGAAGCACACACTTCTAAGGAGGGACTGGGTCAAAAGAGATAATAGAATAAACAAGGGTGGGGCAGGATAGGAGTAAGGGAAATATACTTAGTTTTTCACAACATGACTACAATGGAAGTGTTTTGCATAACTACACATATTTAATCTGTATCCAGTTGCTTGCCTTTTCAATGAGGGTGGATGGGGAGGAAGGAAGGGAGAAAATTTAGAACCCAAAGTTTTAAAAACACATATTAAAAAAATTGTTTTCAATGCAACTCAAAAATAAGATACACAGGAAAAGGGGTACAGAAATCCATCTTGCCCTACAAGAAAATTGAAGGGGAAGGGGATAAGAGAAGGGGGGTAGAGATAGATGGGAGGGCAGATTAGGAGAAGGAGTATTCAGAATGCAACTAAAAATAAATAAATTAATTGAAACTGAAAAAAAAAGAGTGAACTTGTTAGAGGCTAGAGTCCAAAAACTCTAGTGCCTCCCGTGTTGTTACCTTTCTTACACTTGGTGTAGTCAAGCAGGATCTGCACAGACAGACCAAAGAAGGCAAGGAAACTTGGATTCAGTGGGACTGAGATGGACATCCTAGGATGTTTTCCATTTATTGTGTTATTTTTTATAGCTATGGTTCTATGGACACCTCCTCAGAAATGGGAGGATGAAGCATGGACACTTTCCCAGGGGTGGGTAGATGTGCCCCCTACCCTAAGAGGTCTTGAGGAAGTTTTGCTGAAGTTTGAGAAGGGAGCTAGAAAGGCTGTGAGAGTTGTAGGAATTCTGTGGGAGACCCAGACTGACTTAGCCCAAGAGTGACAGAGTCAGTATGCTGTGGCAGAGGCAGCCATGTCAGGCCCAGTGCAGAGAGACCCTGGTGGGGCCACTGGCCAAGGCAGTGGCCATGGAGCAGGCAGCAGCAACCTGAGAGAAATCAAGTTAGGATCAGCAGCAGCAGCCCAAGCAGCAGCAACAGCAGTGGGAGTGGTTTCCCAGGAGCCCAGAGCAAGGGCCCATGGAGATAACTTCTCCTTTCCCCTCCCTACCCCACCAGCACCTGAGAAGAGACAGGCCTGAGCAGTGGCTTTGGGAGAAAAAGGTAACCTTGGAGGTTTGGGGGAGAAGAGCAGGCAATTCAGTTTCTTGTATTGTAGGCTGGTTAAAGTTAACCACTTTGAGAAAAAATACTGACAAGCTACTGTCAGTTGAAGCCGGGTTATGGGAGGTTAAGACTGATTTATTCCAGGAATGTGAGGAGGAAAGGGAGACGTTAGAAAGCCCAAGAATTGTTAGACTCCAAGACTCAAATTCTTAGGGCTTAGATGTTTATTATTCCCTCCACTCAAGAGGCAGTTATCTAATGAGCCTAAATTTATAGCAGTGAAAGGGGAGGGAAAATTCCTCTTAAACTTCCCTGCGCTAAAGGAGAAGCCTAGAGTATAGGAAATGATTAAAGCTAAGCAGTAGCCAGACATAGAGGAGTAGGCCTGGCCAGAGGAGAAGTTATTTTGAACTTCTCTGAGCTGAGGCTGTACAGTCCCTTCCCCCGTGAGGGAGGAGAAAGTGCTGCTCCAACTGAGTTTGTAGTTAGAGCTGGAAAAGCTGGGGCTGAGAGTAGAGGAGGCAAACGCAGGAGCAGGGATCTTCTGAGGGGTGGAGCAGCCCCTCCCCTGGTGAGGTGAGATCTGTAGGGAGCCAAGGAGTTTGGAACTCAGCCCCAGGCCAAAATGAAAACTTTTCAGCAAGGCAGGAGCAGTGGTGCTTTCTTGTTACATCTCCCAAGGATAGGTTGGGACACAGTGGTGAAGTTGTCCATGGTGGGCATGGGGGAGGTGACACAGCCCCTGGGAATCCATCCTGTTGGCTCTGTCACCCAGCTTTCCCCCAGACCTTTTGGCAGGGGCTGAAGCAGTGCTAGGATTTGGACTTTTTGGGTCACTCAAGCATACAAGCTTCCAGGAGCACCAGGTGGGACCCTAAAATGGCAGTGTGGAGAGGACACACTCCCAAGAGGACTTTTCAGGAGGATGATTGGACCCTCTACTTTGATTGAGGGAATTGTTACCCACTGTGACTCGTGGATGGAGTGTGTTATGTTGTCTGCTGTCTCTGGGGATATGCTGTGTTAAGGGAAGCCCCTGCTAAATGAGGAGGAGCTGGCTGCTCACTCCCCAAAGACACTTGTCCCCAAAGAATGTACAAGGGGATGTGTGCTATGTTACATACTGTACTACATACTGAATGCAGTGTGTATTTTAGGCTTTGTGGCCATACTTCTTGGAAAAAAGGTAAGTTACTTTCTTGCCTGTTTTAGGCCTTGTGGACACTCTGATAGCCAACACAATGTTATATTATTGTATATTATTGTAGTTTATATTGTTGTTGTTATGGATTATGATTATGTTTTAGTTTCTTGGCTCAAGGACCCTCAAAGGTGTCATCTGTGTAGATTGTAAAGGCCAAGTGTCACCTGTTTACACTGAAAAGACCAGGATCTTGTAGGGGTGGAGTGTAAATAAAGTGTATTTTAGTGTGTATAAGGAGGATTTTTGTTATTCTTTTTAGATAATAGGTCCCAGAATCCATGGCCAATTCTCACAAATTATGGTTGAAAACAACTTCTACTGTGCAGTCACAATAGAGATATAGGGATGATATAATGTATACCTGCACTGTGCTAGGTCATGCCAATATTACTAAAATTAACATGTGAGGCTATTGTTGGCAATATGTCTTCTTTGTCTGTTGCCCTATAAATCAAGTGGGCACTGGTCAGTGAGTGGGGAACCCATTTTGGGATTTGGGTAATCATAGAGGAATGTATGTACCTTCTTCAACCAGCCCCCATTGAGGCTTGGGGGAACTTAGGGGCATGCACAAACTGGAATGCTGTGCCTGTTTCTATTGACCCTATTGAGATGTAGGGGTAGCTGTCCCCACTTCTCACCCGCCCCTGTGAGAAGGGTGATTAGGAAATGCTGTAGGAATTGGTGCTCCCATTATCAGAAACCCTCTTGGGAAGACTAGACTAGAATAAAGTAAGCTTATTTAACTCCTCTGAAGCTATCTTCCTGTCCTTCTGGCTACCCAGATCAAGAGTGAACCTTTTAGAGGCTGGAGCCTAAAAACTCCAGTGTCTCCTGTGTTGTTATCTGTCCTAACAGTCAGTTGGAAAAGAGAACACATAAAAACAGAGTTAAGTTGATGTTTACTTTTCCAACATGAAGAAGAAAAAAGAGCATGGTCAAAAGAACTTCCCAGAAGCCCAATGTTTTGAAATCCAACCTAGTGCTTATAATTTTATCGAGTCATATACTTTTAGACATGAACCTTGTGTGGAGGGTTATAGGCCTACTCCTCATAATGGTGGCAACATATGTTGTCTACAGCCCAAGCTCTGGTAGCTTATAATGTCAATGTAGGTACTATCCCTTTTTTTTTTCAAGGAAGGAGAAAGTTTTGAAAATAATACCATCTGCCTTATTGATACACAGAAGAACTTCTCAAATCATGATCAGTTTTATTGATATATTGTCCTAGTTGGATCCAAGTGAGAGGGGGCAGGTTATTCTACCACCATCCTCCTCTCCACCCCCACACAAATTCCAAACAACTGGAAGGAAGATTGGTGTCAGTTATTATTACAATACTTCCAAAGATAGCTGAGGTGGCAGGGATATAATATTCTGCAACTTCCATTCATTAATCCTAATTAACCTTGCTGACGTTCATTCAGGGATTAAATTCCCTACTTCAAGGGACAGACTTTCCTGTATTGGCAAACAACTATCATGCTCCTTCCCAAAGCTTCTCTTCTTCAAGCTAAATATCCTTCAACTAACCCTCATATGGCATGATCTTGAGACCTATTACCATCCTAGTTGTCTTTACCTATTAATCTTTCCATAATGTGGGGCCCAGAACTGAACACATTATTCTAGGTGTGGTCTGACCAGGAAATGAGCATTATGGAATTATCACCTCACTAACCTCCCCATGCTTCCTCAGGACAGCAAGGTAGTCCAATGGAAAGAATGCCAAACCTAGAGTCAGGAAGACTCATCTTCATGAGTTCAAATCTCTTCTCAGACGTTAATTTGCTGTGTAGCCCTGGGCAAGTCATTTAACCCTGTATGCTTCAGTTCCTTGTCTGTAAAAGGAGCTGGGGAAGGAAATGGCAAACCACTCCAGTATATTTGCCAAGAAAACACAAAATAGAGTTGTGAAAAGTGAGACACAAGTGAAAAATGACTGAACAACAACAGCCTCCCCATAGAGCCTACTCTCTAGATGTCTCCTTGACAACAACCATGCTGCCACTTCTCTTCTACAACAGAAAAACATCCAAGGAATCAAAGTCAAGTTCAGTGACTTACAACCTCCAGTCTCTTAATTATTTTGGTGCTACATTTGACCTTCTCCAATCTTGCTCCACTTACATTTCCTGTTCTTCATGATCTTTCAAAGTAATAATATCTCATCATTATTCTTCTAGTATGTAGTTCATTTAAATATAGTACTTGAACTTTTATCCAAGAAACCTAGGTTCTCCCATATAATCTTCCTCCGTCCTTAGGAGTATCAAGGCATTATCCATTTTTTTGTCCTATGCTTTCTAGTCCAAAAATCTCCCTTAATAATGAATAACAAATAACAAATAACAAAATTAAAACAGATGTAGAACAATTTTGGATTTTCTTTTGTTAATAATTTTCCCATAGAGATCCAACTGTAGTCTTATCCTTTCTTTGATATTTTTTCTTAATATAGATAATAAATATTTTGTTATCCTTACCCTTACTCACCAGCCTTACCTCATTTGGAGTTTTAGCATGCCTAACACTCTTCTTCTAAAACCTTACTAAAATGTAGTATTCATCCTCAGTTATAAGCCCTTGTTTCTAAGAGCTTTGTATAACCCTTCTCTATATACATATATCCTTCTGTATGTATCATTTTAGAGAAAAGTCTAACTTGGATAGTGAGTTCCCTATTACAATCTTACTTACCTATTTATTTAATTATTTACTTATTTGCTCTTTACTCTTTGGAATTGTTTCTCTTTGTTGAAATATAACCTACAGCTCAAAGCCCATTTGTGTAGGCCTTTCCTCATTGGTAGAGAATGATTACTCATTGCTCAGAACCTGCCTCTCTGGGGACAAGGACATAATAGAGGTGCCTACTCCTATACATTCTGACTTCTTCTCACTCTTTAATAATATCCCTATCACAGGTTATTACAACAGAACATAGTTCCATCTTTTAGAAGCTGGAAGACAGAGAACCAAGTTTCCTCTTTTCTCTCCAGTTATCCTCAGCTCTGCCCCTCATACAGGATCAGAGAATTTAGTAATCAGTCTCCACCAATGAAGAGATTCTTATGCAAATAAACTTTGATCTGAGAGTCTAAGGTAAGAAATTCTTGAGAGCTTCCTTTCCCTCCTGGGATTATTCCTGATAATCTTTCTGAACACTTTGAGATCTGCTCTTCAAAAATTTAAGGTATGTGTGAAGCTATGCCTGGCTTTCTTTTCTATTTTGAATTATAAGTTGAAATGTTCAATTTCTTGCCTCCCATCCAATGTCCTGATCTACCCCTAAAATCAATTCGTATTTACTAGTGAAACTCAGATCCATAATAAAGGTCCCTCTTTTTGATTTCTCCACTTTTTGAAGGATGAAATTATCAATTAAGGAAGTAAGAAACTATTTTTTTCCTTGATTAGTCACAGCATTCACCCCCTTTTTTTCTCCTTTTCTCTTTCAGACAAAATTAACTATGACTAACCCTTGACAATAGAACAAGATGCTATTTTTATTAGCTAGAGGGTACAGAGGAAAGTCATTAACCTCTGTGTGTCTCAAGCATGTTCTTTAGCCAGATGTGCCTTTTATATTCACAGAGACAAGTATAAAAAGGCAGCTACTAGTCAAATCAATTTGCCTAACTGAAGAGTCAATGTTTCTAATAGAATTTGTATGTGACATGGAGAAATGATTTACTACCCATTTACCCTGGGGTCAGAGGAGTCAGGAAGACCTGAGTTCAAATTTTATCTCTGACATTTATGAGCTTTGTAACCATAAGCAAATTACTTATGCTCTCACAACCCCAATTGCCATATCTATTCAATGGAGATAATAGCACCTATTTTCACATAGTTGTTTTAAGGTTCAAATAATACATACGAAGTGCTTTGTAAACCTTAAGCCTTAAGTTTTTTGTATAGCCATTAGAGATGCCATTATTTCATTTCTCATTTTTCCTGGAGGTTTGTTATTTTATATATCACAAAAGCATACAAGAGACAGATGATCATTTCTTTAGCATAACTCTTTTTTCTTACTACAAAACTAGCTAGGCTAACCATGCCCTAAATTCATGGGCACTCAAAAGGACCCAATAGTATGAAGAATTCAAATAGGATATGGGAGGGAAAAAAACAAAGATTTTCATCTTGGTACCTCCTCACATTTATATGAAACTTGTTGCCCAGAACCAAAGATCTAGATTGACATGGGTTCATATTCAATTTTGGAGGCATAACTATAGTCATGAATATTCTCCATAATTTAGAATGAAATGTGGTGCAGTTTTTAAAAAAAAATATTAGATTTGAATTAAGGGGCTTAAATTTAAATCTCAACTCTACCACTCACTATCTGGTGCTTTGGGGTAAATCACCCAACCTCTCTGGGTTTGTTTTCTCTTTTGTAAAGTGATGGAGTAGCTAGATACCCTTTGATTTTCTTTTCCATCAGAGATTCTCTCTCTAAGGAAAGGATTATCTGTTTTATTTTTACAGCAGCAGCTCTCTTATAGTGGTAATAGATTCCCAAGCTAAAAACAACTAAAGATGATCAATCAGCATTTAAACATAGAATATTTATTCAGGACAGTAATTGACATAAAATAGGCCAGCACATTAACCCCTTTATTGAAGTA
Source organism: Vombatus ursinus (assembly GCF_900497805.2). Taxonomy (NCBI): domain Eukaryota; kingdom Metazoa; phylum Chordata; class Mammalia; order Diprotodontia; family Vombatidae; genus Vombatus; species Vombatus ursinus. The sequence continues at coordinate 1,502,482 of NW_020950566.1, read as the reverse complement.
ATACCAAAAATTCTTACTTCCAAATAACTATCTTTTATTTTTCTTCCCCTGGAATAGTTTGTCTCTATGTCTATAAAACTCATGACTCCATTTGCCAAAGTCTAAGAGAAGGCCCAGTATTTTTGAGGTACTGAAGAATGGGTACTAGGGAAATTCACTTCTCAGTCTTTGCCACCACCTGTTTGCTGTTAGTTTTGCTGTTATCTCTTGGCTTACAGTCTAGCTTTTCTTCCTGTTCTATAGTTCCCATATGTCTCCTTTCACTTTGTCTTGCAGTGCCCATTCCTGGCTCAGACACTTCTGTTCATCTTTCAGCTGTGGCTGCCACCCATTGCACCTGGTTCATTGCTTTTCTTGTCAATATCATCTCCCTGAAAGATCTTTTCCTTGTTCTCTCCTCTTCTTTCTCTCTTTCTTCCTTCCAACAGCTCTTGCTCAATACCTTTCTACAATTCTGCTCTGACCCAGAGCATCCTGGGAAATGGTATCTTTTCTTAGAGGTACTATGACTGCTCTCAACACATTCTACATGTGCCTTTCCCTTTATTCCCCAACCTTCTTAAAGAGGAATAGAAGAGGGGTTATTGCCAATTCTCATATGTACTCTGTTATGCACAACCACTATCCATGAAGCTGTTTAAGCAGGGAGCATGGGAATGATGTATCACAGAACCTTAGCATTGTAAGAGTTATCTAATTAATGTAACTCAGGGACTATCTAATTCATATAACTATTAGCTGACTAATTATCCTCTCATTTCATACCAAAAAGTAGTCTTTATTTGAAAACTTCTAGTGAGAAGAAATATCCTACCTTTCAAGGAAGCCCACTCTATTTTTTAACATCGGTAATTGGTAGGAAGTTTCTGTGTGTTTTGGTTTGTTTTGCCTTATATTGAGACTAAATGTGACTGTAATTTCCCACTCTTTTCCTAGTTAAGGAAAGCTATCATGGCAGTCCATACCATTCCTCTAATTTTTTCTTCCTAAAGGTTATTACAATTGTCAGCTAATCTTCATGTAGAATAGTCTCTAGTTCCTTTATCATTCTAATTGGCCTTAATAAGACTTCTTTAAAAAGTTGTTTTCCTGCTGTCTTTTCACTGATAAATAGGATAAGAAGTCGAGAGCTAGGAAAGAGCCCAGAGGTCATTATTTTATAGATGAAGAAGTTGAGTCCCAGTTAAGTGACAGTAGCTCTTAACCTCTGGATTTATGCATAATTTCTGATTATTTACAATACCTGGAAAATAAGGAACTAACTTGTAGTTATTTTACTGGCATCAAACTCAGCACTGCTTGGATGTCATAAGAGGAGAAAAGATGAGAATGGAACATCAAAGGAGCAGCCATAGAGTGAATTGTAGAGACAATGAGATATAAACAATACAGCCAAAGGAATTCCCTGTAGGATACAAAAACACCTAACTTGAAGCAAAGACACAACAATCGATTGCAAAGGGGGAAAGGGCCAGAAGCAGCCTTACTTGTTGACAGTTTTCAGAAACAAGGTGGCTTAATTGGAGCAAAAATGTTATGCAGCCCCAGAGGCAAAAAGACATAGCTGCTAGTGTATCTGGAAATAGCCACCAAGCCTACTTATTGAATGACTCACTTCAGATATATTTCTGGGAGGAGGGAAAGGGTGGGACCAATATGTTTTCTTTCCCCCTCTTGATTTTCTCTTACACCCAGAAGGCAGTGTGGTATGCTGGAAAGAGCACTGGGTTAGTGGTCAGGAGGTCTAATTTCTAGTCTCCATTGTTCTACTAAAGAGAAATGACTTTGGAGCATGTCACTTAATCTCTCTGGGGCTTAATTTCCACATGTCCAAGATGAAGGGACAGGTCTCTTCTAAATCTATAATTCTAGAATATTCTTTCCATACATAATTATTAAAATGATTTAAATATACTTATGTATATGTGTATGTGTAACATTATTAGGGAAATTTACATAATTTGCACTATAAAGACAGGTATCCCCTACTTTTCTAATATGGTACCTTCAGTATTTGGCATGACCTTTCTTGGTAGAACACAAAATTTTTAAAGCTGGGGTTCTTTATATTTATTGGAATCATAGTTCCCTTTGGCATTCTGGTAAAGCCTAAGAACTTCTATTTGGAATGTTTTTAAATGCATAAAATAAAATACATAAGATTACAAAGAAATCAATTACATCACAATAAAATTGTCAAACTATTAAAAATAATCAAGATCATGGACCCCAGGTGAGGAATCCTTGTTTTAAGGAACACTTGCTTTAGGATAGTAAAGAAATAATAAGAAGTAACAACTTGTTTGAAGTGATGTTGATTACTTGTTTTCCTTGAAGTTGCTCTTAATATAGAAAAAAGCCAACTTGTATACTGTCTCCCTAGTCCACCTCTGTCTCCAACACTGTTGGTGAGTTTTCAAGGGAGAAGCTCAGAGGAATCATGTTTTTCATTGGGATAGAAGAACAGATGTGCCTGATGAGTGTCTGGGGTGAAATGTAAATTTGTGCAGTTATATATTTATTATGTTGTTGTTACTTTTTTCCCTGAATATTCTCAATTAGGTTTTGGAGAACATTGACTGCAATGTCACCAGCTGCTCTTTCAACCAACTGTACAAATTTTTACTAAGTTAATGGAGCTTACAAAATGGATTTTGCATTGCAATTCATTCCAATACATTGTTTAAGTGAAAAAGAGAAGTCTTATTGAACCTGGAGGTCTTGATCATTTTTTTCTTATTCCAAAATCTCTACTATTTCCACTTTCACCAGTTTTCCTTATTAACTTTTACTACAAGATTTTGTGACAATCCATCCCCAAATTTGTTACACTCATCAATATGACTTATATGTGTTGACCTTTGAAGACTCAATCTTCTGTGGGCAGAGTCAGCCCAAGGTGCAAACACATAACAAAGTTACAAATACACGTTAGGAATAAAACCCAAGGGACAAAATAAAATCTCAAGTTCCTGTTAGAGCAAAGTTCTTATATATAGAATTTTGCTTTTCTGAGCATTATTGTTTAGAACCCTGAAATTTTGTCTCCATCAAACTTAATATCATGAATATTTGTAACAGTTTTTTTTTTCCAAAAAGGTGCTAGATAAATTCATCAAACCATTTAAATTCTATTCTATTTTAATTTCAATTGGGGTGCAGTGTCATAGAATTTTAGAGTTTAGGACGTTGATAGCCCAACTAGTCCAATCTCCTCATTTTACAGCTGAGGATATTGAAGTCCTCAAAGGTGAACTCACCCAAAGTAACTCAATCCGATTGTTTTAGATTCCTGCCCCTATGTATTTTTAGATTACGACTAAATATTTCCACCTTTGAAGATCTTTGTTCTTTTTTGCTGCTTTAGAGTACAACAAAGTAGCAGAAAGAGAAAAATTCTCTTCTCCCCTCTCTCATAGTCTCTAACCAAAGGAGGATTGTGGTCATATGGTATGTCCCAGTACTATAATTTTCCACGGGTTCTGTAATCTCTAGCTATAACTACTGCCAGTAGTGTGTGGGAACCACAATTTATAAACTCTTGAAATCCTATTACTAAAATTTCAGTGTGAGCATTTACATTTTGGAAATCAGGAAATGCTTTTAAAAATCAGGGTTTGATTTATTGTTTGGTGGTTTCTAGACTTTAAAAGTGAAGAAAATATTAAAATTGCAAATATAATTTAAAAATGCATTGTAGGGAACTTTTCCCCCCAACAGAGCCAGTTGTTAAATATTTACCAACCTACCTCTGATACTGATTCCAACAATGCAAATTATAGTTCATCCATGCTTTTTCATACTCTGGCTTACACATGTACATTGCCATAAGTTCAACAATACTCCTCATAACAAAATCAAGCAAAAAATACCTGACGCAATAATCTTTCCTGACAATGTATAAATCATTTTGCCTTATCAGTCTCCTTGCCTTTCTATTGAGAGGAGGGATATTTATTCCATTATCCATTTTATGATACCATTACTATTTTAAATTCTTAAATTACTCAGAGATTGACTCCCTTTTAATAATCTTTTAATTTGCATTGTTGTAGTCATATAAATTGTCCTTCTTGTTCTACTTATTCCACTCTGCATTATTTCACACAAATCTTTCCAGGTTTCCTTAAATCACTCTTATCTTTTCATTTCAAATGTCTGTATATTACATATTGTTAAATCATTCCCCAAATAATGGGACTTCTCTTTGTTTCTCATCCTTAGTTACCACACAAAAGAACTACAAAGTATCTCTGATTCTGTCTTTGATCTCCTTGGTATCAGTAGAATTGCTGGGTCAGAGGGTAATGAATTCAGTCATACATTTCTTTGATCACAGTTTTCCACAGAAAATCATTCAAATATAACCACTTTGGCCTTCATACCCTCTAGCTCAATTGAGCTGATTGTCCTAATTCAGTCACTCACTCACTACTCTTGTTAGAGTTCTCCGTGGCCTGCTACTTAGTCTTCCATTCCGTTCCATTCCACATTCCTTCCAATCCATGCTCCACATTACTGCTGAGATTAATTCTCTAAATCATAACTAATCCTGCTATTTTCCTGTTAAAACAAAGTAAAACAAGAAGAAAACTTCAATACCTCCCTACTGCTTTCTAAATAAACATTCTAGCATCTAAAATCCTCCAGGATCTAACCCTTATCTATGTTGTAACCTTAGCTCTGACTATCCCTGAACCTGCTAACATGAACTAATTACTATCGTCTGAAGATGCTCAGAGGTTCTCTGCCTCCACGCCTTTGTTCTGTGATTCTTTTCACCTTAAATACCTCATTCTCCTATCATACTTACTTTTGTATAATACATTAAAAAGTAGTTTAAATTCTGTCATTTTTTAGGAAAACTTTGCTGATCCCTCTCCTATTCTAAAGATTACTTAATTGGTTTTGTGTTTCACTCTATATTTTTGTTATTTTGTGCATACTTTATCTCCCATTTTGGATGAATTGCCAACTTTCTGAAGATAAATAATATAGCTTATTCATTGCATATTTGAGTAGCTGCCCAAAAATTTGGAGAATGAATGGATGAATGAAGACCCAATGGCAGCTATTTAGCAATCTGAAGAGCAACCTGGCCTACTTCAGACTCTATTTGCGAACAGGACTATGGCACTGCATTTGAGAATGTACAAAATGTGGAGTGTAGGCTAACTCAGCGGTGGAGCACATGTGGCCTTGAGGCCACATGTGACCCTCTAGGTCCTCAAGTGCAGCCCTTTGACTGAATCCAAACTTAACAGAATAAATCCCCTTAATAAAAGGATTTGTTCTGTAAAACTTGGACTCAGTCAAAAGGCCGCACCCAAGGACCTAGAAAGTCACAGTTTCCCCACTCTTGGTCTAACAGTATCAAGCTCAAAATATCACATTCTCATTTAAGCTATACAATGCAATTGGATAGGGTGAAAATGTATATCGACTTTTAGCTTTAAATACATGCATTTATACATACATATATAAAATGTGTTTTATAAATATTAAACAATTAAATGCTATATTCATTCATATAAATTAAGTATATATATTACATATATGCATATATATATATATATTTAGTTATAACAATTTTCTTTGAGGAGTTACTAATTCACTAAATATAAATCCATGTATCAATATCAGCCAAACAGCAGTCTCTTATTGAGCACTGATTTTATGTCTGGCACTGTGTTAAGCTCAAGGGATAAAAATATAGTCAAAAACATGAACCCTGTGGCCTCAAGGTACTCCCAGTCTAATGGGGGACATGGCATGCAAATAACTTGTACATGCAGTATGAACATATATACACACAAACACAATACAATATACACATCTGTTGTGTATATAGATATGCATAGACACATGTATACATGTATACATATATACCCATACATACATATACATATACACATATACATAATAAATTGTAGGTAATCATAAAGAGACGACACTGGTTGGTGGGAATGGGCAAGGATCTGGAAAGGCTGGAGTTTATTGACTAGGAAGATGGCATGATCAGACTTGTACTTTTGGAAAATCATTTTGGTAGTGAGTAGAGGATGAACTGGAATGGAGAGAGATTTGCGATAGTAAGACTAACCATAAGTCTTATTAGACTAGTCCAGGCATAAGGTAATGGGGGCAACAAAGCAGGGAAGTGACTGTAGTGAAGAAAAGGGCATGTGAGGCAGAGTAAAGAAACCACTCAGATGAGTACTTCCTACATTTCACTTCAAATAACTTTCAAATGGTGCTTCAAATTGAGTTCTGGAGTGGCATAACCAACAGAAGGTCAGAGTTTTAGGAAAAATTCAATAAAATAGATAAAATATTGGTTAATTTAATTAAGAAAAGAAAGAAGAAAATCAAATTAATAATATCAAAAATGAAAAGGATGAATGCAGTACCAATGAAGATGAAATTAAAACAGTTATTAGGTATTACTTGGTCCAATGTTATGCCAATAAAACTGACAATAAAAGTGAAGCACATAAATATTTACAAAAATATAAACAGAATCACAGAAGAAAGAGAATACTTAAATAACTCTATTTTAGAAAAAAAAATGAACAAGCTATAAATGAGCTCCCTAAGAAAAAATCTCCAGTACTAGATGGATTTACAAGAGAATTTTAACAAACATTCAAGGAATAATGAATCCTAATACTATATAAACTATTTGAAAAAATAGATAAAAAATGCATTCTATCAAATACCTTTTATGGCACAAATATGGTTTTGATACTTAAACCAAGAAAGTAAAAACAGAGACAAAAACTCTATAGATAAACTTCTTTAATGATTACTGATGCAAAAAAATATTTAAAATGCTAGCAAGGAAATTATAGCAATATAGCACAAAGATCATACAGTAATGACCAGGTGCAATTTAAACCAGGCGCATAAAGCTGGTTCAATATTAGGAAAGCTATCAGTGTAATTGACCATATCAATAATAATAAAAATCACATGATTTTGTGTGTGTATATATATATGTATATATATAATGTATGTATGTGTATATATGTATGTATATATGTATACACAAATGTGTGTGTGTGTGTGTGTAAAATACCCATTCTTATTAAAAAAAAATTTAAAGCATAGGAATCAATGGAGTCTTTCTTAAAATGAAAAGTAGTATCTATATAAAACCAAGAACAACAGTGTCTGTGATGGGGATAAATTCAAAACCTTTCCTGTAGTATCAGGTTGAAGAGTAAGGTTGTCCAATATTACCACCATTATTTAATATTATATTCGAAATGCTATCTATAGCAATACGACAGGAAAGAGAAATTAAAGGGATAAAAATAGGCAATGAAGAAACAAAATTAACACTGCTTGAAATAGGATACTGTACTTAACCCTAAAAATCAGCTAAAAACTAGTTGAAACAATTAATAACTTCAGCAAAGTTGCAGGATGTAAAATAAACCCACATAAATCATTAACATTTCTACATACTATCAACAAAACACAGCAGGAAAAGATAAATTCCACATAAAATAATGCAGATAATATAAAATACTTCAGAGTCTAGCTGCCAAGAAAAACCTAGAAGCTATATGAACACAATTACAAAATACTTTTCATACAAATATAGCTAGTTGGAAAAATATTGATTACTTATGGATAAGCCAAGCTACTACATGAAAATGGCAATGTCACCTAAGTCAATTGACTTATTCAGTACCATACCAAACTATCAAGAAATTATTTTATAAATGTAGAAAAAAAAATATAATTCATTTGGAACTACAAAACATCAAGATATCAAGAGAATCAAAAGAAAAAAAAATGAAGGAAAGTGACCTAATAGTTCCAGATTTCAAACTATATTACAAACCAGTAATCATCAAAACAATCTGGTATTGGCTAAGAAATACTGGTGGATCAGTGGAATAGATTAGATATATATTACACAGTAGTAAATGTCCACAGTAATGTAGTATTTGATAAATCCAAAGATCCAAGCTTTTGTGGTAAGAATTCACTGTTTGAAAAAGAAAAAAAACTTACTAGGGAAAACTTGAAAACAGTCTGGAGAAAACTGGGCATAGACCAACATCTTGCACTGTGTATTAAGAGAAGGTTGAAATGGATAAATGATTTAGACACAAAGGGTGATATACATAAACTAGAGGAGCATTGAAAAATGTACCTGTCAGATCTTTGAAAAGAGTTTAAGACAAAATAAGAGATAGAGGAGCACAAGAAGTAAAATGGATAATTTTATTACATGATATTAAAAAGCTTTTGCACAAACCAAACTAATGAAGCCAAAATTAGAAGAGCGGAGCAGAGTCAAGATGGCAGAATAAAAGCAATGACTTGCTTGAGCTCTCCCCCAAACCCCTCCCAATCCCTGTAAAAAATGACTCTAAACAAATTATAAAGCAGCAGAACCCACAAAAAGACAGAGTAAAACAAATTTCCAGCCAAAGACAACCTGGATGTGTGATTTGAAAGGTCTACTGTGCCAAGGTGGGAGAGGAACGCAGTTCAGCACAGGCACGCAGGTAAAGACCAGACTCAGCAAACTTGGAGCAGGCCCCAGAGGACTGAATCATGGGCAGCTGTGGTGGTTTCCAGACTTCTCAACCCACAAATGCCAAAGACAACTTAGAACGTCAGTAGGAAAAGTCTGTGACCAAGGTGAGAGAGAAGCTAAGTCCCAGACCCAGACCCAGTGTAGCCCTGAGGTGGTGGCTGCTTCTGGAGCTCTCAGCCCATAAGCTGAGGGGGAATTTAGTGGCTGATCAGAGAGGGATTTCAGGCATCTCTTTGCTGGTGCTGAGGCAGGATTCACTTGCTTTGCCCATGCTTGGATCTGGGTCACATTTCTGGGTGGCAATCCTAGGGCAAAGAGGCGTGCTGGCATGGTGGAGCTTGCGCCTTGGTGGAGAGTGAATGCTCCTCGTGGTTCCAAGGCAGAAAAGAGTGCTTGTGATCACTCATAGACCAGAGCACAGGCTAGGAAAGGAGTAAACACCTCGCCCTTGATTGTACCACCTTGGAAGAACTGAAAATTTACAGGTCCCTAGAAGTATCTCTGAAAAAAGCTGTACAAAATCCTCAAAGCTTAGGGCAGTACATTCTCCACACTGGAAGCAGACCTCTATCTTAACAAAGAGCTTAAACCACAAGTAATTGCCTGGGAACATGAGCAAACAGCACAAAAAAGGCAGACCATAGAATCTTTCTTTAGTGACAAAGAAGATCAAAACATACAACCACAAGAAAACAACATAGTCAAAGCTCCTACCTCCAGAGCCTGCAAGAAAAAATATGAATCAATCCCAGGCCATGTAAGAGCTCAAAAAGGATTTTGAGAAGCAAGTAAGAGAAGTAGAGGAAAAACTGAGAAAAGAAATGAGAGTGATGCAAGAAAATCATGAAAAATTAGTCAATAGTTTGCTAAAGGAGACCCAAAAAAATACTGAAGAAAATATCTCCTTAAAAAATAGCCTAACCCAGATGGTAAAAGAGGTCCAAAAAGCCAATGAGGAGAAGAATGCCCTAAAAAGCAAAATTGGCCAAATGGAAAAGGAAGTCCAAAAACTCACTGAAGAAAATACTTCCTTAAAAATTAAGATGTAGCAACTGGAAACTATTGACTTTATGAGAAATCAAAACATTGTAAAACAAAACCAAAAGAATGGAAAATAAAATAGAAGACAATATGAAATATCTCATTGGAAAAACAACTGACCTGGAAAATAGATCCAAGAGAGATACTTTAAAAATTATTGGACTGTCTCAGTCATGATCTAAAAAAGAGCATAGACATCATCTTTCAAGCAATTATGAAGGACAACTACCCTGATATTCTAGAACCAGAGGGCAAAATAGAAATTGAAAGAATCCACCAATCACCTCCTGAAAGAGATCCCAAAAGGAAAACACCTAGGAATATTGTAGCCAAATTCCAGAGTTCCCAGATCAAGGAGAAATTATTGTAAGCAACCAGAAAGAAACAATTAAATTATCATAGAAACACAATCAGGATCACATAAGATTTAGCAGTTTCTACATTAAGGGACCAGAGGGCTTGGAATATAAAATTCTGGAGGTCAAAGGAGATAGGATTACAACCAAGAATCACCTACCCAGCAAAAATGAGTATAATCCTTCAGGGGAAAAATATACATTCAGTGAAATAGGGGACTTACAAGCATTCTTGATGAAAAGAACAGACCTGAATAGAAAATTCAACTTTCAAACACAAGACTCAAGAAAAGCATGAAAATGTAAACAGGAAAGAGAAATTATAAGAGACTTATTAAAGTTGAAATGTTTCCATTCCTACATGGAAAGATGATATTTGCAACTCATGAGATCTTTCTCAGTATTAGAGTAGTTGGAGGGAAAAAAATATGTGGATAGATAGATAGATAGACAGACAGACAGAGGGTACAGGGTGAGTTGAAGATGAAAGGGTGATATCTAAAAAATAAAATAAAGGGGAGAGATTATACTGGGAGAAGGAGAAAGGGAGAGGTAGAATGGGGTAAATTATCTCACATAAAACAGACAAGAAAAGACTTTTAAAGTGGATGGGAAGTGGGGGAAGGTGAGAGAATGAGTGAATCTTATTCTTATAGGATTTGGTTTAAGGAGGGAATAACATACACACTCAATTGAGTATGGAAATCTATCTTACCCTACAGGAAAATAGAGGGAAAGGGGATGGGGGGAGATGATAGAAGTGAGGGCAGATGAGGGGAGGGGGTAATCAGAAGCAAATACTTCTGAGGAGAGACAGGGTCAAAAGAAAGAATAGAATAAATGGAGAGTGGTATAGGATGAAGGGAAATATAGTTAGTTTTTCACAACATGACTACTGTGGAAGTGTTTCACATGACTACACATGTATAACCTGTATAGAGTTACTTGTCTTTTCAATGAGGGTGGGTGGGGATGGAGGAAGAAAGAAAATTTGGAACCCAAAGTTTTAAGAACAAATGTTAAAAATGGTTTTCACATGCAACTGGGAAATAAGATATACAGGCAATGAGGTATAAAAATCTATCACGCCTTATAGGAAAAAAAATAAGGGGATAAGAGAAAGGGGGTGATAGAATTGAGTGCAGATTAGGGAAAGGGGTATTCAGAATGCATGCTATCTTGGGGTGGGGAGGGGGGCAAAATGTGCAGAAAATTTGGAACTCAAAATCTTGTGGAAGTGAATGTTGAAAAGTAAAATAAATAAATCAATAAAAAATTAAAATTTTTTTCTTTTTTCTTTTTTTAATTAATAAATTTATTTCTATTTAGTTTTCAACATTTACTTCCACAACATTCTGAGTTCCAAATTTTCACCACATCTTGCCCCTCCCCCAACTCCAAGATGGCATGCATTCTGAATACCCTTCCCTTAGTCTGCCTTCCCTTCTATTTCTTCCCCCCTTATCTTATCCCCTTCCCCTTTGATTTTCCTGTAGGGCAGGATAGATTTCTGTAACCCATTTCCTGTATTTCTTATTTCCCAATTGCATGTGAAAACATTTTTTTAAACATGTGTTTTTAAAACTTTGGGTTCCAAATTTTCTCCCTTCCTCCCTCCCCACCCATCCTCATTGAAAAGGCAATATAGCCTATACATGTGTAGTTATGCAAAACACTTCCATAGTAGACATGCTGTGAAAAACTAACTTTATTCCCCTTAATCCTATCCTCCCCCCCATTTATTCTATTCTTTCTTTTGACCCTGTCCCTCTGCAGAAGTATTTCCTTCTGATTACCCCCTTTCCCAATCTGCCCTCCTCTCTACCAACCCCCTATTCTCTTGTCCCTTTCCCCTCCTATTTTCCTGTAGGGTAAGACAGATTTCCATACCCAATTGAGTGTGTATGTTATTCCCTCCTTAAATCAAATCCTATGAGAATAAGATTCACTCATTCCCTCTCACCTTCCCCCGTTTCACCTCCACTGTAAGAGCCTTTTCTTTTCTGTTTTTTTTGAGACAGTTTACCCCATTCCACCTCTCCCTTTCTCCTTCTCCTAGTGTAATCCTCTCTCACCCCTTAATTTTATTCTCCAGATATCACCCCTTCATCTTCAACTCACCCTGTGCCCTCTATCTATCTATCTATCTATCTATGTATATATATATATATATATATATACACATACATACATATAATTTTTTCCCTCCAACTACCCTAATACTGACAAAGGTCTCATGAGTTACAAATATCATCTTTCCATGCAGACCTTAATAAGTCTCTTATGATTGCTCTTTCCTGTTTACCTCTTCATGTCCCACTTGAGTCTTGTATTGGAAAGTCTAATTTTCTATTCAGCTCTGTTCTTTTCATCAAGAATGCTTGAAAGTCCTCTATTTCACTGAATGACCAATTTTTCCTCTGAAGGATTATACTCATTTTTGCTAGGTAGGTGATTCTTGGTTGTAATCCTATCTCCTTTGCCCTCCAGAATATTATATTCCATGCCCTGCAGTCTCTTAGTGTAGAAGCTGCTAAATCTTGTGTTATCATGATTGTGTTTCCACAATACTTGAATTGTTTCTTTCTGGTTGCTTACAATAATTTCTCCTTGATCTGGGAACTCTGGAATTTGGCTACAATATTCCTAGGAGTTTTCCTTTGGGGATCTCTTTCAGGAGGATATCAGTGGATTCTTCCCATTTCTATTTTGCTCTCTGGTTCTAAAATAGCAGGGCAATTTTCCTTGATCATTTCTTGAAAGATGATGTCTAGTTTCTTTTTTTTTTTTGATTATGACTTTCAGATAGTCCAACAATTTTTAAATTATTTCTCCTGGATCTATTTTCCAGGTCAGTTGTTTTTCCAATGAGATATTTCACATTGTTTTCTAATTTTTTTATTCTTTTGGATTTGTTTTACAGTGTCTTGATTTCTCATAAAGTCACTAGCTTCCAATTGCTCTATTTTCATTTTTAAGGAAGTATTTTCTTCAGTAATCTTTTGAACTTCCTTTTCCATTTGGTCAATTTTGCTTTTTAGAACATTCTTCTCCTCAGTGCCTTTTTGGACCTCTTTTGCCATTTGGGTTAGGCTATTTTTTAAGGTGTTATTTTCTTCAGCATTTTTTTGGGTCACCTTAAGTAAGCTGTTAACTTGCTTTTCATGATTTTCTTGCATCACTCTCATTTCTCTTCCCAGTTTTTCCTCTACTTCTCTTACTTGCTTCTCAAAATTCCTTTTGAGTTCTTCCAAGGCCTGGGACTGATTCATATTCTTCTTGGAGGCCTTGGATGTAGGAACTTTGACTTTGTTTTCTTCTTCTAGTTGTATGTTTTGATCTTCTTTGTCACCAAAGTAAGATAATATAATCTGACTCTTTTTGCACTGCTTGCTTATGATCCCAACCAATTACTTGAGTTTTAAACTCTGTTAAGGTAAGAATCTGCTTCCATTGTGGAGAATGTACTGTCCCAAGCTTTGGGGTTTGTACAACTGTTTTCAGAGATATTTCTAGGGACCTGAAAATTTTTAGTTCTTCCAAGGTGCTATGATAAGGGGCGAGGTGTTCCCTCTCCACCACCACAACAGGCTCCACTATGCCAGTGCTCCTCCCCACCCCAGGACCTCCCCTCAGAACTGTGACCCAGATCCAAGGACGGGCAAAACAGGAGATTCCTGCCTCAGCACTGGCAAAGAGATCCTTGCAATCCCCCTCTGATCCGCCACTCAATTCCCCCTCAGTCTGTGGCAGGAAGCTCAGGAGGCAACTGCTACCCTGGAGGTGGCTGAGACCTTGCTTCTTCTCTCACCGTACTCACAGACTTTTCCCACTGACCTTCTAAGTTGTCTTTGGCAATTGTGTGTTCAGAAGTCTGGAAACCGCCACAGCTGCCCGTGATTCAGTCCTCTGAGGCTTGCTCCAGGTTCACTGTGGCCTGCGCGTCCACGTCGAACTGTGCTCCTCTCCCCGCCTGGTGTGATATACCTTTCCTTCCAGCCATCCAGGTTGTCTTTGGCTGGAAATTTGTTTTACTCTGTTTTTTTTGTGGGTCCTGCTGCTTTAGAATTTGTTTAGAGCCATTTTTATAGGTATTTGGAGGTGAGGGAGAGCTCAAGCAAGTCACTGCTTTCCCCAAAACAACAAAATTAGAAGAGAAACAGGAAACTTGGCAAAAAAAAAAATTTACAGCAAGATCCTCTGATGTAGGCCTCATTTCTCAAATATATAGGGTAATGAGCCAAATTTATAAAAATAACAGCCATTTCCCAGTTGATAAATGGTCAAAGGACATGAAAAGGCAGTTTTCAGAAGAAATGAAAGCTATAGTCATATGGGAAAATGATCTAAATCAGTAAATTACAGAACTGCAAATTTAAACAACTCTGAGGTACCATCTCATACCTATCACTTTGTCTAACATGAAAGAAAAGGAAAATAACTAATGTTGGAAGGAATACGGCTAAAGACAGCAAGTCTAATGCTCTTTTAGTAGAGTTGTGAGCTAGTTAACCACTCTGGAGAACAATTTGTAAATATCCCCAAAGGGCTACAAAACTGTGCATATACCCTTTGACCCAGTAATGCCACTGCTGGATCTGTTTCCCAAAGAGATCGAAGAAAAAGGGAAAGGATGTATTTGTACAAAAAATATTTTAATAGCTCTTTTTTTCTGCTGGCAAGTAATTGGAAATTGGGGAAAGGCCCATTAATTGGGAAACAGCTGAACAAATTATGGTTTTTAGTTATGATGGAATACTATTACGTTATAAGGAATGATGTAGGACAGTTTCAGAAAAATCTAGGAAGACTTATTTGAACTCATGAAAAGTGAAGTGAGCAGAACCAGGAGAACATTGTTCACATTAGCAACAATATTTTAAGGATAATAAACCGTGAAAGACTTAGTTACTCTTATCAAAACAATGATACAAGATAATTCCAAAGGACCCGTGATGAAAAATGCTATCTACCTCCAGAGAGAGAACTGAGGAACTGTAAATGCAGATTGAAGCATATTTTTTTTCTTGCTTTCTGTATTTTTTGTCTGTTTTTTTTTGCAACGTATCTAATGTGGAAATATGTTTTACATGACATCACATGTATAATCAATATCAAATTGTCTGACTTCTGAAGGAGGTGGGGGGAAAGAGAGGCAGTAAAATTGGAACACAAAATGTCAAAAAAAAATGAGGGCTCATTTTTTTCCAGTAATTGGGAAATATTAATGAAATACACAAAACTGCATTTTTAAAAAGAGTATATGAGAGATTTCAAAGTAAATCATCAACATCATCATCATCATTATCCCCCACTATATAGCAATTTTTGACTTGATAACTGAAATTTATCTCATCGTTTACTTAAATAATAAGTTCAGATAATCAAAAATGAAAAATGTGAAACTAAATTGTATTAATTAATCAGTGGGAACCTGAATATCACAAACGTATCTTAATTGAATCATATTTCACAAAAAAACCCCACATCTCTTTGTTGAAGTGTTTAATATATCTATGACATCTTAATCTTGGTGAAAATCATAGATTTCTAGATAAATATTTAATTCTTTGATTTTGGTGAAAAAATTCATCAAACTTATTGATTGTATGACCAAACAATAGCTTAACTATTTTCGACATTTTTCAATTGACTTCTCTAGTGTTGTGTAGTTATGAAATAATCCTAACATTTCTTTTTCTGCTTCAATCAAGCACAAAATTAATCTACAAGTATTTGACCTCCTTCTAGCTTTAATCAACACCTGAGGTTTTAGGTCTCCAAATAAAGTACAAAATAGAGCAGAAAATGAATAGCTATTGTTCAAAAATCAGACTACTAATCTTGTCCTTTTCTTGATCTCACTTTCAGATTACTTGGAATCTAGACCTTTCCCATCAGTTCAGAACTGCATTATCTGTTTGCTTCTCTCTGCCTTAAATTGACCTCTTAGGTCCCTCCCCTGAAAAAAATTGTAATAGCTGTTAGATATCTTTTGCCTATATTGACTTTTGCTTCTAGCCCTGAACAAAAGGTTTGGTCTGATTCTGTTACTTCTCATACTTTAATGTGAAATAATTGAATCGAGAAAGAAATGTTCTGTCCATATATTTTAGAATAGCAGTTCTCTAACTGTTTCCTATGGACTGCTTTGGTCCTATGAAAAGTCCAAGAGGCTTTGCAAAGAAAAAATAACTTACAGCAGGAGACAAACAAACTAACAAACTCATTTTCTGTGTATGGGTCATCAATGATCAGAAGGCTAATACCTTTTTGAAACTGCAGTGTCTACTTTAGGGGAAAAAAAACCCTGCTATTTGGAGGAGGAAAGCATGTAAAAGGATCAACAGGTCAATAGGTTGTTAGTTTTTTATGTAATCTCCATATTATTTAGTCTATCAACAGTAGGGATTTTTTTTTATAAATTTTTTTATTTATTTAAAACCCTAACTTGATTCCTTAGCTATTGTGCATTCACCACTATCATTGTATATCTCTTCTCTCTTTCATGGTTTTGAGTCTTTCAGAAAGCTATTAATATTTGGTACTTCAACTTCCTTTCCTCTTATTCTCTTAACTCTGCAGACTGATTTCTGACTTCATTATTCAAATGAAACTGTTTTCCTCAAAGTTAACAATAATCTAATTGCAGAATCTAATAGACTTTTTCAATCTTCATCCTTCTTTATTCTTCTGAAGACTTTAACACTGTCGATCACTCTTTTCACCTCTATTCTCTCTTCTTTCTAGGTTTTTGTGACACCAATCACTCCTAGTTCTCTTCCTACCTTTCTAAATACTCCTTCTCAATCTGCTTTGCTTTATCTCTAGGATGTAGGAGTCCGTGACATCAGCTCTTCCTTTCTTTCTCCTATTTTGTTTGGTGATCTCATAAATTCACATGAATTCGGTTATTTCTATGTGGGATTCTTAGGTCTATCCATTCTACCCTAGTCTCTCTCCTAATCTTCAGTCTCATACAACCAAATTACTTTTGAACGTCTTGAAGTGTATTTCCCATGGACAAATTAAACTCAATCTGCCCCAAATTGAACTCATTACCCTACCGTGCCACCAAATCCTCTCTTTTTCCAAGATTTTTTTATTACTTTAAAATTTAAGGCTGGGTGTCCTAACCTCATCCAGATGGGAAATGAGGAGGTTGCTTACTGGACCAATCACATTACTGATTAAAATAGGAACTTTAAACTGCTTCATTTCTGACTTGCACTGGTTGGCTCCTCCTTAGGTAACCTGGTAGCCCCCATTCCCGGGGGCTTACTAGATTGATGTCAAAATTAGTGCAGGCAGCTCCTGAGCAACATAGTACGTTGCAACTCAGAACTCCCTGGCTCAAGTGAACTTCTCCTTGTTTGTCCTTCATTCTCTAAGAGGACCATGACGTCAGGAAAATGATGTCATGACTTACAGGTGAATTGGATTTAAGTGAAGGAAGGCAGTGGAAGATCACCAGCCTTACTCTTTCCTTCAGAGCTATCTGGGTCCAGAGGCAAGATATAGATCAGGACAATTGGAGATGTCAGATGGCCATGGATGCAGTGGGACACCTTGGCCTTGTAAGGTTAAGGCCCTTTGAGTTCTCACTTTGAGTTAGGGAATGCCCATTCAGTGATTAGGCTTGTTTAAAAAGTGAGCCAAGGAATGGTCCCTTTTATAAAAGAAAAAAAAAATCTGTCTGGGAGGGGAAGACCTAAGTTTTCTGGCCAAAACAGAAACACTTACTATTTACCTTCACTCTGAGCTATCAGGGCTCAAACAATGACCAAGTAGGACTCAGTCTGGGACCTATTGTTAGCCAATTAGTGAGAGCCAGAGTGAATTGGGTTTAAGGTATGGTTTTTAAGAATGAAATCTAGCCAGTAAATCTGAAAATATCTTGCTAGTTTTCAGCCATCAATATTTACATTCATTTAGGGAGAAGAGAAAAGAAGAGAAGGGAGAAGAGAAAAGAAGAGAAGAGAGAAGAGGAAAAGAGAGGAGAGGAGAGGAGAGAAGAGAAGAGGAGAAGAGAGAAGAGAAGAGGGAGGGAAGGGGAGAACTGGCTAGTTGGGTCTCCACTGGGCAGCTCAGACTACTCACAGGTTGTTGGTTGTCCTTCATTCTTGAAGAGGTGATGAAGAGATGAATAATGGTTGGGGAAGTTGAATAAATTGATGATCCCATTCACATACCCATCCCTACCTCTTGATGTTTTCTCAGGTGCTTTTCTCAGTCTTCCACAGTTGGTGATGTGAAGGATAGGGAGAATAGCATAGAGGGCCAAAGTTCCTTCTTTCATGTCACACTTGCTGTGAAACCCATTCTTCTCCTCAAGTAAACTACCAGCCTCTCTCCACTGTTAGCAGGGATTATGGGTAAGTACCATTACACCTGGACAAACTTCCATAGTGTCACACAGAATCACCATCCTCCTGGTCAGTAAAACTCCCAACCTAGGTATCATCAATCATCAGTAGCTCCTTAGTTTCTTTCATTCCCTTAATCCAATATGTTGCCAAATCCTGTCAATTTTACCTTCACAATATCTCTGATATATAACTTTTCTCTCTTCTGACACTGCCACTACCGTATGCCTCATTACTTCATCCTGTTCTATTGTAATGGTCTGCTGGTCAGTCTGCCTGCCACAAGTCTCTCCTAATTCTAGTCCATCCTCCATTGATCTCCCAATTCTGGGCATCTTCACTGATTGTCTCTCACATTTGGAACTCTCCCTATCACCATCTCTAACTCCTGGGTTCCTTTAAGTTATAGCAAAAAATCCCACCTTCTGCAAGAGCCTCTAACTCCATACCTAGCACTCTTTCCACTGTACAACACTACCTCTATTTTTAAGTTTTTTTCCCTAACTACCTTAAAATTCTGAAAGTATACAGTTCCTCAACACTCACCCCACAGAGTACATCCTCTTCAAAGGACAAAGTTCACACCACATTATTTGCATAATCTGCTTCCTTAACACCAGGCTAATGGGAAGGTTGTTTAATCATAATTTTATTTAATGAGGACCAATGCTGGTCAGTGATGGCCTACCAGCATCTTACCAGGCACAGGATGGAACATTGCCTTTACCCAATTAACTTGTATTAGACAAATTAAAAGGATGGCATGATAACAATTTAAAAAAAAAACCCTATCCCTTTAGTTGAGACTTTCATTATCTCTTACCTTAACTATTTTATTGGCCTCTTAATTGGGGCTATACTTCATGTCTTTCCTCATTCCAATCCATCCTCCATATAGCTACTAGAGAAATTTTCCTTAAGTATAGGTCTGACCTTGTCATTCTCCTATTCAATAATTTCCAGTGCCCATCTTTTGCTTCTAGGATAAAAAGAAATCTCTCTCTTTGACTCTTAATGTCCTTCACAATTTGGTCCTAACCTACCTTTTTAGCCTGATTATGCATCATATTTCTTCCCATACACTGATGTTCTTCCAAACTGGTCCTCTCTGTGTTCTTCACTCATGAAACATCATCTCTTTTTTTCTCTGCCTTTGTACTAGATGTCCCCTATGCCTTAAATGCACTCTTTCTTCAGAATAAAACTCAACATCACCTTCTTGAGGTTTTCTTTTCTGGTCCCCTCCCCCAACTGCTAGTGTCTTCCCTCACTAAATACTTTCTCTTTAGGTGCCATGAACTTATTTTGTATTTATTCTAAATACATATATACATACACACATTTTGTTTTCCAATCATATGTAAACTTCCTGAGAGTAGAGATTGTTTTTATTCTTAGTACCTAACAACTTAAGTATGACACATACTTAATAAATGTTTCTTGATCAATTGATTGAGAAAGTTTACCTTACAGAAAAAGCAGGCATATCAAAAAGATGAAGATTTCAGTTTTCACAGCATGGTCCCTCTATGTCAGGGATCTTAATTTAAGTTATGTGAATAGATTTCAGGGAATCTACAATTTTTAGGGGGGAGGATTTATATCTTTATTTCAATATAATTGATTCTCTTTTTAATTCTACATATGTTATTTTATGAATTTAAAAACTTTATTCTTAGAAGGGGTCTATAGGCTCCAACAGACTGTCAAAGAGGTCCATTATTCAAAACATGTTAAGAACCACTGCTCTCTGTGGACATACCCTTAATATATGCAAGGTACTTACCCTAAGATTAATTCATGATTGATTATTTAAATAAGAACTCCTGCTGTTGTTTGATTAGCACTAATATTTCCATTTTATAAAATTCAAATTTAAATGTCATACTGTAACACAAAGTTTCTCTTTAAATTCTTAAAAAAAAAACACCTAGGTAGCACTTTCATTGTTTTGATTCATTACTGAGCAGAAAGTATTTTTGCTTCAGAGAATATTTTCTATTTTACACTTCTGTTCATTAAAATATAAAATAATGCACAGTGGGGGGAAAACAAGCTAATGAGGTATAGATATGCTGAAAAATTTAAGTATATTCATTTATCTACCTATTACAAACAAAGTTGGTCATTTAGATGAATGTCAGATTTTTAAAACCTGGTTTTGAAAATCTCATTGTCTTCTTTAAGATACGTTTCCCCCCAACACATACATACTGCTTCATTTGTTTCTTTTCTTTTTGTAGGTATGTATAATAGATTCTCAATGTCAAGTTTTCCATTGCCTTAATCAAATGCTACCAAAGATTACTTTAAAAATAAGCTGGAGTGTAATAACCTTTATCTAAGCAACATTTTATTTTTGTTCCATTGGATGAAACCTCACTTAAGTCCTGGAATCCCTCAGTTCTAAATATACCTTCCCCAGATATATGGTGGGTTATATTCTTAAATAAATTAGCATTGCTGATGGCATAGAAACCAATACAATATGTGCCATATAGTATTCAACTCTACAGTATTTCTTTTTTTGGTCATAGATTCAAGACTTTTATCCAGATAATAGCAGGTTGGATACACCTCAAAGGGTTGCTTCAAAAATAAAGGAAATGACAATCTCAGTTGTACCCTCACAGGTTAGGCAATGGATTGTAGTAAACTTTTTTTTATGTTTATGTTTGAATTTATTTTAAACAAATACAAAATACAAAAAGAAAAAAAATGCCATGAACACAACAGAACATAAAAGAGGATTCAATATCAAGGAATAAATTTCCATTTCAAGAAAACTTATATGATAAATACTACACATTATTTTCAAAGCTATCCATCTTTGCTTATATGTTTTCTTTTGTCCTCTGCTGTTCTCTTTTTACTTTTTTTTTCCCTTTTCTCTTCTACTCCTTCTGCGCCACCAAGAAGGCTACAATTAAGTGTGGAAATAGATAGATAGATATAGATACAGATGTAGATATAGATATGTGTACATGTGTGTACACATGCACACACACAAATTTATATGCATAAATATACATAGATGTTCCTAAACATACACATTTATACACAAATACACTAAAATGCATATACGTAAGACTGCATTGTTTATTTCCACTTATCATCTGTTTCTCTGTAGGTGGATAGCATCTTACTTCTTAAGTACAAGTCTTTCCATATTTTCCTAAATCCACCAACTCATCATTTCCTACACCACAGCAATGTTCCAACTGAGTTTCATTCTATCTAGAATATTGTCTATGAGAGTCCCCTCCCAATTTTTCTGTATTTCCTCTATTCTTGGCGACATAGATTTTATTTATATAGGAAATTTTAAATTTAAAATAATCAAAATTATCCATTTTATGCTTCACTTCTTTCACCTTATAATATGGTTTAAGGTATGATTAAATTCTACTCCTGACCTTTATTTTATGTTTGTGTGTATCTCTCATTTTTATAGCATTTCCTAAAAGCAACATATTGTTGGAGTCAAAATTGTAATTGCTATCAGTTTCCATTTTATGGGTAAATTCACCCCATTCATATTCTAACTATAATTACGTGTTGTATATTTCCTATTTTCTCACTATCTTTCTCATCCTGTTCCTAACCCTCCTCACTTCTCTACTTCCACCTGCTATCTTGCCCTCCTATTCCTTAATCTGCCCCCCTCAAAAAATCCCCCCATTTTCTCCCTCCACCCTATTCCCTTACCCTCTTATTTCTTTCTGAATTTAGATTTCAATGCCCTTCTAAATATATATGTTGTTCCCTCTTTATCCAATTCCCATTAATCTACACACCCTTTTATACCCTT
The DNA here is from genome assembly GCF_900497805.2 of Vombatus ursinus. Lineage (NCBI taxonomy): Eukaryota > Metazoa > Chordata > Mammalia > Diprotodontia > Vombatidae > Vombatus > Vombatus ursinus. The sequence goes on along the minus strand of NW_020950566.1, from coordinate 1,480,351 downwards.
CCTTATCCTATTCCCTATCCCTCCCTTATCCTCTCCCCTGCCCCTATCCCTTTACCCTCATTTCTTTCTGAATTTAGAAGACTTTTTTTATACTGTTCTAGATATATATGTATTGTTCCCTCTTTAACCCATTCCCGATGAGAGTAAGGTTCCAGAACTACCCTCCCTCCTCCCTCATCTAATTCTCCTTTATCAATTATTCCTCTCACACCTCATTTGTATGAGATAATTACTCTTTTTACCTCTTCATACATCATTTTGCTTTTTAGAATCACATCATACACAGCTCTACCCCACTCTTTCTTTCCTATAGTAAACCTTTCAAAAGAAGCTCTCTCATCAGAGACAGTAAATAGTCCCCCTCTCTAGCTTGCCTATTACTGTGTAAAGTACCCAGAGTCACACACTCTCTAGAGAACTGTGCACAAAAACAAACTTAGTAGTGCTTCCCAATCTTATCTAGCACAATCCAGTCCAAATCAATCCACTAAATATTTCTTAAGCACCCTCTAGGCATGAATCATTTTGTTCTTTGTGGCTGATAAAGACAAAAACAAAAACAACCCCTACCCACAGAGAGCTTAGATTTCTTTGAAAAGAGTGAAGGAGTAAAGTGGCCAAAGATAATCATGAAATGTAGCTCCAATGGAGGAGAAAAGAGGAATAGAGAAGTTGTAAAGATTGTGGAACAAATTTGTACTGAATTAGTCGGCTAGGTGGCACTGTGGATAAACCACTAGATCTGGAGTTCAGAAGACATGATGTCAAATCCAGTCTTAGATACTTACTATCTTTGCGACTCTGGGCAAGTCACTTAACCTTTGTGTGCCTTAATTTCCTCAGCTGTAAAATGGGGATAATAATAGCACTTATGCCCCATGATCGTCAAAATTAAATAATGATTTTAAAATGCTTTGCAAAATTTAAAGAGCTATGTAAATGCTACCTTTAACTCATAAAATTCAGCATCTACAAATATCCATTATATAGTTGGGGAAGGGAGGTGTGACTAGTGTTTAAAATAAACACTTGTCAATTATTTTCTCCCCTTCTTCTAGGGTAACAAAATGGGAGAAACGTGGGGGTGGATGTGAGAATTACTTTACTCAAATTTAGAATTTTTCCCCCAGATCTCTACTGTTTGAGGAGAGATTGGATTAGGAGTAGCACTCACAAACATACTAGCATAGCAAGGGGTAAAGTAGAGAAGAACTCAACCTATTCTTTTTACATCCATTTGGTATATCCTTAGGAAATAAAATAGTATATGCATATTTTCTAATGTACAAAGTTCATAGTTTCATATATTCTAGTTGGAAAGTGTTTTCAACCTGGCTATCTTCCAGATAAAGAAACTATGGTCCAGAGAGACTAACAACTTGCCCAAAGTCACAAAAGAAATAAAGCTAGGATTTGTGTCTAGATCCCCTGGTTTCAAATCTGTTGCTTTTTCCCATGATAACACATTCCCTATTTGCTTGGGGATTCCAATGTCATCAAGATCAGAACATAAATGAGTCCCAGAAAATACCTCATTTAGCTTTCTCATCTAGTCAGAGCTTGGGAGCCTGGTCAGTTTGTCATTAGTTTCATAATGAAATATTGACTAAAACAAGTCTCTCACAGGGTGCAAATTATAGCCTTATAGCAATGATTGGTTATGTTTGTCCTTTCCTCTCTCCTTTTCCAATTTACACTGGGCCTTTTTGATTTCTGAAAATTCCCTTCCCTGTAATTCTAACAACACAGTTGAATTCACTACATTATATACTAGCTTCTTCCCCTCACTTGTCAAAGACCTAACATGTTGGCCATCTAGTGGATGGGCTGTTCTTGTTTTGGTATCTAACTACAAATTTTAAATTCCCTGAGGACTGAGGCCATATCAGTTTGTGTTGATATACCTAATGCACATCTATCATCCTAAAATCTCTAGCTCCCTTGTCAGTTGAAGATGTGGATCTTTCTCTTGAGTGACATGTTTTTCTCCAAACATTGGCAGTTAACCCCCAGAAACAGGTCCTCAATACTAATCTAGGGAAGGCCACTCAAGTGAAATCAGCACCATGAACTGACCACATTTCTGAACCATATGTTCACCATATTATGCTTTGTCAGGATTTTGGCCATCCAAAGTCAATCCCAAATCATGAGGCTTCTGTTAGGGCCTAGGTAATCTTTAAGAAAGAAATCAAACCAATAAATATTTAGAAAGATCTATGTTTAAGGCACCTGCATCAAAGGTTATAAAGTAGCATAACACACTGCCTTCAAAGAAACTGGAGATACAATGACTAAATCATTGATTCATAGAAAATTAAATGAAATAGAAGATAATAGTTTAATAATTGTGTATTATTCAAAAGGACAGAGGAATGTTTGCTCCACTACTACTGCTCATCCTTTCATGCCCCTACTGTACTTGTCAACATCCTTACACAAGTTGACCAAAGCTAGTCTACCCAATGTTCTGGGAGCCTTCCTCACTGTATTCTTACACAACAACAACAAGGGGGTACATGGATTTTTTTGCCTGTTATCTTTCACCTTCACTATATGATCAGCTTCTCTTCTTTTCCAATCATACATTTCCCTAATGACATCTTTATTGAAACACATTATTGATGAAGAAAAATGGTCAGTAGGAAGAAGAAAGCATATAAATACAGATTAAAATAATGTCACATGAAATTTTAACTGATTTAAATCAGTTGCCATAACAAGGAGACAAAAGAACGTTAAAAGTGTCTTAGTTAGAGAACACCTAACATACTTGTCAAGTATAGAAAGATAGCAGTCTAATTTAGAATATAAACTCTTTTAAAATCTTATGGAGAAGAATGATGAACAATTATGAGCAAAATTTTATCTCATAAAAGCAGAAAAAAGCATTAGAGGATAAAACCAGAATAAAGAAAGATTGGTCAAACTAAGTAAAGCCATTCTGAGGAAATTTAAGGTTGAAAAATAGAAGAAATGTGCAAAAGATTTTAATAAAAAATTATTTTACTAGCAAGGATATCACATATGGATTCTACTATGACAACTCTAGCTATGCTCAGAGAGATTCATAAACAACACTAAAGAGAACAAAAATTTATATGTATCAGTCTAAGTGTACATAGAAGAGATCTGTGTTATAAATGATCATCTGTATATTTTGTACATTCTACACACACAATTGGTTCAGAAGTAACTTTCACATCAGTAACTAAAGATTTCCCATTCATTAAGATCTAGTTGGTTTCATATTTCTTCATGTGCCACGTCCAGTGTTTCCAAACTTGATTTTGGAAAAAAAAAGTATTGGTTATATGTAATATTAATTTATATCACTAAGATATTTGGGAAATGTTGTATACAGACTGTGCGGCTTCTCCACAGTTTATAAGCCATGGGCATCTCTTGTCCATTAGTTCCAACTTTTTTTTTTCTATCTTCTATGCCTATGTTGTAAAGAAACCACCAAATATTTAAGAATAAGTTGATTTGGGCGGAGGGAGGAAAGCAGTGACTTGCTTGAGTGCTCCCCACAAATCCCTCCAAATACCTATAAAAATTGGCTCTAAACAAATTATAAAGCAGCAGAACCCACAAAAAGACAGAGTGAAACAAATTTCCAGCCAAAGACAGCCTGGATGGTTGATCTGAAAGGTATATCATGCTGGGCGGTGAGAGGAACGCAGTTTGTCATGGGCGCGAAGGCATTAGAGAACCTGGAGAAGGCCTCAGAGGCCTGAATCACAGACAGCTGTGGCAATTTCCAGACTTCTCAACCCACAATTGCCAAAGACAACTTAGAAGGTCAGTGGGAAAAGTCTGTGACTGTGGTGAGAGAAGGAGCTAGGTTTCAGCCACCCCTGGGCCGTGGCTGTTTCCTGAGCTTAGGCCAACAGACTGATCTGGAATCAAGTGGCTGATCAGAGGGGTATTGCAGGGGTCTTTTTGCCAGTGCTGAGGCAGGAATCTCTTGCTTTACTGGTGCTGGATCTGGTCACAGTTCTGAGGGGAGGTCCTGGGGCAAGGAGGAATGTTGGTGTGGTGGAGCTTGTTGTGGCGGTGGACAGAAAACACCTTGCCCCTTATCATAGCACCTTGGAAGAACTGAAAATTTTCAGGGCCCTAGAAGTATCTCTGAAAACAGCTGTACAAACCCCCAAAGCTTGGGACAGTACATTTTCCACATTGGAAAAAGACTTTTACCTTAACAAAGAGTTTAAAACTCAAATAATTGACCAGGATCATAAGTAAGCAGTGTAAAAAGAGTCAGACTATATTATCTTACTTTGGTGACAAAGAACATCAAAACATATAACCAGAAGAAGACAACAAAGCCAAAGCTCCTACATCCAATCCCTCCAAGGAAAATATGATCAATCCCAGGCCTTGGAAGAGCTCAAAAGGGATTTTGAGAAGCAAGTAAGAGAAGTAGAGGAAAAACTGAGAGTGATGCAAGAAAATCATGAAAAACAAGTCAACAGCTTGCTAAAGGAGACCCAAAAAAATACTGAAGAAAATAACACCTTAAAAAATAGCCTAACTCAAATGACAAAAAAGGTCCAAAAAGCCAATGAGGAGAAGAATGCCCTCAAAAGCAAAATTGGCCAAATGGAAAAGGAAGTCTAAAAGATTACTGAAGAAAATACTTCTTTAAAAATTAGAGTAGAGCAATTGGAAGCTAGTGACTTTATGAGAAATCAAGACACTGTAAAACAAATCCAAAAGAATAAGAAATTAGAAAACAGTGTGAAATATCTCATTGGAAAAGCAACTGACCTGGAAAATAGATCCAGGAGAGATAATTTAAAAATTATTGGACTATCTGAAAGCCATGATCAAAAGAAGAGACTAGACATCATCTTTCAAGAAATTATCCAGGAAAACTGCCCTGATATTTTAGAACCAGAGGGCAAAATAGAAATTGAAAGAATCCACCAATTTCCTCCTGAAAGAGATCCCCAAAGGAAAACTCTTAGGAAAAGTGTAGCCAAATTGCAGAGTTCCCAGGTCAAAGAGAAAATATTACAAGCAACCAGAAAGAAACAATTCAAGGATTGTGGAAACACAATCATGATAACACAAGATTTAGCTCCTTCAACATTAAGGGATTGCAGGGCATGTAATATAATATTCTGGAGGGCAAAGGAGACTGGATTACAAGCAAGAATCACCTATCCAGAAAAACTGAGTATAATCCTGCAGGGGAAAAAATGGTAATTCAGTGAAATAGAGGACTTTCAAGCATTCTTGATAAGCTAAATAGAAAATTTGATTTTCAAATAAAAGACTCAAGTGGAACATGTAGAGGTAAACAAGAAAGAGAAAATCATAAGAGACTTATTATGGTTGAACTGTTTACATTCCTGCATGGGAAGATGATATTTGTAACTCAGACGACCTTTGTCAATATTAGGGTAGTTGGAGAGGAAAAATTATATGTATATATATATATAGATATATAGATAGATAGATAGATAGATAGATAGATAGATAGATAGATAGATAGATAGATAGATAGATAGAGGGCACAGAGTGAGTTGAAAATGAAAGGGTCATATCTGGAGAATAAAATTAAGGGATGAAAGAGGATCATACTAGGAGAAGGAGTAAGGGAGAGGTAGAATGGGGTATATTATCTCACAAAAAAACAGAAAAGAAAAGGCTCTTACAGTGGAGGAGAAATGGGGGAAGGTGAGAGGGAATGAGTGAATCTTATTCTCATAGAATTTGACTTAAAGAGAGAATATCATACATACTCAATTGGGTATGGACATCTATCTTACCCTACAGGAAAATGGGGGGGGAGGGGACAAGAGAATAGGGGAATGACAGAGAGGAGGGCAGATTGGGAAAGGGGGTAATCAGAAGCAAGTACTTCTGAGGAGGGACAGGGTCAAAAGAAAGAATAAAATAAATAGGGGCAGTGGGATAGGATTAAGGGAAATAGAGTTAGTTTTTCACAGCATGTCTGCTATAGGAGTGCTTTGCATAACTGCACATATATAACCTATATTTAGTTGCTTGCCTTATCAATGAGGGTGGGTGGGGAGGGAGGAAAGGAGAAAATTTGAAACCCAGAGTTTTAAAAACACATGTTTTAAAAAAATGTTTTCACATGCAACTGGGAAATAAGAAATACAGGAAATGGGGTACAGAAATCCATCCTGCCCTACAGGAAAATTGAAGGGGAAGGGGATAAGGGAATGGGGGGGAGAGATAGAAGTGAAGACAGACTAGGGGAAGGGGTATTCAGAATGCATGCCATGTTGGGGTGGGGGGAGGGGAAAGGTGGGGTGAAAATTTGGAACTCAAAATCTTGTCGAAGTAAAGGTTGAAAACAAAAAAATTAATAAAAATTACCATAAAAAATAAAAACATGCCTTTGGCAGAGATTAGCTGTGTGATTATGTGCAAGTCATTAAACCTATCAGTGCCTAAGGCAATTTTCAAAGACTGAAGTAGAAAAAGTAATGTATTTAAAAGAAGAGGAAGTGAGTTCAAATATTAGCTCTGTTACAGAGTATATGTCAGGACAAATCAAATTGCAATGTTTTCCATAATGGCCGCTCTCTATAGTTATACAATCTTTTATACATACATACATACATACGTACATATCATATATATAATTTATATCATATACATATATACACTCCTTTATAGTTATACATTCCCTTTCTTATTATATGTGTAAATAGAAGTTTAGAAGTTTGTAATAAGAAGTGCTATTCTTCCTCACTTTAAGGAACATACATGGAATAATATTTCTTGCTAAAGAAAAATACACATTTATGCATAACTATATTAATAAATAAGATCTTTATTCCCTTGTTAAGAGCTTTGTGTATTGGAAATTCATTCCCTCTCTTCTGTGGAATTTGGGTTATAGTTTCAGATACATCATTCCAGGGTGAAAAACCCAACCGCACCTCTGTAAGGTCTTTGATTCCTTATTTGAGAGAATAATCCAACAATATCCTCTCTCCCTTCTCCTTCCCTAAAACAGTAACTGATTTGATATAGGTTATATATGTGCAATCACGTAAAACATATTCCCATATTAGTCATGTAGTGAAAGAAGAAACAGAACAAAAGGAAAAAAAAACAAAAAAATTTAATAGTGAAAACAGTATGTTTCAATCTGAAAAAAAAAAGAATAAGTTGATTTAATTTGGAGGGCCTTATCAAATAATTTGCAGAATTTCTGTATCTCATTCTCTTCAACTGATATTAGAATGTAAGCTGTACTCTTTTTCGTTGTGGTCTTTTTATGAATAGCATGAACACAGTGATGCCAGATGACTAATTATCCCATAAAGAGGTATGAGCATCTTCAGATATATTGTTATTTTTGAACATCACAATCAATTATTTCATATCCTTTGTGCTTCAAGGAGTATCTGTGAGCCATCCTGCCATTTAGGTGCAACTTCCATTTGTCTTCTAATTTCCTTTAAACCAAGAATGCCAATATTAATATAATTCAGTTCTCCAGTAGTATATACATCATTGGTCAAAAAAAAAAATCCCGTATTCAGCACTTGGATTGAAACTTTGATCTGTGCAAGTTATATGATTAGAAAGGTGCACAGGGCCTTGACAGGTAAAATGACTTGCCTTGGGTCATCTTGCCAATATGTGTCAGATGCAGTACTAGAACTCAGTGTTCCTGACTTGTAGATCAGCTCACTAGAAAAATCTAGTGGCACAGTGGAGAGAGCAATGGTCCAGAAGACCTGAGTTCAAATCTAGTTTCAGATGCTTGTGCTTATATGACTCTCCAAGTCTTTTAAGCTCTGTTTGCCTCGGTTTTCTGAACTATAAAATCAGGATAATAATATCACCTACCTCACAAGGTTGTTAGGAGGATCAAATGAGATATTACTCATAAAAAGCTCTTAGTACATAGCTACTGGCAGATAGTAGGCAGTACATAAACACTTATTCCCTTTCCCCTTACTCTTCAACATACATTATGCTACATTGCCTCTCTGTTAAATTAATGGGTAGAGCTGATCTAAAAATCATATTATTGTTTGCATATTCACTTGTTCTTTGCATTACTCTGCCACTGTCTCTATGGAAGAGTTGGAGGGGTTAGGGGAGAGAAGGGATTGTTAAGAACTGAGGGTTATGTTCATTTTTTCCTAGTTTGAAGGATTGCCATGGCTACATAGTGACTCATTGCTATTTGTCCATTTTTGAAGAGGACCAGTGACATCATAGAGTGAGGTCTTGACTCCTGTGTGAATTGGATTTAAGTGAGGCAGAGTTATACAGTCATCAGACTTACTCAGTTTTCCAGAATTATTAAAGTCCAGTGGCAAGACAAAGGTCAGAGTGACTGGTGATGGCCAAGAATACAGTGGATGACCTTGGCATCTTTGGTGCCTGACCAAGCTCTAAGGATTCCACAATGCCTACTTCAGCCACCTTTATGGCCACTGGAACAAATTGTTCACATCCTTATTCTATCAGGAAAGTCTTCACATGCTTGGGGTAGACACCCCCCTAATTTACCAATGGGTTGGTGTTCCATTGGTTACTCTCAGCCTGGTTTAGCAATCTACTGAGACAGTTTACCAGGCCTCTGCCCATGCTACAGATTCTTGCAGCCACAAGTGAGAGTTGGGTGAAGGTGGACATCAAAGGTGGATGAGAAGCCCTGAAAAAGTCTTAGCAATCCCACCTACCAGAGCTGCTAGTCATCTTTGAACACCTGTACACTCCACTTAGTGACTACTCTACTGATAAAGAACCTTTCTACTTAGTGACAGTACTCCTCGGTAAGCAAAAATGGACAATCCATTGACCCAAGCTCAAGAATTTCCACAACCTGTCAGAGATGGTGCTCTACTGGCAGAGCTTTCAAAAACAAATAAACAAATAAATAAACAAACAAACAGAACAGCATGACTTCTGACTGAGCCAAAGGTCAAACAATATAGAGAACAAACATTCTTAAAACTCATTTTTAATATTTCGTGACTAATAGCCCCTAATAAAGTAGGATAAATGAATATTCAGAAATACAGGGGTTCTAAAAGTCTTAATACAGTTTTAAGCTTTAATACACCTTAATACTACACTAAGACTTTTAGGACACCCTCTATGCTATCTTGATCTTTTAGTAGCCAAAAGGAGGTTGTGTCTATATGGATTAACAACAATGACAAACAAAACCACAGTAAATTTAGTCAACTCAGTTTTTGAAAATCTGTTGTTCAACATTATACTAAAAACAAAAAAAAAATGTCACTCTTCCTTGTTGGTTGTGGTGTCACATAGAAACAAATGAATTCTGATGTTAAAATGCATTTTATTTTTTGAGGGTTAGAGAGGATCAGGGACAAGGAAGGATATCATTTATCCGTTTTTTTGTCTAGTGTGACTTTTTTTGTTTTCTAGGGTTTTTTTATGTTTTAGTGAATAATCACATGTAACCTTTTGTACTCCTTGAGGAAAAAAAAATGTTCCTTTACCTGTTTTTCTTTCTTTTTTTTTAATGATAATACTAATTTTCTCCCTCTTTGGGGCCTTTATTTCAAATGCTGCTATTTGGACATGACTAACATCTGCACTTGCCGTTACTTCTGTGCAGTAATCTCTGTTGTCATAGGAGCAATGAAGTACACAGCTAGGAATGTAACACATTTTCTAGAGGGTAGTAGATACTGCGAAACTTGATAGATTTTGTTTAGAGCTCTGCTGGAAAATGCAATTAAATTATTACGGTGGTGGGCTGATGAAAAAGAGTACTTTTTTTTTTCCTTAAAAGGGACAGAAGGCAGATTATTTTACCTTTTCCTGCTCTTATCAGATCTTTGAAAGAAAGATTGCCTATTTCAGTGTTCAAAGAGCTTAAAAGGGTTTCGTAGTTTAGATAATTACTTCTTCAAATAAATTTTGCCCACTAATTTCCTCTGGGACTGCACTAGCTCACTTGTCATTCAGTGTTTGCCTAGAGAGCAACTTGTTTTGTATTTTCTGACATTCCACTTGTTAATCTGATGCCAAATAAAGATAGTCTTTCCCCTGAGCTACCAATTTGCTCAAATTTCTCCTACTTGGAATTTCATGTTTTTAATAGCCCGGGCATGTTTTTCCAATATTTACTTGTCTCATAAATTACTACTTTAACCTTTGCTACATATTAAACTTTGAGATCAATTCTTCTACAGCAGTAGCACAGTTTAGTTTTCCCCAGGCAGAAAAGCTTTTGCTACTAAGTTTGTATTACATCTATGTACATATATGGCTTCTTTCAAAACACTTCAAAGAATTTTCACTCGTTTCTACCTAAAATTATGGAAATAGAACTGTTACAGAACAATTCTCACTATAGCTTCAACAAGATTTATCAGGAATCTTTTGTCTATATGCAGACTTATACACTGAAAGGATGTTAGGACTAAAAAGAAAACTTAGAAATCAAACTACTCACTTACAGGTAAAAAACTAGGTGGCAATATTGATAAAGTTCCAGGCCTAGAGTCAGGAAGAACTGAATTCAACTGTAGGATCAAATACTAGCTGTGTGACCCTGGGCAAGCCACTTAACCTATTTGCCTCAATTTCTTCATTTATGAAATAGGGATAATAATAGCATTTCCTGCCCATGGCTTTTGTGAGAATCAATAAAATGTACTTGTAAAATGTTTATCACAGTTCCTGGCATATAGTGCGTGACATATAAATGTTAGCCTTTATTATTTTTGTTGTTGTATTTATTAAATGAAGAGATTCAGTTACCTTTCCCTCATCAGTTAGTATCAGGCTCTCTTCCCAATATGGTCACACACAGTTAATCATTCCCCAAGCCAACAGTTGGGCTCACCCAATGTTCAATGAGAAAAGTACATTATAGTTAATACCACTCATCTCCCCATCCTGGTCAATAGTGACTCTAAAAACAATATTCATTTTTTCCCAATTACATGTAAAAATAATTTTAACATTTGTTTTTTCAAAATTTTGAGTTACAAATTCTCTCACTCCTTCCTTTCACTCCTCTTTCATTGAAAAGGCAAGCAATTTGATATAGATCATATACATGCAGTCATGTAAAGCATATTTCTATATTAGTCATGTTGTAAAAGAAAACACAGACCAAAAAATAATAATAAAGTTTTCAAAAGTATGCTTCCATCTTCATTCTGGGGAAAGGATAAGGGAGGGATATTTGGTGGAGAGTGTACATTAAGTAATAGAAGGGCAAGGTAGTGGGTAGAAGTAAAGTAGAGGAATCAGGTGGATAGGAAATAAGAGATACACACAAACATAAAATGAAGATTGGGAGTAGAAGCTATTAGGGAAAAAAAAGCAGGAGTAGTAATTATGATCTCAGCAAAAGTTAGAGCTAAAGTGTATTTAATCAAAAGAGAAAGGTTCCATTTCCAGGAGCCAAGATGATGGAGTAAAAAAGTAGTCGCTCTCACCCTCGCCCATCAACCTCTGAAAACCCAGAAACTATCACCCCAGAAAAAAACCTGGAACAGCTGAACCAGAAGAAAGATGGGGTGCAGCAGTGCAGTAGCCCAGGTAGCAAGAAGGATTAACAGGAAAGGCCCCTCTTACCCTGGGGGAAGGGGAGCAGTATGAGACAGGAGTCACCGAGCCAGCTAGTGGAAAGACCCACTTTAGTATACCAGGAAGAGATTCTGGTGCCTCGGCATCCTACAGCAAATGGGTCTCCCAGTACCTCAGCAAAAATAAGGGAAGCAGCACTACAAAGGGCCCCAGGCAGATAAGAACCCGGCAGCATACGTCTGAAAGGAGCTGAAGAAAGCAAACTAAAGGTGCCAAAGAGTTCCAGCCTTGTTGATTCCAGCCCAACACCAGGTAAGCCATCAGAACCTTACAGCCTCCAACTGCCAACCAGGAGGAGATCCCGAAGCACAGGCGGTTGAGCAGGCAAACGCCAACAGCTGTACCTCTGAGTGCCTCAGTGAGGGTGGGGTAACTGGTGGAAACCAGCTCAGAAAACCACCAGGTGCCTCAGCATTCTACAGCAAAGAAGTCTCCCAGTGCCTCAACAGAAATAAGGGAGGCAGCACTGCAAGGGGCCCCAGGCAGATAAACACCTGGCAGCACTTATCTAAAAGGAACTAAACAAAGCTAAAGGAAAGGAAAAGCAGGCAACCTAGATTTAATGAAAGTCCCAGCCTTGCTGATCCCAGCCCAACACTAGATAAGCTGCCAGAATCCTACAGCCTCTAATTGCCAACAAAAGAGGCCCCAGCACACAAAGCCAGTGACAAAGACCTAGGCTCCAAACACAAGAAGCTTGGGTCAGTGCCCTCTGTCCCCAGCAGGAGAGCTTAATCTCTTTGAAGACCAGGGAATAAAGAAACACCATGAGTAAAAAGAAACATATGATAGATTCATATTATGAGAATAGTGAAGATCAAGACAGAAATTCTGAAGAGGACAACACTGTCATCAAACCCACATCTGCAACATCAAAAGGGAATATGAACTGGTCTGAAGCCCAAAAAGCCTTCTTAGAAGAACTCAAGAAGGATTTAAAAAGTCAAATGAGAGAGGTAGAGGAGTCCTTTAAAAGTACAATTGGCCAATTGGAAAAAAAGTACACTGAAGAAAACAAGTCCCTAAAACACACAATTGGCCAATTGGAGAAAAGTACACTGAAGAAAATAAATCCCTCAAAAATACAATTGACCAATTGGAGAAGAAAGTACAAAATCTAACAGAAAAAAACAATATGTTAAAAATTAAAATTGAACAGATGGAAACTAATTACTCTATGAGACAGCAAGAATCAGTCAAACAGAAACAAAAAAATGAAAAAAATAGATGAAAATGTAAAATACTTCATGGGTAAAACACCTGACCTGGAAAATCGATCTAGGAGAGACAATTTAAAAATTACAGGCCTACCTGAAAGTCATGATGAAAAAAAGAGCCTGGACAATATCCTTCAGGAAATCATAAAGGAAAACTGCCCTGAAGTCCTAGAACCTGAAGGTAAAATAACTATAGAAAGAATCCATTGTTCCCCACCTGAAAGAGATCCCAAATTGAAAATGCCAAGGAATATAATAACTTAATTCCAATAGTACCAGATTAAAGAGAAATTACTGCAAGCAGCCAGAAAAAAAAAAAAAACAGTTTAAATATCATGGAACCAGAGTCAAGATTACACAAGACCTTGCAGCCTCTACATTAAAAGACCGTAGGGCATGGAACATGATATTCCATAAGGCAAAGGAGCTTGGAACGCAGCCAAGGAATAACTACCCAATGAAAATGAGCATGATTTTTCAGGGAAGGAGATGTATATTCAATGAATTAGGGGACTTCCAAATGTTCCTGATAAAAAGACCAGAGATCAACAAAAAATTTGATCTTCAAGTACAAGATTCAAGAGAGACATAAAAAGGTAAATGGGACAGAAAGATACAATATGTTGTTCATAAGGGCAAAATGTTTATATCCCTACAAGGGAAGATGACACTTGCAACTCTTGAGAACCGTATTGTTATTATAGCATGTTAAAGGAGTATACATAAAGGGAGTGGATGTAAGTTGACTTTGATGTAATGATAAAAAAAATTAATCAAGTGTGTTAAATGGATCCAAGTAAGTGGATTAGTCTGAGCTAAGAAAACGTACTGAGAAAGGAGGAGACAGACAAGGGTAAATTATATTACAGGAAAAGACACAAAAACCTATTAGAGCAGAGGTAAAGAAGGGAGGGGTATGAGCATTGTTTGAACCTTACTCTCATCAGATTTGGCTCAAGAGAGGAATAACACAATCAGTTAGGTATAGAAATCTAACTTGCACTATAGGTAGTAGGAGGGGAAAGGGGAAAGAAAAGGGAGGGGGGATAGAAGGGAGGGAAGAAGCAGTAAGGGTAAAGGGGAAGAAAAGGGAAAGGGATAATAGAAGGGAGGTGGGACTGAAGGAGGCGCTGATCAAAAGCAAAACACTAGTGAGGGGGGAAAGGAGAAAGGAGAAAGAAAAGCATAAATGGGGGGGAAAGGAGGGAGAAAAGACACAGATAGTAAACATAACTATAAATGTGAATGGGATGAACTCTCCCATAAAATGTAAGCATATAGCAGATTGGATTAAAAACCATAATCCTACAATATGTTCTTTACAGGAAACACATTTGAAAAAGAGTGACACATACAGGGTAAAGGTAAAAGGCTGGAGCAAAATATATTATGCTTTAGCTGAAGTAAAAAAAGCAGGGGTAGCAATCCTGATCTCAGACAAATAAAAAGCAAAAATAGATCTTATCAAAAGAGATAAGAAAGTAAACTACATCCTGCTAAAAGGCACCATAGACAATGAAGTAATATCATTACTAAACATATGCACCAAATGGTATAGCATCCAAATTCTTCAAGGAGAAGTTCAGGCAGTTACAGAAAGAAACAGACAGCAAAACTACCTCAACCTCCCCCTCTCTGAACTAGATAAATATAACCACAAAATAAACAAGAAAGAAGTTAAGGAGGTGAATAGAACATTAAAAAAGTTAGGTATGATAGACATGTGGAGAAAATTGAATGGGGATAGAAAGAAATATACTTTTTTCTCAGTGGTACATGGCACATACACAAAAATTGACCATGTACTAGGGCATGAAAACCTCACAATCCAATGCAGAAAGGCATAAATAGTAAATGCATCCTGTTCAGATCACGATGCAATTAAAATTATATGTAATAAAGGGCCATGGAAAGATAGACTAAAAATAATTGGAAACTAAATAATCTAATCCTAAAAAATGATTGGGTCAAAGAACAAATCATAGAAACAATCAATAATTTCATTCAAGAGAATGACAATAATGAGACAACCTACCAAAACTTATGGGATGCACAAAAGCAGTTCTTAGAGGAAGTTTTATATCTCTAAATGCTTACATAAATAAAATAGAAAAAGAGGAGATCAACTAAAAAAACTAGAAAAAGAACAAATTAAAAATCCTCAATTAAGCACCAAATTAGAAATATTGAACACCAAAGGAAAAATTAATAAAATTGAAATTAAGAAATCTATTGAACTAATAAATAAAACTAAGAGCTGGTTTTATGAAAAAACCTATAAAATAGATAAACCTCTGGTTAATCTAATTTAAAAAAAGGAAAAGAAAACCAAATTACTAGTATCAAGAATGAAAAGGGCAAAACTACCACCAAGGAAGAGCAAATTAAAACAACAATTAGGAATTATTTTGCCCAACTATATGCCAACAAAGTTGACAATCTTAGTGAAATGGATACATATTTACAAAAATATAAATTGCCCAGATTAACAGAAGAGGAAGTAAAATACTTAAATAACCCCATCTCAGAAAAAGAAATTGAACAAGTCATTGATGAACTCCCTGGTAAAAAATCTCCAGGGCCAGATGGATTTACATGTGAATTCTATCCAACATTTAAAGAACAATTAATTCCAATACTATATACTATTTGGTAAAATAGGTAAAAAAGGAATTTTACCAAATTCTTTTTATGATACAAATATGGTGCTGATACCTAAACCAGGAAGAGTCAAAACAGAGAAAGAAAATTATAGATCAATTTCTCTAATGAATATAGATGAAAAATTTTAAACAAAATGTTAGTAAATAGATTACAGCAACTTATCACACAAATAATACACTATGACCAGGTAGGATTTATACCAGGAATGCAGAACTGTTTTAATATAAGGTAAACTATCAGCATAATCCATCATATCAACACCAAAACTAACAAAAACCACATGATCATCTCAACAGATGCAGAAAAAGCTTTTGGCAAAATACAACACCCATTCCTATTAAAAACATTAGAAAGCATAGGTATAAATAAAGTCTTCATTAAAATAATGAATAGCATCTATCTAAAACCTTCAGGAAGCATAATATATAATGGGGACAAGCTAGAAGCATTTCCAATAAGATCTGGGGTGAAACAAGGATGTCCATTATCACCACTGTTATTCAACATCGTACTGGAAACATTAGCTTTAGCAATAAGAGAAGAAAAAGACATTGAAGGTATTAGAATAGGCAAAGAAGAAACAAAGCTATCACTCTTTGCAGATGACATGATGTTATACTTAGAGAATCCCAAAGAATCAAGTAAAAAACTACTTGAAATAATAAACAACTTTAGCAAAATTGCAGGTTATAAAATAAACACACATAAATCATTGGCATTTCTATATATTACCAACAAAGCCCAATAGCAAGAGATAGAAAGAGAAATTCCATTTAAAGTTACTGTAGGCATTATAAAATACTTAGGAGTGTAGCTGCTGAAACAAACCCAGGAACTCTATGAGTACAATTACAAAATACTTTTCACGCAAATGAAATCAGATCTAAATAATTGGAAAAACATCAGTTGCTCATGGGTAGGCTGAGCTAATATAATAAAAATGACAGTTCTGAGCTAATTTACTTATTCAATGCCATACCAATCAAACTACCAAAAAATTATTTTATAGGGTTAGAAAAAATAATAACAAGATTCATTTGGAAGAACAAAAGGTCCAGAATATCAAGAGAACCAATGAAAAGAAATGCAGGGGAAGGTGCCCGAGCCATTCCAGATCTTAAGTTGTATTATAAAGCAGCAATCATCAAAACTGCTTGGTACTGGCTAAGAAATAGAGTGGTGGATCAGTGGAATGGGTTAAGTATGCAAGACACAGTAGTCAATGACTATAGTAATCTATTATTTGATAAATCCAAAGACCCCAGCTTCTGGCATAAGAACCCACTCTTTGAAAAAACTGCTGGGAAAACTGGAAAATAGTATGGCAGAAACTAGGCATAGACCAAAATCTCACACCATATACCAAAATAAAGTCAAAATGGGTATATGATTTAGATATAAAGGCTGATACTATAAGCAAATTGAGAAAACAAGGAATAATTTACCTGTCAGATCTATGCAGAACAGAAAAATTCATGACCAAACAGGAGATAGAGAATATTATGAAAAGCAAAATGAATAATTTTGATTACGTTAAATTGAAAAGTTTTTGCACAAACAAAGCCAATGAAACTAAGATTAGAAGGAGGGTAGAAAATTGGGAAAGAAATTTTACAACCAGTCTCTCTGATAAGGGCCTCATTTCTAAAATAGATGGAGAATTAAGTCAAATTTATAAGAATACAAACCATTCCCCAATTGATAAGTGATCAAAGGATATGAACAGACAGTTCTCAGATGAAGAAATTAAAGCCATCTATAGTCATATGAAAAAATGCTCTAAATCATTATTGATTAGAAAAATGCAAATCAAAACAACTCTGAGGTACCATATCACACGTATCAGAATGGCCAGCATGACAAAACAGGAAAATGATAAATGTTGGAGAAGATGTGGGAAAATTGGAACACTAATGCATTGTTGGTGGAGTTGTGAAATGATCCAACCATTTTGGAGAGCAATTTGGAACTATGCCCAAAGGGCTATAAAAATGTGCATACCTTTGTCCCAGCAATAACACTTCTAGGGCTATATCCCAAAGAGATCACACAAATGGGAAAAGGACCCATGTGTACAAAAATATTCATAGCAGCTTTTTTTGTGGTGGCAAAGAATTGGAAATTGAAAGGATGCCCATCAGTTGGGGAATGGCTGAGCAAGTTGTGGTATATGAATGTGATGGAATACTATTGTGCTATAAGAAATGATGAAGAGGCTGACTTCAGAAAAACCTGGAAAGACTTGTATGGTCTGATGCTGAGTGAAGTGAGCAGAACCAAGAGAATGTTGTACACAATAACAGCCATGTTGTGTGATGACTAATATTGATAAACTTAACCCTTCCTGGCAGTAAAGGATCTAAGACATCTCCAGAGGACTTGTGATGGAAAATGCTATCCACACCCAAAGAAAGAGCTATGGAAGCCGAATTGTTATTTTTTTTCTCTTCTGTTGAGTTTTGTTTCCTCTTTCTGATGGTTCCTCTTATTGATTTTAATTTGTACTTACAACATCACTAATGTGAAAATATTTTTAATATAAATGTAAATGTATAGCCTGTATCAGATTGTGTGCCATCTTGGGGAGGGTGGTGGAGAGGAAGGGGGAGAAAAATTTTATACTCAAAAGCATACAGAAGTGATTGGCGATAAATCAAAATCAATTAATAAATAAAAAATAAATAAATTTTTAAAAAAAGGATATATCCTTTGGGACTAGTCATATTTAGTGGGTGGGAGCAGGAAGATGATCTAGCAAAATGAGACAGAGAATGTAAAGTCAAACCGATAAGAGAGGTACCCCAATGAGGGCACTCTGAGAAAAGCCAAGAATGGAGAGATTATTCTATGAGTAGGGAGGGATTGGCAGTATCAAAAGCTGTGGAGAAGTTAAATAAAGTGAAGATAATCAAGGGATTTAGTAGCTAAAAGCACTAGCATTCCTCTTTCATATTCTTGAAATTCTTTTGTGTTCCTTTGTATATATTTTGCATTTTATTTAGTTGTATGTATCTCTTCCCCCTCCCCATTGAATGTAATCTTGAGATTAGGGACTATTTTTGCCTTTGCATCCCTAGCAAGGTTCCAGGCATATAAGAGGGGCTTTAAAAATGTTGAATTGAAATCAAGTGAGTTATTCTTGTTGTTTGTCCTTCATCCTCATCCTGAGGGTGATATCTTGATTTGCACATGAATTGGGTTGAAGCTACACAAAGTCATCAGCCCCACTCTTTTCTCCAGAGTCATCTGAGTCCAGTGGCAAGACAAAAATCAAAAGCCTGGCAATAACCTCAAAATCAATTGAATTGCTAAAGCAATCATTACACTTGACACACATTCTGGGGCTATACATTTTCACCAAAATGAAGAAAGCATTTAAAATCAAGACCAATTACTTTCCTGGCTACATTGAAAACATGCTTTTGTAAAACCAAATGAATTAGCAGGAAAGGACACAGAAGGTGGTGTTCCTATGAGAAGGTATGACCACAAGAGTGGATATACTCCAGTAGAGAAAAATAAACCGTCTGAGCAAAGTCCATAGATCCTCCAAAATGGTGTTCTGAAATAAAATTCAAAAAAAATCTATTGGCAATTTCTCTTTTACTTTTTATGATAAAAACTTGGGCCAATTAAATATCTTGTAAGAAGACAAAAAAAAAGAAAAATAGGGAAACTACACTATATGTCAGCCATTTGAATCAATATTATTTTAGACATTTAAAACAACTAAAAAGTAAGGTTGGAATGTTACTGTGGAATAGGAAATGATGAGCTAGTGGACTCAGAAAAATATGGAAAATCTTGCACTTATGAAAGAAGATGTTATCCAACCTAAGAAAAACAGAGGACAAACAAGTATAGTACAGTATTACATAGATGCATATGAATGTACATATCTATATATGGGTATGATTATAGATATCTGTGTATATATGATTGTGTGTGTATGTGTATATATGTGTGTGCATATATATAATGTGTGTTCATACCCATGCTTAATTATAGCCTTCTTGGAAGGGAGGGGGAATAACAAAGTAAAAAGTGCACAGCAGGGAATAAAAGAAAACTTACAAGAAAGCAAAGAAAAGATGGACAGCTCTGAACACAATGTGTAGTGGGCTTTCTTGAAATAGAAACTAATTTTTTTCTTTTTTTTTTTTAAGGCAACTGGGGTTAAGTGACTTGCCCAGGGTCACACAGCTAGTAAGTGTCAAGTGTTTGGTCTGATGCCAGATTTGAACTCAGGTCCTCCTGACTTCGGGGCCAGTGCTCTATCCACTGGACCATCTAGCTGCCCCGAAATAGAAATTTATTACAGCGTATGTGAATCTTCTCTTGCCTCTGCTTTGGACATGGCAATGTTTTTTTTTTTTCTTTTCTTATTTTGTATTTAAGTTTTAATATTTGTTTATAATGTTTCTTTTTCTTTTCTTATTGTGTATTTAAGTTTAAAATAAATCAATAAAAAATGAATTATTTTCTTCAGATACCTTTTGTATGTCCTTTTCCATCTGGCCAATTCTCCTTTTTAAGGAGCTCTTCAGAGAATTTTTGTGCAACTTTTATCATTTGACCTATTATATTTTTAATGCTATTTTCTTTAGTATTTTTGTGCCTTCTTTTTTTCTTTTTTTTTCTTTTTTTGTGCTTTCTTTACAAAGCTGTTGACACTTTTTTCAAGTGTCTCTTGCATCACTCTCATTTATTTCCCCCATTTTTCTTCCACCTCTCTTATTTGGTTTTTAAAATCCTTCTTGATCTATTTCAGGAATTCTTTTTAGGCCTGAGACCAATTCTTATTTTTTTTTTCTTTGAGGCCTTGGATGTAGAAGTTTTGACTTTGTTGTCTTTTGAATTTGTGTTTTGATCAACCCTTTCACCACAGTAACATCTATGGTCAGCTTTTTTATTATTGTTTGCTCATTTTTCTAGCCTATTTCTTAATTTTTGACTTTATGTTAAGATTGGACTCTATGGCAGGGGGTGGGGAAAGAGGGCACTGTCACAAGCTTCAAGTTTTTGTTCAGCTATTTTTACAATTTGTCCAGGGTGGGAGTGGTGTCTATAAGTTTTCAGTTCTTTCAAGGTGGTATGATTTAAGAAGAGGTATGTCTACCATTCTCTTGGCCTGTGAGTGACCATATTCACCCTTTTCTGCCCTGAAACTCTTACCAGGGTCCCTGCTTCCCTGAGACTGCAAGCTCTGGTGTGCTCATGTTCCTCCTTGCCCCAAGATTTTGATAGTAAAGAGACCCCTGTAATCTCCTTCTGACCCCCTTTTCATCTGTGGGTTGAGAGCTCCAGAAGCCTCTGCTGCAGATTAAGTTGCTTATTAGGCCTTATGTTGTTTTGCCATGGTATTGCCTGTGCTGGACTGAGATCCACTTTCACCGCAGTGCAATGGATCTTTTCTGCTGACCTTTTAGATTGTCTTGGGCTGAAAAATTGTTTCACCCAATCCTTTTGTGGGTTCTGATGCTCTAAAATTCATTTTGAGGTATTGTCTAAGGTTGTTTGGAGG
This sequence comes from Vombatus ursinus, assembly GCF_900497805.2. Lineage (NCBI taxonomy): Eukaryota > Metazoa > Chordata > Mammalia > Diprotodontia > Vombatidae > Vombatus > Vombatus ursinus. The sequence goes on along the minus strand of NW_020950566.1, from coordinate 1,459,357 downwards.
GGAATTTGGGAGAGCTCAGATGAGTCCCTGCCTTTTCTCTGCCATCTTGGTTTCACCCCCTCAGTATTCATTCTTGCAGAAAGAGTTTCAAGAATAGTAGTCTCATTCTAACTGAATACTCAAGAAATGAAGGCAACACTCTTAATGATATGTTAAAAATTTAATATGATAGTGAATTTTCCATTACTTTGTCCTCATTTTTTTTCTCTGTGAAGAAGGGCCAAATTTTGGATGAGTTTACAGAAAGTCAATGAGTATTTACTCCCTTGTGTTTTTCCCCTTTTATATTGACAATTGTATGAAACTAGATAAAGCATTAAAATGAAGCACTGGTAATGAGTGAGGATATTTAAAGTACAAAAAGTTACACAAACATGGAGGGGAAAGTCATAGATTTTGGATGATTGGCTAACGTTGCTCAGATTGCTGATCTAGCTAAGGTCAAGAATATAATAAGTTCTGAAAATACAATGCTGTAGGGGCACTGAAATCCACATTTCATATTTCTGTGCTCCCTTTGTTAAGCTATGCTGCTTTGAGTTTAGAATCAGAAAAGTTCAGTCAGATTATAGAGTCATAGATTTTGAGCTGAATGGCATTTTATAGAACATTTAATCCACCTCCTCATTTTTACATGTGGGTAAATAGAGGCCCAACAAGGCTGTTAACTTGTCTAAGGTCACATTTGTAGAGTTATATAATGTGGATTTGAACCTAGGTCCTTTGATTCCGAATCCAGCATATTTCTCTCTATCCCTCCCTGAACATTCACATAGTCATTAAAGAGATTTCTCATTTCCTATAGATTCCTGAGGCAGTATGAATTTTCTGACATAAAACAACATCATTCTAAATAGGGGTGTTCATTGGGATAACTCCACTTTGAACCAAGACTACTATACTCTCTGAGTATTCTAGGCATCTTAAAAGCTCTTCCCACAGATGCCATAAACTTACTAGGGGGTATCATTTAGCGAACTATAGATAAGAGTCCAGGTTTGAAGACAACTGGGGCATGGTTGGAATACTGACAGATCAATTCCAATGTTTAGAAAGAATTACTATTGCCTAAACTCTAGAGACTCATGTTAGATTCACTACTCTCAAAGAGCTGGCATCAAATCTCATATATACTCAATATTGATTAAATTATTCTACCGACTTTGTTAAATTATCTGCTTTTCATTATTTAAATTCTTAGACTAAGCTTTCTTTCACTCCTGAAGAACAGAGAAAGTTCCTTAGTGCTGGCTTCTTTATTTTTTTTATTTGCTTTTACTTTGTCTAAGATCAAGATTGCTACCCTTGTTTGTTTGTTTGTTTGTTTTTACTTCAGGTGAAACATAATAGATTCTACTCCAGCCCCTTACCTTTACTCTGTGTGTCTCTGCTTCAAGAATGTTTCTTGTAAACAACATATTGTAAGATTCTGTTGTTTTTTTTTTTTAAATCTACTCTGCAATCTGCTTCCATTTTATGGAGAGTTCACCCATTCATCTTTTTTTATGGTAATTTTTATTTATTTTTTTGTTTTCAACATTTACTTCCACAAGATTTTGAGTTCCAAATTTTTACCCCATCTCGCCCCTCCCCCCAAGACAGCATGCATTCGAAATACCCTTTCCCCTAGTCTGCCTACCCTTCTATCTCTCCCCCCTTCTCTTATCCCCTTCCCCTTCAATTTTCCTGTAGGGCAGGATGGATCTCTGTACCCCATTTCCTGTATTTTTTATTTTCCAGTTGCATGTGAAAACAATTTTTTTAAACATGTGTTTTTAAAACTTTGGGATCCAAATTTTCTCCCTTCCTCCCTCCCCACCCACACTCATTGATAAGGCAAGCAACTAAATATAGGTTATATATGCGCAATTATGCAAAACACTTCCATATTAGACATGCTGTGAAAAACTAACTCTATTTCCCTTAATCCAATCCTGCCCACCCATTTATTCTATTCTTTCTTTTGATGCTGACCCTCCTCAGAAGTATTTGCTTCTGATTACTCCCTTTCCCAATCTTCCCTCCTCTCTATCATTCCCCCACTCTCTTGTCCCCTTCCCCCCCTATTTTCCTGTAGGGTAAGACAGATTTCCACACCCAAGTGAGCGTGTATGTTATTCCCTCCTTAAGTCAAATCCTATGAGAATAAGATTCACTCATTGCCTCTCACCTTCCCCCATTTCCCCTCCACTGTAAGAGCCTTTTGTTTTCTGTTTGTTTGTTTTTTTTTTGTTGGATAATTTACCACATTCTACCTCTCCCTTTCTTCTTCTCCTAATGTATTCCTCTCTCGCCCCTTAATTTTATTCTCCGGATATGACCCCTTCATTTTCAACTTGCCCTGTGCCCTCTGTCTATCTATCTATATCTATATATACATACATATAATTTTTTCCCCTCCAGCTACCCTAATACTGACAAAGGTTTCATGAGTTACAAATATCATCTTTCCATGCAGGAATGTAAACAGTTCAACCTTAATAAGTCTCTTATGATTTTCTTTTTCCTGTTTACCTCTTCATGTTCCACTCCAGTCTTGTATTTGAAAATCAGATTTTCTATTCAACTCTGGTCTTTTCATCAAGAGTGCTTGAAAGTCCTCTATTTCACTTAATGACCAATTTTTCCTCTGCAAGGATTATACTCAGTTTTGCTGGGTAGGTGATTCTTGGTTGTAATCCTATCTCCTTTGCTCTCCAGAATATTATATTCCATACCCTGCAGTCCCTTAATGTAGAAGCATGTAAATCTTGTGTTATCCTGATTGTGTTTCCACAATCCTTGAATTGTTTCTTTCTGGCTGCTTGTAATATTTTCTCCTTGACCTGGGAACTCTGGAATTTGGCTACACTTTTCCTAAGAGTTTTCCTTTGGGGATCTCTTTCAGGAGGAGATTGGTGGATTCTTTCAATTTCTATTTTGCCCTCTGGTTCTAAAATATCATGGCAGTTTTCCTTGATCATTTCTTGAAAGATGATGTCTAGGCTATTTTTTAGATCATGGCTTTCAGATAGTCCAATAATTTTTAAATTATCTCTCCTGGATCTATTTTCCAGGTCAGTTGTATTTCCAATGAGATATTTCACACTGTTTTCTATTTCTTCATTCCTTTGCATTAGTGTTACAGTGTCTTGATTTCTCATGAAATCACTAGCTTCCCATTGCTCTACTCTAATTTTTAAAGAAGTATTTTCTTCAGTGAGTTTTTGGACTTCCTTTTCCATTTGGCCAATTTTGCTTTTGAGGGCATTCTTCTCCTCGTTGGATTTTTGGACCTCTTTTGCCATTTGGGTTAGGCTATTTTTTAAGATGTTATTTTCTTCAGTATTTTTTTGGGTCTCCTTTAGCAAGCTGTTGACTTGTTTTTCATGATTTTCTTGCATCACTCTCAGTTTTTCCTCTATTTCTCTTACTTGCTTCTCAAAATCCCTTTTGAGCTCTTCCAAGGCCTGGGACTGATTCATATTTTTCTTGGAGGGTTTGGATGTAGGAGCTTTAGCTTTGTTGTCTTCTTCTGGTTGTATGTTTTGATCTTCTTTGTCACCAAAGTAAGATAATATAGTCTGACTCTTTTTGTACTGCGTAGTCATGATCCCAGCCAATTACTTGAGTTTTAAACTCTTTGTTAAGGTAAAAATCTGCTTCCAATATGAAGAGTGTACTGTCCCAAGCTTTGGGGGTTTGTACAGCTGTTTTCAGAGGTACTTCTAGGGACCTGAAAATTTTCAGTTCTTCCAAGGTGCTATGATAAGGCGCAAGGTGTTTTCTCTCCACCACCACAACATGCTCCACCACACCGGTGTTCCTCCTTGCCCCAGGACCACCCCTCAGAACTGCAACCCAGATCCAAGCAAGAGATTCCTACCTCAGTACTGGCAAAGAGATCCTTACAATCCCCCTCTGATCAGCCACTTGATTCCCCCTCAGTCTGTGGGCCCAGAAGCTCAGCATAAAGCCATGGCCCCGGGCCACGCTCGAGACTTGTGGCTGAGACCTAGCTCCTCTCTCACCGCAGTCACAGACTTTTCACACTGACCTTCTAAGTTGTTGGTGTTCAGGGGTTGAGAAGTCTGGAAACCACCACAGCTGCCTGCGATTCAGCCCTCTGAGGCCTGCTCCAGGCTTGCTTCAGCCTGCATACCCACACAGGACTGCACTCCTCTCCCTGCCCTGCATGATATACCTTTCTGATCAACCATCCAGGCTGTCTTTGCCTGGAAATTTGTTTCACTCTGTCTTTTTGTGGGTTCTGCTGCTTTAGAATTTGTTCAGAGCCATTTTTTATATGTATTTGGAGTGCTTTAGGAGAGAGCTCAAAACAGTCACTGCTTTCCCTCCACCATATTGGCTCCGCCCCCATGCTGGCTTCTTTAACTTGATTCTGTTCTCTTCCATTTTTTTTTCTTACATATATTTTAAAATAATATGTCTACAATATTTTCTGGGCCTCAGTTTCTTAAATGCCCATCCTAGTAAATGAGAAAAACAACATTTCTTATGATTTCATTTTTCACCCAGGGATTTTGGAACTACTACAGAAATGGGATTCAGTGCCTGTCTAATGAGTTCAGTCACATGGGGAAATGTGGAAAGATGATATCATTTATAAAGCTGGATTTCAGATTTGACTGACACAAACTAAAAACATCTCACAAATGACAAATGCAAATCTTTCAAGCATGAGCATTTGGGATAGTTTCCCTCTCTACTCAGGCTCTTAGAAGAGTGCCTGAGTGGTGAAACTATTTTTATATGTTTTAATTTAGACCCATTGACACTTGTTGACTGAAGTGACAGGGATAATCTTTTTTCAGTCATGCCAAATAACATGCATCTTGTTCTATTTTAGCATACTTCTGTTTAACAGCTATTCAATATGCTTTTTGAGATGAAATGATAAGAATTATATCCCATGAAATTAGACACAGGTGATAGCTATTATAGAGGATATTATTAGCTCTCTGTCACATTTCTCTTGGAGCAAGTGATCTATAAAATGGGAGATTCCAAGCCTAGACATAAATAGGGTCAAAAATAATTTATAGAAATCAGTCATCATTGAAAACTTGAACTAACAGAAAGCTTGTTGTTGTTTATTCATTTTTTAGCCATGGATGATTCCTTGTGATCCCTTGTGTAGTTTTCTTGGCAAAGATACTAAAGCAGTTTGTTATTTCCTTCTCCAGCTCATTTTATAATGAGGAAACTGAGGCACCAGGGTTAAGTCATATAGCTAGTAAGTGACTGAAGTTGGATTTGAATTCAGGAAAGGAACCTTTCTGAGTCTAGTCCCAGAGCTCTATATACTGTGTCACCTCATTGCCAGAAGAAAGATTAGTAATTTCCTGCTCTGTGTGATCATTTTTCATCTACTGAGACCCAGAGACTTCTCCAAGGTCACACAGCACACTTAATTAGAATCTATGTCTCCTTACTCACAGTGTATTTATTTATTTATTTATTTAATGCAAAAACATGGTGCCTCACAGAAACTGTAAATGAAGAGACAGGATTGAAATTCAAACTCATGACTCTTGCTTTACATGACTATGGATTCTACAGAGATAATGAAAGAGAACTAAATCAAGTATGTTCCAAAATAATAAATAAAACTTGAAATAAAAATATCAGAAATGCAATTAGGTTGGAAATCAGAGCTCTCAATGCAAAATAAAATAAGACAAATAAGAAAAATCTAAAGGTCTAAAGATTTAATAGGTACTTAATTTGGAAAAAATAAAGAAAAGCTGAATTAATCCTCTGTGGACTAAATCTTGTGATCTCCTATGAGCAAAATCAATATATTGTGTGGGAGAGATAACTCAATTTTTAGTAGCACAATTAAGAATAGGGGAGCTAGAGATAGAACCTTACATAGACCTGTTGCTGAGCAGAGAAAGGAGAATAATTTCTTTAGTCTCTTGACAAGAGTGGAATCTATGGGCAAATAAGTATAAAAAAATGGAGGATGGAGATGGAGAAAGTAGAAGCTATCACTATGGAGGGGAAATAAAAAAATACCTGCTAATGAATTCTGTTTTACATAGAGCTTTCTTTTTCAATGTTACACATAATAAATCATTTCTAGGCCCTAATTAACCACCAGTTAAAGAAAGTGACAGAGAGAGAGAGAGAGAGAGAGAGAGAGAGAGAGATAGCTCTTCTCAGACTCATTTGCTTCTTTTAAAAAAAATAGATTCATTATTTCATTGGTACAGGGAAATCCTTCTGCCAGCTGCCAGCATTAGATATTTGCCTGGAGTGCTGAGAAGTTAACTGATTCACCCAGGGTCACACAGCCAATATAGGTCAAAGTTAAGACTGGAACATAGCTATGTATTTCCGACTCAGAAATGAGTTGCTTTGATATGGTTTAATATTGAAAATGATTATGTCCACTGACTTTGTTCAAAGCTGAAATGAAATGTTTTGGTCAATAACAAATGAATCACTGACCAATATTTTTTTTTTCATTAAAAATATTGCCGCTGCTGCTGCTGGGTAATTTGTAGGAAGTTTAATTCTATATTCTTTTAAAGGAAATATAAAAATTCTTTAAAAGTAGAAATGGCTATCATATTTTCTTAGTGTGAGGGAGTCTCCCATCTGACTATTTTGGGGAGACAATAAGCATTGATAGAACTTTTAAAATACCCTCAAGGGGATGATATCTTATTGAACCTTATTGTCTTAGAATTATGAGAATAATTTTAGACTAAAAAAATGGTAACTTTCCAGTTTGCTTCTGTTTTTAAAACCCTAACTGCTTTTTAAAAGAAACTAATTTAAATATCACTTTCTCTGTGCCCTTTACTGGATTATCTCATGCCTATAAACCTCATCTTCAATATCTCTAACTTTCCATCTACTCTACTACATGCACTATTGGATAATGAATATCAAAGTACTCAAGAACAAAGTTAGAAACATCTCATTTACAGGAAATCAGGAATAAATGAGAATGTGAAGGCAAGAGCCTGTGCCTCTGTCTATACTTCAATGAAAACTGATCTATGAGTTCATCCATGAGGTTATTCCCTCCAGTCACATAGATTCTATCTAAATCATCAATTTCTGCCCACCTTGTGTGACTCTTGTCTATGCCCTCTCATAAGTTTGTCATAGGAGTCAACCCAAGATGCCGGGGGCCTTCCTTACTTTCTCTTGACATCTTAATAATATCATCAAAGTACATGTGGTAGACACTGGTTCTCCCTCACTCTTGATATAATCATTTACCTAAGATCAGGAAAATATATTTTCTTTTAAAAATGCCTTACATTAATGGACACATGGAAAGCAAGTGGAATGTAGGGCAGACATTCTTCCCTCCACCTAGAATTGCATAGTAATTTCTTTTCACTCACAGCCAAGAAGGAAAAGCCAGAGAGACCCATGGGTCATCCCTGTTGGACTGGAACTTACTTCTGACTCATCATGTTCTGACTCATTAGATGATTTGGTTTCATGGCTAAGTAGAAAACTGTTCATCAATCATATCATGTCATTAGGTTTAGAAACTGACATCCAAAGTTTTTCATTTTGAATTAGTAGTTGGCCTTTCATTTCCAGTTCTTCCATCTCATCACATCACATAACATCATATCACGTCACATGTGTGTATATGTACACATATAATATTATATGTAGTGTATGCATCTATAATGATACATCTGTGTATATACGTGTTTAGTATTATATATAATAATGTATATTATTACAAATTATATATTGTGCTATCTATCATAGATATAAAGGTGTATATATGTGTGTATATATGGTGTTTTTATATATAATAGAAGTTAAATTATATGTACACATAGTAAATATTTTATTATGTATAATACTTAATAATTATATTCATATTTGAATAAATACAAAAATATATAAACATATGATATAAAATGCATTTTATTATATAGAATACAAAATACTGCTTACTACATTTGATAAGTATGTAATATATGTACATAAGACATTATACAGAATACATATGTATGTGTAGGCATGTTTTATATGTATATACATGCAATAGGTGTTATTTATTTATATACAAAAATATAATATATTATGACATATTGTATATCATAGGTCACATATGTCTATGTATTATATATCATTATTATATACTTATATATAATTACATATTTATTTACCTTTATTGTACCTAACATTTACATAAGCACTTTAAAGTTTACAAAGTGATTTACAAATTTATTTTATCCTCATCATGACCCTAGAAATATATTTTACTCACTGTTATTATTCTTATTTTCCAGATGAAGAAACTGGGACAAAATTACTTGCTTAGGGTGACATACTCTGAGGTAGGATTTGAACTGAAGACTTCTTCATTCCAAGTCTAATACTATCTAGCTGGGCAATGAATGTATGTGAATGAAAGATATTTATTTCCTTTCTCCAAGTTTCAAATTAAAAAATTTTTAACTCTTAAAAAAACTTTCAACTTTAAAAAATATATTAATTTCATTTTAGGAAGACATAGAGTGTCTTAACAACCATAGAAAATATTATCATTGACTAACCTTGTCCACTGAATTTCCTCCACAAACATAGCAAACAGTTTTGGAAAACATGTCTCCCTCTTTTATGCCTCTCTTGATAAACATGATATAAGGATCTTCAAATAGTATTTCCTCTTTTTTTAAACATAATTTTCAAGGAATCATATTTTACTTGGAATCTTTCTTTTTAAAGCAATCTGTAGAGAAGAGTCTTGCTCTACCATACCAATTTTTGAGATAGTTGTCTCAGTCTATTGCAGTTGCTTTTTTTGGTATTTAGAAATTTCCACAGAAGTAAGGCAACCAGCAACGTTAAAAACAATAGGTCTTTTAATAGGTTCATTTTTACCTCAGGGATCTGGAGTGTATCAAAGTAAGAGGAAGAAAGAATATAATGAGACCACTGTCATTCAGTATCTTTGGATAATACCAGCCCTTTTAAGGGCAAGGGACACATCTTGGCCTCATATGTGCTCTTCAGATTAAGCAGGAGAAAGAGGAAGGAAATTGATGATCCAGATGAGAGGCTTATTCCTTTCCTGAGAACCAGGTGACATCACTCACTTTATTCTCTTGTCTAGGGCACTAGGGCTGCCTCACAAAATAGTGTTTTGTCACAATTAATGCATAACTGATGGGTGGAGGGGAAGCACTCAATCTGGAAATATTTTAATGGTATCTAATGCTTGATATCACAGACTAGGATAACAGCTATCAAGGTGAGGGGTGGAGCCAAGATGGTGGAGTAAAAGCAGTGACTTACTAGAGTTCTCCCCCAAACCCCTGCAAATATCTGTAAAAAATGGCTCTAAACAAATTCTGAAGCAGTAGAACCCACAAAAAGATAGAGTGAAACAAATTTCCAGCCCAAGACAGCCTGGATGGTTGATCAGAAAGTCATATCATGCCAGGCGGAGAGAGGAGCACAGTTCAGCAAGGGTGCACAGGCAAAACAGGCCTCAGTGAACCTGGAGCAGTCCTCAGAGGACTGAATCCTGGGCAGCTGTGACAGATTCTAGACTTCTCAACCTCTGAAGGCCAAAGACAACTTAGAAGGTCAGTGGGAAAAGTCTGTGACTGTGTTGAGAGAGAGAAGCTTGGTACCAGCCCCAGTCCCTGAGCACAGCCCCAGGGGGCAGCAGCTGCTTCCAGAGCTTCCAGCCCACAGACTGAGGGAGAATCGAGTGGCTGAACTGAGGGGGATTGCAGGGATCTCTTTGCCAGTGCTGAGGCAGGAATCTCTTGTTTTTCCTGTTCTCAGATCTGGGTAACAGTTCTGGGTGGCAGTTCTGGGGCGAGGAGAGCTGGCATGGTGGAGCTTGTAGTGGTGGTGGAGAGGAAATCCTCCTCACAGTTCCAAGGCATAAAAGAGTGCTTGTGGTCACTCATAAACCACAGGCCAGGAAAAGAGTAAACACCCCTTATCATACCACTTTGGAAGAACTGAAAATTTACAGGTCCCTAGAAGTATCTCTGAAAAGAGCTGTACAAAAGCCCTGAAGCTTGGGACAGTGCATTCTCCATACTGGAAGCAGACTTCTACCTTAACAAAGAGTATAAAACTCAAGGAATTGGCTGGGATCATGAACAAACAAAGACACAAAAAAGTCAGACCATAGAATCTTTCTTTGGTAACAGAGAAAATCAAAATATAGAAGCAGAAGAAGACAACAAAGTCAAAACTCCTACATCCAAATCCTCCAAGAAAACTATGAATAAATCCCAGGCCATGGAAGAGCTCAAAATATATTTTGAGAAAAAAGTAAGAGAAGTAGAGGAAAAACTGGGAAAAGAAATGAGAGTGTTTCAAGAAAACCATGAAAAACAAGTCAAGAGTTTGCTAAAGGAGACCAAAAAAAAAAATACTGAAGAAAATAACACCTTTAAAAATAGCCTAACCCAAATGGCAAAAGAGGTTTAAAAATCCAAAGAGAAGAATGCCCTAAAAAGCATAATTGGCCAAATGGAAAAGGAAGTCCAAAAGATTACTGAAGAAAATACTTTCTTAAAAATTAAAATGGAGCAATGGGAAGCTAGTGACTATATGAGAAATCAAGGCACTGTAAAACAAATCCAAAAGAATGAAAAAATAGAAAACAGTATGAAATATCTCATTGGAAAAACAACTGATCTGGAAACTGATCTGGATTCAGGAGAGAGAATTTAAAAATTATTGGACTATCTCACAGCCATGATAAAAAAAAAGAGCCCAAACATCATCTTTTAACACATTATCAAGGAAAACTGCCCTGATATTTTAGAGTCAGAGTGCAAAATAGAAATTGAAAGAATCCACCAATCACCTCCTAAAAGAGATCCCCAAAGGAAAACTCCTAGGAATATTGTAGCCACATTCCAGAGTTCCCAGGTCAAGGAGAAAATATTACAAGCAGCCAGAAGGAAACAATTCAAGTATTGTGGAAACACAATCAGGATAACACAAGATTTAGCAGCTTCTACATTAAGGGACCACAGGGCATGTAATATAATATTCTGGAGGGCAAAGGAGATAGAATTGCAACCAAGAATCACCTACCCAGCAAAACTAAGTATAATCCTTCTGGTGGAAAAATGGATATTCAGTGAAATAGAGGACTTTCAAGCATTCTTAATGAAAAGACCAGAGCTGAATAGAAAATTTGACTTTCAAATACAACACTCAAGTGAAATATGAAGAGGTAAACAGGAAAGAGAAATCATAAGAGACTCATTAAGGTTGAACTATTTACATTCATGCATGGAAAGATGATATTTGCAGCTCATGAGACCTTTTCAGTATCAGGGTAGTTGGAGAGAAAAAATTATATGTATGTATATCTATATAGATATATAGATATAGATATAGATAGATATATATAGATATAGATAGATAGATAGATAGACAGATAGATAGATAGATGGCGCAGGGTGAGTCAAAGATAAAGGGATGATATCTAGAGAATAAAATTAAGTCATGAGAGAGGATTATACTGGGAGAAGGAGAAAGGGAGAGGTAGAATGAGTTAAATTATCTCACATAAAACAGACAATAAAAAGCTTTTAGAGTGGAGGAGAAATGGGGGAAGGTGAGAAGGAATGAGTGAATCTTACTCTCATAGGATTTGGCTTGAGGAGGGAATACCCATACATACTCAATTGGGTATGGAAATCTACCTTACCCTACAGGAAAATGTGGAGGGGAAGGGGAGAAGAGACTAGGGGGATGATAGAGGGGAGGGCAGATTGGGAAAGGGGGTAATCAGAAGCAAACAATTCTGAGGAGGGACAGAGTCAAAAGAAAGAATAGAATAAATAAGGGGAGGGATAGGATGAAGGGAAATATACTTAGTTTTTCACAACATGACTACTATGGAAGTGTTTTGCATAACTATATATGTATAACCTGTATTGAGTTGCTTGCCTTTTTATTGAGGGTGGGTGGAGAGGGAGGAAGGGAGAAAATTTGGAACCCAAAGTTTTAAAAAACATGTGAAAAAATTGTTTTCACATGAAACTGGGAAATAAGAAACACAGAAAATGGGGTATAGAAATCTATCTTGCCCTACAGGAAAATAGAAGGGGAAGGGGATAAGAAAAGGGGGGAGAGATAGAAGGGAGGGCAGATTAGGGGAAAGGGTATTCAGAATGCATGCCATGTTGGGGTGGGGGGAGGGGCAAGATGGGGAGAAAATTTGGAACTCAAAATCCTGTGGAAATGAATGTTGAAAACTAAAAATAAATTAAAAAATAAAGAGAGAAAAAAAAATATCAAGGTTACATGAGAAATATGTTTCCACCCCAGAAAGTTCCAGAATGATGGGTCCAAGGGACCAGGCAGGAAGAGAAGACCTCTGTATAGCACAAATATAAAGGCAACACAACTTTTTGTTTGTGTTTTCCTAATTGTCACCATCAGCAAAAGAGAAATGCTCTATCTTTATTATGGTAAAATAGCTATAGTCACACTCTCTCTCTCCTTGAATTGCACAAGGCTTCAACTAGTCATCTAGACACTAAGGACAAGACCTTCAAATTTCTCCACCTGTACTCCTTAACATGATTCTCAGTCTAGTCTTCCCTTCTTCTTGCCTGATCCATAATGTATACAATTTAAATAAACAAGTCATTTTTAGAGGTTCTGGAAGTAGGAGTAGGATGGTCATCATATACAAATATGAATAATGCACAGAGTTTACAATCTAGTAAGTTTATAATCCAGCGATCTAAACATGATATGTAAAGTTAGTAATCTTGATAAAGTTGAATTCCCTTCATTAACCCTAATTTTCTTCTCCCTCACTTCCTTGTAGTTTTAGACCTTGTCTTAATTAGTGTTGACCACAACCCTGACATGATTATCCTTCCATTGAAGTAGACATCAGAGGAAAAAAGGAATTTTTTAAACCAGTTCAGTAATTAAGGATGACTTTAGACACAAAGAGTCTTGGGAAAAAATCCTGGCTTCTTATTTAAATATAAGTTCTTAAAATCATAGAATTTAAAGCTGATGGGGATCTCATAGGCCATCTATAGTTCAACCTTCCTTCATTTTATATGTGAAGAAGGTAAGGCTTAGGGAAGTTGAGTTGTCTCATTTTAAAGATGAGGAAAAGTAGAGCTGAAGTGATGGGCAATTGGTTCTAGAGCAGGGATTTAAGTCTCAGTCTTCTGACTACAAATTCTGTGTTTTTTCCCAATATAGTATTCTAAGCCTGGTTTTCCACTCACCTTGTGGCAGGAACTAGGAACAAAAAGCAGGTTCATAAAGATTGTTAGTATAGTTATTATAGTATATATTTGCTATCACAAATCATTTATATAGAAAAGAATTCTCTCCTTGAGGAATACTGCTGATGATTTCTACACTCAGGGGCATAGTGGAGAAGATTGGTAGAGTTCCTAATCAGCAGTCTCCCTCATTCATACTCACAGAGCTGATTAAAGACTTAACCTGTCCAAGAATTGATGTTATTCTTTCTGTTGACAAAAGCTAGCATAGAAACTGGAGTTATCCCCTCCGCCAGTCGAATATATTTCCTATAGAGAAAAATCACGTGGAATATTTGGATAAGGTTGGACTTGACCCAAGCAAAACTTCATGTAGGGCTATTTTCAAAGGAAAAAAGATAATTATGAAATGAATTATGACATTATGAAATGATTATTTATATATTCAATATGTAATCCTCTTTTTGTGTTCTCTGGTATGCATAGAAATATGTTTTTTGGCTGTTTATGTTTTTTAAACAATTAGAATGACATTTAGAGTGCTTTTTTGAAGGAAGAAGCTTTCATATAATTTGATCTTGAAATATCATCTAATTTTGTTTCTTTTTAGATATACCTGAGAGGCAGTGTAGTGTTGTGCTTAGAGTGTTGGCCCTAGAAAGAGGAGAGGTCAGTATTTAATTCCTAGCTCTGTAATCATCAGCATGTCACCAAACCTCTCTAGTGTCATTTTCCTCATTTGTGAGATGGAGATAATAGCAACTGCAGTACCTATTCATAGGACTGTTATGAAGCTCAAATGAAATGATACACATATAGCTCAGGTGAGGAAATGGACTCACCCTAAAAGGCACTGTGGCCCATAGGTGTCATGTCTGATGTGTCACTGCATCACCTTTCACTCTCTCTAGGCTGGTTGATATCCTAATATTCATTCACATGAGCTAGTCTGGATTGCCCTACCCCTCTCCCTAAAGTGGGATCTAGCCAAAGCAATGTCAGCTCAGCTCAGCAGCATCTCCAAATCTCTCTGGTTCCTAGGGATAACACTGCTCCGTACATACAAGGAGAGAAGTATGTTCCTCACACAGAATCAATCAGTCAGACTGACACCATTGATTCAGACACGAAACATTTATTCAATAAAAATAATAATAAGGTAAAAGCAATGATAACCATAACATTTATTCAATAAGGAGCAAAAGCAGAAATAAGGAAATTATCATGGTCCACCCACAAACCTGGGTCATACTTTCAAACTAAAAGGTGCAGAGTCCATGAGGAGAGTAAGCACATAATTATAGCAACCTTGGAGGGAAGCACATGAATGGGTAACTCATGGAGGTGGGGCAACTCACAATTCTCAATGGCTAGCATTGATGTACTTAGCCTTTTTGGGAACAATTCACACCACAAGAAGCTGCTTTTTTTTTTACTACTGCTCCTCTGTGATCTTCACAGATCTCCTGTTGGGCAAAGTTATTTCTCCTTTGCTGTCCAGCCAATGAAGCAATTACAAAAACTTTTCACTTATAGCCACACTTAACATGATGCTGAGTGTTACACTCATTTAACTGAAATAAATATATTAACACTGTATACTAGTTCATCACCAGGTAATTTTCTCAAACCAGAGAACTCCAAAACTCCTTAGGGTCACTCTCTGGACAATTCAAGTAAGCACACCCAGCTCTTCATTCCATAGGAATCTGCTTTCTCCAAACAGTTTGTTGTAAAGAAAAGTCTCTTCTTCAATAAGCACTGCAAATAGCAACATAGAGTCAAAGTTTGTCTTTCTGTCCCTGATTCTTTGCCTCATATCATAAAAGGCAGGAAAAGGTAACCAGGCACCCAATGAGGTTACACTCTCTTGGGCTGTAGATGGTGATAAAGAGCAAGATAATTACATCATCATATAACCCAGTAGGATTCATCCTCCAATCTACAGCTGAAGAGCTCTCTCATACTAGACACAGCAGCTCAGTTGTCCAGTTGATAGAACTCTGGCCTTGGAGTCAGGAGGACCTGAGTTCAAATTTGGCCTCAGAGTACCACATCATACCTATCAGATTGTCCAAGATGACAAAACAAGAAAATGATAAATGTTGGAGAAGATGTGTGAAAATTGGAACACCAATGCATGTTGGTGGAGTTGTGAAATGATCCAACCATTTTGGAGAGCAATTTGGAACTATGCCCAAAGGGTTATAAAAATGTGCATACCCTTTGACCCAGCAATGGCACTTCTGGGGCTATATCCCAAAGAGATCATACAAATGGGAAAAGGACCCACATGTACAAAAATATTTATAGTATCTCTTTTTGTGGTGGCAAAGAATTGGAAATTAAGAGGATGCCCATAAATTGGGGAATGACTGAACAAGTTGTGGTATATGAATGTAATGGAATACTATTGTGCTACAAGAAATGATGAAGTGGCTGACTTCAGAAAAACCTGGGGGGCAGCTAGGTGGCATGGTGGATAGAGCACCGGCCCTGAAGTCAGGAGGACCTGACTTCAAATCTGGCCTCAGACCAAACACTTGACATTTACTAGCTGTGTGACCCTGGGCAAGTCATTTAACCCCAACTCCCTAAGCAAAAAAGAAAGAAAGAAAGAAAGAAAGAAAGAAAGAAAGAAAGAAAG
>NW_020950566.1:1290883-1443378 GCF_900497805.2 Vombatus ursinus | reverse complement strand
AAGAAAGAAAGAAAGAAAGAAAGAAAGAAAGAAAGAAAGAAAGAAAAGAAAAACCTGGAAAAACTTCTATGATCTGATGCTGAGTGAAATGAGCAGAACCAAGAGAACATTGTACACAATAACAGCCATGTTGGGCGATGACTAATATTGACAAACTTAACCCTTCCCAGCAATACAAGGATCTAAGATCTCTCCAAAGGCTTCATGATAGAAAATGCTATCAACATCCAAAGAAAGAACTATGGAGTTTGAATGCAGATCAAAGCATACTATTTGCTATTGTTTTTCTCCTGTTGAGTTTTTTTTCCTCTTTCTGGTGGTTCCTCCCATTGGTTCTAATTCTTACAACATCACTAATGTGAAAATATGTTTAATAGAAATGTATATGTATAACCTATATCAGATTGTGTGCCATCTTGGGGAGGGTAGTAAGGAGGAAGGAGGAGAAAAATTTTAAACTCAAAAGCATATGGAAGTGATTGTTGATAAATCAAAATAATTAATTTTAAAAAAATGGCCTCAGACCAGACACTTGACACTTACTAGCTGTGCAACCCTGGGCAAGTCACTTAACACCAATTACCTCACAAAAACAAAACAAAACAAAACAAAACAAAAAAACCCAACAAATTAGCAAAGTAACACTGCTTTTCCAAATAGCTGAAAGCAGTTTTTCTCATCCTGTCTTTGGGGTTATGCTTCTTGTGAATCCTCCTAACCTTAGATTAATCTCTTGCTTCTATCTTTTCCTGTAGCTTCTTTTCTTTGGTTCCTGATGTCTCAATAGTGCCTCCTTATGTGCAGTGATTCCTTCTAACTCATGAAACTCAACAATTCCACCTTTCTATGGGGTATGATACCAACAGTTGCTAACAAACGAAACAATCAATAGTTGTTAAAAACACTTGTTTTCATAGACTCCAAAAAAGTTAATTTGATTTATAATTTCTTAGTTATACCCTTAAAAAGTATGAATACTATCATATTCAACTGAGTAGATGGTCTAAAATATGCTATAATGACTATAACATATAATATATAATATATAATAATATAATTATTATCTCAGTCATTGCTTTACCTTTTTTTTTACTTAGGACAGGTATTCTCAATACATTCATCTGGGGAATCATTACCAATCTGGTCCTCAGAATAGTTTGTGTTGTTCTTTCACATTTCATCTGAGAGACTGTGTTTCTTTTCAAGTTGATTTTAGTTTTCTTTACATAAATGAACCTTTTATTCTCCTTGCATCAACCAAACTATACACATACAAAAGGGGCAGTACTTTACATGTGTTATAACATAAAGAATTTAAATAATTTATTGTTATGTAAATTATCATACTTCCTTGACTTTTTCAAGACATATAAAAATAGAAAATGTCTGTTTGTAGACTAATATGTTTAGCTTTCATTAGTGACTTAGTTTTAAAAATGCCTTGAGATCCTCAATACATAATAGAATGATTGGGCTTAGGAGTTAGGACAACTGTGTTAAAGTCACAATTCTGCTACTGCAAAGTTATCTGACCTTGGAGGAGCTATCGACCATTTCTGAACCTCAGATTTCTCACTTTTAATAATAAAGGGCTTAACTTTAAGATCTCTTTCAAATCTAATACCCTATGATTTCTGTAAAAGACTTGTATAAGAAAAACAGATATGCTTTTTTTCTCAAAATAGGGAATTATTGGGGGGAGAGAAACTTGAGATTCATAATATCAAGAATTCCTATAATTGGAAAGAATGTCATCAAATATTGAAAAATTTCATTTCTTCAATTCAAATCATACTTACATCATTTGTCTTCCTACATTCTCAGTTATTCTAAGGCAAATCCCAGAAAGAAAGTAGATTTCAACCTAAATGATTTACTTTGAAATGTTGATTCAAAAAATTCTTCTGTTCTTATGAATATGTAATATCACTGTCACTACTAGATTTCTCTGGATTGCCTATGGCTGGTTCAGAAGGCACAAGTTGTTTTTATCTTTCTCTAATCATCACTGCTGTTATCTGATGTCTGGACTCTAGATGTATTATATAACTGGCTATATAACTAAGATGGATTGAATGTCCATAGGACTTACATCATCCTCTTTGACTATTTCTGAACCCATACTGTGATCTAGTAACACTTCCAAGTACTGCTTGAGGGTATGTCTTTGGGGAAAGTGGTGCAGTAGAGATGATGGGTAGAGGCTGATTGGAGTCTTATGGAAATCTTATGGATAATCATCTTCATAATTTTCTTCTCTACCAACTCAGCTCAGACTTTGTTTTTGCTCCATAGAATGTGCATCTGATCAGGATGTTTGTCTATAACAGAGTGCCCTTCCACTACTTTTTAGAAGGTCATGGCTAAAATCAGTGATGAATAAAATAGGCAAGGTAGAAGGTTAAGAGAATTATCCTAACTCTAGGAATACATAAAAACTAGAGATCAAGACAGCTGTCGATACAATAGCTTTGAGGAGACAAGTAGTATGGAGATTGAGGGAAGGTGAGGAGGGGCATTTAATAAATGTCTAATATGTACTAAGCACTATGCTAAATCCTTTGCAAATATAATCTCATTTGATCCTCTCCATTTTGGAGGTAGGTACTATTACTATCTCCATTTTACGGTTGAGAAAACTGAATCAGATAAAAGTTGTGACTTACGCAGGGACACATCAATAATAATTGTGTAAGACCAGATTTGAACTCACATCTTCCTATTTCCAGGCACAGTACTCTATCCTCTGTGCCACGAAAGCCAAAGAGGTATAGCAGAATACAAATGGATGTGGAACTGGACATAGAAACATGAACATGGATCAAAATTTGATAAAATGCAAGGCAATGGAGTCAAAGGGAATCTTAAAAGTGATATGTCAGTCTTCAACAGGAAGCCTGTTGCACCCTGATACCCCAGGGCATAGAAAAAGGAACATACTATGGTGATTATATGTAGATTAGCCTGACAGGAGTATAGAACATATGGTCAGAATTAAGGATAGATTCTGACACTTCTTTGCTTGGGAAAGTGAAAAGTTACTTTACCCCAGAAATAAAGATACTTTAGAGTCATAGGACCACAAACTTGAGGCTGAAAGGGACCATGGAAGTCATTTAATTCAACTCCCTCATTTTACAAATGAGGACAATTAATCTGAAATAAATAGTGTTAACCAAAGTGACAAAGGAAGTAAATGGCAGAGCTTGGATTTGAACACAGGTCTTCTGACTCCAAATCTAGCACTTTTTACCTCAGGACATGAATCATTTTATCTTTCCACAGAACCTGGGTGAAGAAAAGAAATAGTTTGAATACCTGAAGAAATCACTTTTGTGACCAAACTATTTTGACAGATTTGACTGATTTGTCCAAATATACACATACACACAGCTTCAATATGTACCATGTGGCAACAGGCATATTACTTGATGTAGACATGAGCTATAAATACACACACACACACACACACACACATGTCTGTATATGTGTGTGTATATATAATATATAGTATATATATATACACACACATACATATATACATCTATACTTGTATAGGTGTATATGTGTGTGTGAAAAATTACATATATTTACCTTAATCTTACACAAAAATACCCCTGGGATTTCATCCAAACTTCCTTCATCACTCAATACTTTTCAATTTTCTGTTTTATTCTAGCTAATATAACTTGACCATGTGGCCAAATTCATAGTGACAAAGTACAGTAGCAGGAATTTAGCTTGTGTCTATTTCATTTTGTTGTAAGCTGACATTTCATTATCACTCAGGTCACAGAAAAGCTATGTCTACATAACTCAGAGAGAAGCAATGCATTTGGTTAATTAAATCAAAGAACCAGTTAATTATTGGTGGCCGGAGTGGGAGGTAGAAAAATCAAACAAGTTATGTGAGATGAAACAGGATAAAACAAACTGCACTTTCAATCTAGATGCCATTTTTTATATACAGGACCAACATTAGCATATTTTTAAAAAAGTTAAATCAGTATCTAAATGAAAATTCATCAGGTCTTTCATGGATATCCCCCATTTAAGTGCAGATATAGACACTCCTGTTGTCTGACATTCCCATTCCATACTTATAGATGCTGAAATGTTTGTTTTGGGAGTGGGGGGAGGTGTCAAAGTAGGTGAAATGCATTAGGACATGTTCAAGGACAATGTTGATGATAATCTAGAGGAGGTCTCTGTCTAGATCTGAAAGCTTGAGCCTCAACAAGGGGATGAGAATGTCACACAGAGAAAGTATGGTTTCCCAGGTGGTTATAAATGCTGGGATGTCTAACCTCAACTTTTTCTATTGCATATCCAATAGTAATGTATGGTTTGTTTTCTAGATGCTTACAAAGTGAGAGACAGTGTGGGATAGTGGAAAGGTCCCTGACTCTTTCTTCAAAGGGGTTAAATTCCCATCTCTGAATGTTTATTGCCATTGTGATCTTGGACAGGTCATTTTACTTTCTCTAGGTATCATCTCAGTGTCTTCATACGTAAAAAGAAGGGATTGGACTCAGATGGTCTCTGAAATCCCTTTTGGATACATAATTCTTTGATATTAATATTTTTTATTTTAAAAAGTTTTAAGTAACTAGTCTATTGTAACCAGAATTTTATTTTTTTCTTTTAGAAAACAAATTTGCAACTTGCCCATTGTTTCCCCAATCTATAAAGTAGTTTTTAATTTTCTCTAATATCTCTTCAAATCCATTATAGGGGAAAATGATATTATAAGCCAAATTTGATAGGCATATATTCCTTTAAGAAAGTCACTTATTTTCTATCTGAAAATGGAAGCAGTTGAACTGAGAAAATTGGATATGGCCTAATACCTCAAGAGAATAATGTTGCTGAATTGACAGTAACCCTTAAAACCTTTTGGAATGTTATTTAAATGGAAAAAAGTCAAGTGCAAAGAAAATCCAAAAATTTTCATAAAGCTTTAAAATAATGTTGAATGTTAAGTGAATTCCATTCTTAAAGGCTGTTTGATAGACCAACACACTTGGGAAATACTGCCCAATTTTCCTATGATACAGTAAAGACAACTCTGAATTAGGATTAAGAAGGCCTGGGTTCTAGTCTCAGCTCCATCACCTTCTAGCTCTATAATTTAATATTCATATTTTTCCTATCCATGTTTTAGCACAATTAGACTATGAAAGATACAGAGTTGGAAAAACAAGAACAACTTTATTTGATGGCACTATGAAAAACAACAAGTATGAAAGATTTGAAACACCAATCATTGAAAGGACAACCTGATTCCAGAAGATCAAAGGTGAAGCATATTACCTTCCTACACTTTCACATTAAATGTATAGACTCAAAATACAGAATGAGATGGATTTTGGACATGGCCAATAAGAATTTGAGTATCTTAATGACAGAATTTACCACACCCCACAAAAAAAAGAAACATAAAACCATTGAAGTCAGGGACTATTTTATTTTTGTCTTTGTTCACCATGTTTATCAGATTATCTGACACACTGCAGGTATTTAATACCACCAAATCACCAGCTCTAACATTTCCTCCTCTCTTATTAGTTGTTGTATGCATTAATTACCAAAGTGATATTCAACAAATGTAATTTAAAAAAAAACAACTGAGAAGATATTTATCCAATTAATCTGTCAAAGGGAAGAGTTTTGCAAGCAAGAATTTCCCTACAAATCAAAGTTAAGTAGTTATAAATGGAAGATATTCTCCCAACAAGAATTGAAATATCTCTACTTCTTTCCTTGTCACATTTTTTTAAATATATGAAGATGAATAATATATTAATATAAAACTTTTAAATAGGAAATAGAAATAATTTGTCAACTGGAAGAGTTTGCATGGACTAGTAATAGATTGTGGCAGTTTGAGTGGAATTAAACATTTTCATTAAAAAAAATAGTGTGAAAGTAGGAATGAGAAACCCATCAGGAGCCAGAAATTACACTAATTTTCACCCTCATCCCTCCATTATTTTTTTACAAACTTGGGAAAAAGTTCTCAAATTATAAAAGTTGTTCATGTTTATCTTAGAAGGGGATGGGATTGAGATTGTTACTAATCAACTTGAACTTTTGACTCAAGGATTTTACTAATTCATACCTAAATAACTTACGGAGCCTGAGATAGTGGAAAAAATTAAGCTTAAGATTTTTTGGACTTATCCAGTGCCACAATTTCTCTTTATCAGGAGTTGCCCCCAGGGCATTTGCCATGCCTACTTTTCAGTTCTAGCCATCAGCTCCTTAGCAAGCACAGAAGTCTAGTCCAGAGTCTGAATCCAAATTCAAATACTTTGGATTTAACTTATTGAAACTCCTCTTTAAAATGGTTTAGTTGTTGTTGTTGTTTTGGGGGGGGGGGGTTTGAATATACAACATCTTGTTTCTGAGTTACTTTATCCACTGCATTCTTTTCCATATGTGGTTTGTGAGTCAGAGAATGCATGCAAATGCATAAATAGATTAAGTTGCTTCAGATTTTCTTTGAAAAGTGACAACTGAAAAATGGAAGAAGCTGTAATGTAGCACAACAAAATAAATTATTTACGAAGTTAACTGTGGCTTTGAGGAACATTTGGAAAATATTGACAACCATTTAGAAAAGACAGATACATTCCTGATATTTTATGAATTTAATTCACTCATTTTCTGATTTCAAGTATGTCAGCAATGCAAATGAACACAAGCAAGTTTAAATCATTTTTAGTTTACTTCATGACTGAATTGCCTGGTTTTCTGGCTTCCTTCTCAACCATTACTTTAACCTTCACCAATGCATATCTACTATCATAACTACTAATGTATCTTCCACAATGCCTTGGAAGAAATATTAGAGACCAATGAGTTTAAATAGTGCTTGAAAAAGAGTCATCTCTCCATCTTCAAGATGTGGTAATGCAGCTTCCCCTTGAACAGCTCTAGGGAAGGTAAACCCACTGTCTCCCAAGGGAGAACATTCTTCCTTCAGATAAATCTAATTCTCAGAAAGTTTCTCCTTACATTGAGTTTATGTGCATTTTCCCATACACATATACACACATGTATGTATGTATAAATATAGATATTGTCACTTCCATCCATTGCTTTTTTATCTGTACATTGGATCCATGAAAAACAAACAGACTCCCTTTTCATTATGAAATCTCTTCTAAGTTAGCTATCAATTCAATCCTAAATCTGCTGTGCTTTAGGAGTATATGGCATGGTCATGAAAGCCTTCACTAACATAGGCACTCTTCAATGATTGCTCCCCACCTTACAAATATCTCTTTTAAAATGTAGAGTTCAGAACTGAACACAATGCTCTAAATGTGGTCTGGCCAGAGCAGAATATATAACTCCTTTTTCTGGAGATTGTCTTTCTCCTGATGCAGCCTGAGATTTCATTAGCTTTTCTTTTCTTTTTTTCTCTTTTCTTATTTTATTTTATTTGTTTCTATAGCACCCTATTGAGCATTATGCTAGGTTCTGGAAGACAGATAAAAGTTAGATATCATCACAGATCTCAAATAGTTTTCAGCCCAGCAGCTTGCTAGAATTTTTGCAATTTTCTTGAATTTATTTTCTATATAAATATATACAAATTCAGGAGAAAGTAAATGTGATTACATTTTAGTAGCTTAATATGCATCCTCCCTTTGCCCCCCAAAAATAAATAAAAAATTACAATCTTTACTCAGATGGAATTCTGTTCCTTCAAAACTCAGTGCAGGTCCTTTTTATTTTCTACAAAAACTGTTCCAATATGGCTTTATTTTAACAAATGTGTGGACTAAATGTTTGGATTTGTGGAATACTACATTTGATACAAATACACAATACATAAACACTGTAGGAAAAGATTATATAATCACTATATTAGGAATAAGAGCAAAAAATTACCCTAATTGTGGAAAGTTGGTAAACTTCTGCTATAAGAATAACAACCCAAGATTGTTCCAGTATCTTTACCTAAGTGAAAACTTTTTCTATATTAATTTTAAAATAAATAAAAGCTTGTGATTTAATGTGGCCTAGATGAACAATGAAGCACTTTTTGGAAGGTGAAATATATTCCTACTTTTTCTTGATTTATTCTGACTGGTTGTCATCCTACCCAAAATTTTAAAGATAATTGGTAACTTTTCATTTCCCTTAATGATATAAAATAAAAAAGTGATAGACTGTGGGACACTTGGGAAGCTGGTACTATATCTCTCTGTGATAAAAGTATTTCATTCATAGAAAATTGTAGTCTCTGGACCCATCAATCTTATCCCTTTTTGAATTTCAAAATTTCCTTGTAAAGAAAGAAAAGTCCAACTAATCAATAGCACTCATTAAACTATATCTTGGAAATGATGGATAGCTTCCCCAAGTAACCACCTGAAACTCTTTCAATGTTGAAATTTCATTAGGGGGAAAATAGTAAATAATATCTTGCTAAGACAGTATAAGTCATACACATGTCTAGAAATGGGACAAGCCCTAATTCTACTCTGGGAAATGATGGTCTTTGAATTCTATAACATTACCATGGACTAGTGTTTATTAATCTGAGACATGTTTAGCATCTTAACTTGAAAAGATGAGACCATAGTATTTGGAATAAACCACAGTAAGTAGGGCCATATGGCTGCCTCACATACATGATTTATAAATTGTTCAACACAAAAGTCCTTTTAGCAAATTACTGAGTAGACCAGCAAAGTGTGTTATCATAATTTATATGGAAGTCCAAATAAATGTTATCCAATTCTTAGCCAGTGTTCTTTCCTAAGTTGTATTCTATCCCTGTCTTTTTTTTGGAAAGGTGCTTATCCCTGCATATATTTTATAGATTGAAAAAAAAGTTTTGAAAGATAAAACATGAAATAATGTTACTATACTTAGAGATATTGAGAGTTCCATGATTTGATTGGCATGGTTATTTCCTATAACAGTACAAATTGTAACTCCTTTATACTTAATTTTTTGCAATTTTTATCAAAGTCTTCATAAATTCTCCATTAGAAACCTCCAAAACAGTGGGGCTTCCTCTCATTTAACATTGATTGATTAAATTCAATTCAAGAAACATTTATTAAATGCCTACTATGTGCCAGGTTTGCTAGATGATGGGAATTTAAAAATAAAATCAGAAATAGCCCCTGGATCAATGTATTATATTCTTATATTTGTAACATAATATATTCTTATATTCTACTAAGTAGGAGGATACAACTTGTAAAAAGTGTTGTTGTTGTTGTTGTTGTTGTTGAATCATTCAGTCATGTCTGACTCTGTGGCCCCATGGACCATAGCATACCAGGTCCTTCTATCCTCCACAATCTTTTGAAGACTAAGTTCATATCCATCATTTCCATGATGAATCCATTGCTATTCATTGTCCTCAATGACCTTTTCCTTTTGCCTCCAATTTTTTCCAACATCATGCTCTTTTCCAATGAATCCTGTCTTCTCATTCTGTGGCCAAAGTATTTAAGCTTCAGTATCAGTGTTTAATACTCCAGTGAATAGCCTGAATTAATTTCTTTAAGTATTGACTGATTTGATCTTCTTGCTAAGGGACTCTCAAAAGCCTTCTTTAGCATCACAATTTGAAAGCATCAATTCTGTGGCACTCAACTTTTTTATAATCCAACTCCATAGCCATATATTGCAATTGGAAAAACCATAGCTTTGGCTATACTGACTTTTGTCAGTAAGGTGATGTCTCTGCTTTTTAGTATGCTGTCCAGATTTGCATAGCTTTCCTTCCAAGGAACAAGAATCTTTTAATTTCATTACTGCAGTTGCCATCTGCAGTGATCTTTGAGACCAACAATATAAAATCTGACACTACTTCCATCTCTTTTCCCTCTATATGCCAGGAAGTGATGGGACAATTTGCCAAGATCTTATTTTTTTAATGTTAAGATTCAAGTCAGCTTTTATACTCTCCTCTTTCACCCTCATAAAGAGGTTTCTTAATTTCTCTTCACTTTCTGCCATGAAGTAGTGTTATCTGTATATCTGAGATTGTTGATATTTCTCCTGGGAACCCTAATTCCAGCATTTAGTTGTTTAAAAATATTACAAATTAATTTTAAGAGGAATGGAGTGGTAATAAACTGAAGGAGGGGATCAAACAAGTTCTTATGTTAATGTGGCACCTAAGCTGTCCTTTGAAGGAAGCTAGGAATTCGCTAAGAGATAGATAAGAGGGAATACATTACAGATTGGAGACCACTTGTGCAAAAGGCATGGATGCAGGAAATAAAATGTTCTGCAGATAAATGGAGAGTTCAGGAAATGACACTGAAAAAGTTTGTGGGAAAGGATTGTGAAGATATTTACATGGCAGGCTAATGTTACACTAGAGTCATTAGGATAGACCTGCCCAACTTTTAAACTTCTTCAGGCCACAGATAGGTTAGACTAGAGACAAACTGATGATGGGTGGTTGCTGTGAGTCATGTGACAAACAGGAAAGTGCACAGTAGGTACCTTACATTTTTTGTGGAATGCCTGAAATCCTACGGTGGGCAGCAAATAGCCTGTGGGCCGTATGCTGTGCAGGTGTGCATTAGGAAGTCACAATAGTTTTTGAGTAGTGTGTGGGAGTGATAACATCTCATTTGTATTTTAGAAATATCAGTTTTACAGATTATAGAAGATAGATTAGAGGAGAGACAGAGTGGGAGTCTCATTGGGAAACTTTTGGGAAAGTTCAGGTAAGAGGTGATGAGGTCCTGAATTAAGATGACTGGAGAGAAGGGAAGTTATTTTAGATTTGTGGAGATAAAACAGGCAAGATCTGGCTACTTATTAGATATGAGACATTGAGGGCAATAAGCTAGTCAAGGATAAATATAATACTGGGAAACCTTGGTTTCTCAAAGGATGATGGTAACATCAATAAAACTAGGAAAATATGAAGATTAGATAGCAATTGAGGAAAAATAGTGAATTGATTATGGTGCCAGATATGATGACAGTGTATGAGGGAGTAGTTATTATTTAGCTAAGTGATTTTCATATTAGCCCTCATCCTATTCCCACCAGAGAGAGTCTAATTAGAGGGCATAGGAGTGATTTGGGTATGTTTTAATAATCTTAAAGGAATAAAGGAAAGGGAGGAGAATGGGAATCCACTGTGGGATGGATGAAGAAGGGAGAGAAAGTATCTCAATTGAATTGTACAAAAGAGAGAAGAATACATACATATAGTTGGATATGCACATATGAGCAATATATTTCACTCAACAAGGAAATGGAAGAGAAAGGGGAGAAAGGAGAAGTAGAGAAAAGAGGAAGAATAGATAGATAAAAACTGGGGGAATAGAATTAACTATAACCAAGGATATGCAAAATTTTTGTAGCAGCTCTTTTTTTGTAGTAGCAAAGAATGGAAATCAGAAGAGGTATCCATCAATAGGAAGATGACTGAAGAAATTATAGTAGATACATGTGATGGGATAGTATTGTGCTATAAGAAATGAAGCAGATATTTCTCTTCAGAGAAACCTGGCAAGTCTTACATGAACTGATGCCAAATAGAGTGAACAAAATAAGAACACTTCATGCAATGACAATAATATTGTAAAAACAAACAACTCTGAAAGACTTAGGAACTCTGATAACAATGTCCAACCATGATGCCAGAGGACTCATGAAACATGCTGCTCCCTTCCTGACTGAGAGGTGATGGATTCAGGGTGCATATCAAGACACATACATATCTATATATACATATGTATGTAAATACATGTGAATATATGTATGTATGTCTAGGTATATATGTATATATATTTGGACATGGCCAATGTGAGAAATTGTTTTGTTTGACCATATTTTTATCACAGGGGTTTTGTTTTTCTTTGTTTCTCAAAGTAGGGGATGATGGGAAAGAGAGAAGGCAAATTTTCATTGACTGAAAAAATTAATTTAAACAAATGGGATTGTTCCTCATCTCTGTCTCTGGCTTCCATCAGGTCCCAGCTAAAATCCTACCTTCTGATCAGGGAGGCAGAGCCAAGATATTGGAGTATAAGCTGAGACTCTCCCAACATTCCCCACTAAACAACTTTAAAATAACTCCTTAAATCAAATTTTGGAGCAGCAAACTGAACAAAAGGTCAATGGGACACATTTAGGAAGTTCTCAAGAGAGATCTGTAACACCAAGGTGAGTGCAGGCCTGGAGGTTGGGAGGAATACTAGTGGTGGGGTTGGAGGCAGCCATAACAGCAACAGCAACAGCTTTAGGAGTTCTCACTCCAGTGATGGTAAGGAGGTTGGAGAACTGGTCATAACAAAATTACAGAGAACCCTTTACTGGTACTAGGTGTAGCTCTCACTGGTTGGCAACAAAATTTCTGGAGGCAGAGGAATGTTTATGATTGGTCACAAAGGAGGCAGGGACCAGGTCACTGTTCCAGGACCAAGAAGAGCACTAGTACTTGCAGCAACATGTAACAGGGGCTCTTTCTGGGCAAAGACCAGAGCACAGACCAGAAGAACATAGCCACACTTCTAGAATAACATGTTTTAGGAGTGGAGGGCTTGGAATACAATATTCCGGAAGACAAAGGACCCAGGATTACAACAAGAATAGACTATCCAGCAAAAAATGAGTATAATCCTTTGGGGGAAATGGCTATTTAATGCAACACAGGACTTATAAGCATTCTTGATAAAAAGAGCAGAGCTGAAAATTTGACATTCAAACAGAAGACTCAAGTGAAGCATAAAAAGATAAACACAGAAGAGTAATCATATGGGACTCAATGGAGGTAAACTGTATTCCTATATGGGAAAATGATAAATGTAATTTCTAAGGACTTTATCATTATTAGGGCATTTAGGAGTCAGCATAAACAGAGGGTGTGGGTATGAGTTGACCATGTTGGGATGATCTAGAAAGAAAGAATATAGGGGTAAGAAAAAAGTATGCACTAAGAGAAGATGGGAGAGGTAGAATGAGGAAATTTTTTCTCACCTCAAGGAAATACACAAGGAAAGGTTTTTATAGAGTAGAGGAAAATGGGGGGATGGCAGGGAATGCTTGAACCTCACTCTTATCAGAATTGGTTCATAGAAGGAAAAATACACACACACACATACAGAGAGAGAGAGAGAGAGTCAGTTGGGTATAGAGATCTGTCTTACCTAATAGGGAGATCAGAGGGAAAAAGAATAAGAAATATGTTAGGGGTGGAATGATAAGGAGGAGGTCAGATTGGGGGAGGCAGTGGTTAGGAGCAAGATACATTTTTGAGAAGGGACAAGATAAAAAGAGAGAAAGGGAAAGATAAACAGAGGAAAATAGAATGGAAGGAAATGCAAGGTTAGTGATCATAACTGTGAATGTGAATGGGATAAGCTAATCCATAGGATGGAAACAGATAGTAGAAAGGATTAGAAACCAGAATCCAACAACACGTTGGGGATAAGAGATACATTTGAAACAGAAAGACACACATAAAGTTGAAATGAAGGGCTGAAGCGGACTCTGTTATAATTCAGCTGAAGTGAATACAGAAGGGATGGCAATTATGATTTCAGGCAAAGCAACAGCATAAATAGACATAATTGAAAAATATAATCAGGGAAATGACATTTTACTGAAAGATACCATTAAAACAAGTAGTATCAAAAAATTACAGCAAATTTCTCCAATAAAGGTTTCATTCTCAAATATTTAGAGAACTTAGTCAAATTTATAAAAATAAGAACAATTCCCTAATTGATAAATGGTCAAAGGATATGAACAGGCAATTTTCAGAAGAACAAATCAAAGCTATCTATAGTTACGTGGGAAAAAAAAATGCTCCATTCATTATTGTTTAGAGAAATGCAAATTTAAAAAAACTTTAATGTACTATCTCACACATATCACAATTAACAATGCTAGAAGGGATGAAGATAAATAGGTACAATAATGAAGTGTTGATGGAGTAGTGAATTGGTCCAAGCATTCTGGACAACAATATGGAATTATGCCCAAAGAACTGTAAAACTATGCATCCCCTTTACTCCAGAAATACCACTACTATATCTGTACCCCAAAGAGATAAAAGAAAAAGGAAATGGACATATGTACATACACACATACACACATGCACACACACGCATACACACACATATACACAAACTCTTTTTGTTTGAGGAAAGAATTTAAAAGAGAGGGGATGACCATCAATTAGGAAATGGATGAATAATTAGTGGCATATGATTATGATGGTGTACTATTATGCTATAAGAAATGGCAAAGGGATGGTTTCAGAAATAAATGGTAAGACCTATATGAGCTGATGCAAAGTGAAGTGAGAAGAACCAAGCCATCATTGGGCACAGTAATGGCAATGTTATAACGATGATCATCTGTGAAGGACTTGGCTTCTTTGATCAATACAGTGATCCAAGACAATTCCAAAAGACTTATGATGAAAAAATACTATCTGATGAATTCTGAGTGCAAATTGAAATATAATTTTCTCACTTTTTTACCTTTTTTTAAAATATGGCTTATATGGAAAAATGTTTTGTATGATTTTCTATGTACAATTGATATCACATAATTTGCTGTCTCAGTGAATGGGGGAGGGGTGGAAGGAAGAAAATCTGGAACTAAAAGTTTAAAAAGAAAAGAAGATAAAAATAAATAAATAAATATTGATTTTTCAAAATCTACCTTCAACAAGAGCTCTTTCCTCATCCTGAATTAATGCTAATGTCCACCCTTTGTTGTTTATCTCCAATTTGTCCTGTATAAATCTTTTTTTGTGCATAATTGTTTGTATGTTGTCTCTCTTATGAGACTGTGAACATCCTGACAGCAGGAACTTTTTTACTTCTCTTTGTATTCTCAGCACTTAGCACAGTGTCTGGTGCATATAGTAGGTACTTAATAAATGTTTTTGACTCACCAAAAATTGTAATTTACCACAATGAATGGAATGAAGGAGGTCATACCTCCTTATCCTGCCTCATGCAGTATAGCTGAACTTGCCGTTGTGGGAATAGATGATAGCCATTAAAACAAAATCAATTCCATGAAGTCAAAAGAGGCCACAATTTGTCCCTAGTACATAGAGTACATGTCAAAAATG
The DNA here is from genome assembly GCF_900497805.2 of Vombatus ursinus. Lineage (NCBI taxonomy): Eukaryota > Metazoa > Chordata > Mammalia > Diprotodontia > Vombatidae > Vombatus > Vombatus ursinus. The sequence goes on along the minus strand of NW_020950566.1, from coordinate 1,428,284 downwards.
CTTATGAAGACTCTGACAAAGAAAAACATCCTTTTCTCTAAGGATTCAACTTTTGGCTAGAAAGTAGTATAGAACTTCCCTCTAATTCTTTCATTATCGAGAAGAAAGATAACATAAGATGTAGGTGGAAGATCAATGGAATTTGGAATCACAAGAGACATGGATATTAATCATTCCCAATACTTACTATCTTTGAGGACAGGATTCATACCTGGGACTCTCCTGGTTTCATATCCATTACTCTTTCTATGTAGAAAGAGTCCATTGTTTCCAATGTTTCATAGCTACTGGGGACGATTTGGATCCCTCCAGACTTCAAGTTAACATTCTTTTCCATACACCAAATGGAACTGTTCAACTCTGGACAAGTCATTTAATCTTTCTGAGACTCAAGTTACATATCTGTAAAGTGCTAATGATAATTTTTGTTGTTCCTACCTCTGAAGAGGTGCTATGAAGATCAAATGTGATTATCTTTGTTAAGCACTTTACTAATCTAAAAATGCTATACAAATGTCAGCTAATTATCATAAGAATTCCCTGGCATCATTTCAATGTCTACCAAAGATCTCCAATCTCCCAGTAGTAACTTCAAAACACTGCACTTTTTGCTAGCAAGTAGGATAGCATCAGCCCTATTTTTTTCTCATAGAATTGTTACTATGAGTACAAAATCAGATAACAAAAAGGTGGCTCTGTAAAACATTAGAAGAACTCTAAATATGCAAGACATTGTTATTATTCAACTTCCATTGCTCCTATTTCTTTTTCTCCCTGTACCCTATGATTCGCTCACGTACCTGTTTGTTTTTCATATTTAAATGTTTCCCTTCTAGTCTTTGAAGACAAATATAGGAGCTAGGGCAGGGAATGTACCAGATTGTGGGTAGTTAGTGGTAGTTTCAATACTAGAGCAACCTCTCTCATAAATCATTCACAAAACATACTGTAGGAAGAAACACAGAAAATAAGGCTGGAAATCCTTGGGACAGAAGGATAAATTGCTGAGGGGACCAGGAAAAATAGAAATAACTCCTCAGTTTGGTGTGAGGAATCACAATAACAAAGCTTTCAGGTTAGATCCAGGCATCCCCAAATTGGGCAATTCCTCAAAATGCTCTGGTGTACTCAGTGTCTTCATGGGATAATACACTGGAGCAATTTGCATGGGACTGCCTAAGTGGAAGGAGACTTACATATGGAGACTGAATGACAATATTACAAAAGCAAGAAGTATCTTATTGAAAATTCAATATCTAAGCTGCTTTAAGTCACAAATGAGTTCAAGTTTTAATAGCATCTCTGCCAATTTTACCTGAGCTCAGCAAGTGAAAATTGGCATAGATTTCCTATTATTGACTACAGGAAAAAAAGGAAAAGAAAAAAATAGCAATGGGCAGAAGCTACAAAAAGCTAAATTTAGACTTAATATGAGGAAACACTTCCTGGTAAATAGAGTTAATTGAAGGAAGGAATGGGTGTCTGAGGAGTTAATGAATTCTTGCTCACACAAGACCTCCAAACAAAGGTTGGATAATCACTTTTCAGGTACAATGAAGAAGAGTTCCTTATTCAGATATAGGTTGGACATAATATGGCCTTTAATTTCCTTTCCATCTCTTAGATTCTGTGGCTCTAAACTGAGGGACAACTCGATTTGAAGTGAGAAGATATGTGACTGAATCCTACCTCAGTCATTTACTTCCTATGTGACTTTGGGCATGGTATTAACTCATCTGGGCCTCTGGTTTCTCATCTGTAAAAAGAAGGGAGTGGATAAGTGAATAATTATATGCATATTGTCTCCCTCCTTCTATTGTGAGCTCTTCAAGAACAGGGACTGTCTTTTACCTCTCTTTGTACTGCTAATGCTTAGCACAGTGTCTGGAACACGAAGGGCACTTTAAACAACAAATCTCTTATGTTAACAACAATAAAATTCTGATGAGGTACTTTCAGAGAAAAGGAACATTATGGTCAATAACTATTTCAAGAGTATAGCTTATACATGCACACACACACACATACACACACATGTATACACATACATGTACATATACACACATCTATCACATACATATATAAAAACTTATATACATACACATATATACATACACACATGTATATGTGTGTATGCCTAGAGGGCAAAATGATACAAATTTTAATAATTAATCTTAAATATTACTTATCATTTTATTTTGACAAGTGGCATAGTAGATATATTGCTGGTCTTGAAGCCAGGAAGATATGGGTTCAAACTCTACCTCAGGCACATACTGGCTGTGTGTTTATGCAAAACACTTGGATGTGCTAAGTGACTATCTAAGACCATAAGTTGCAGAAAATGTGCTGTTCTTCATTGGTAGAGACATTTCCTCATCCAGAAATTCCCTATACCAACAAAATCTCAGGCTCCAACCCCTCTTCCTGTTTTTGCAGGTATAGATTTTGCTATCTTAAAGTTCCCCAAAGAAACCGTGGAAATAGTGAGTAAACCCAGCTCTCAGTGTGGTTAGTAATTTCTAGTGTAGTAGAAATTCATCCTAAAGTGATATAGATTCCTGCAGCCCTGAAGATCATCTGCATGTAAATATGATGTATGCCTTTTCTTCCCCCAGCAATTTCCTCAGACCACCTGATACTATGTCACTAATGAATACTGGCTCTCAACTGAGAAACCCCTCATTGGTATAGGAGGACAGGCAAAAGTATGATGAGAAATCACAGCACCAGCATCTGGGAGCATGTTTAATTTAACAGACATTTGTGCTTAGTCAATTGACACGCTTCTGTCTAAGCCTGCTCTGTCCAGAGATGCAAAGATTGCAAGCTGCCTGACATGATTTCTAAAGGAGCCTTTTCATTTATTACTCTTCTCAAGTGAATTGTGGAGGGATACTTTGACAATCAGTTTGCTTGCATTTGCATGGCAGATGAGGGGATGAGAAACAAAAATTATGGTTAATAGTCTGAGAACCTTTTCAATGTCCCTCCCCTAAAATCTGGAAGATTCATGAATACACAGTATTTTAATAAGCAACATAAATGTATTTTCTTACAATACACACTGGTATTTATTTTTTATAATGCATTTCTACAGGCATGCTACATATATCCAGGGCAAAAAAAATTCTATATTATCAATTTTCCTACTTCATTATTTTCAATAGTGTCTACAATAGAATGGTAATACTTCATTGTTCATCAAGTACAAAAGCCTATCAGCAGATGTTCTAATTTTTCAATTAAAACTTCTATCACTGTCCATTTCTAACTCTTGAGACTTGTCATTCAGGATTCAGAAAGGTTGGATAGCTCTTGAGGCTCTAAATATATCCTATTAAATAGAATATATGATATGCAACAAAACAATCTAAAACAAGAAAAGGATAATGGTTAATGTTTCTTCACATTATGGTTTAAATAAGCATTTAAAAAGGTAAAACAAACCCTACAATTGCAAAGAAATCAAAATTTGCAATTAGCAGAGAATTAATAAGACAGTAAGGTCTTAGTAATGCAGGTATTTGATTTATTTGTTTATTCATTCAATACCATTTTACTCAATGCTTTCTATGTAAAAGACATTGAACAAGATGGGGTCTGTTGAATATATAATTATACAATGTCTTTGTTCTGTAGATGGGGAGAGAGGAGAGAGTGATATAGATTATAATCTAGTAAGAAAGTTGGGACAAGTTTGGAAATCACTAAAATACAGGACAAAATGTATTAAGAACAACAATAAAAGAGAGACAACAGGCAAAATATATTGTAGAATAAGATGGGATGGCCAGTGGCTCTTTCAAAGCTTAGGGGATATTGGAGTTGGGTTATAAAGGATAGGTAAAATTCTGACAGGTTAGACGGGAAAGAGAAAAGCCAGAGGGTAGGCTAGGTAGATGGAATAAAATAGGAAAAGGGAAGAGAAGAAGTGTCACCATATTGAAAAATAAAATAAAATGAAATGAGTTTGGGAGGCAAAAAAAAAAAATGGTGATGTCGGATTTAGTCAATCCATCAAGTGGTCTGAGACAATCAGTCAAGTAGAAACTTGTTAACATTTCCAACCAATTCTTTCAAAGCAGGTACTGGCTTCTCTGAATGCAATTATATTTGTATTTTTCAGTCAAGTTTTTGCTAAAGGACACAGCCTAAGGGAAAAAGAATACATGAAAGGATATATTCCTCATGGTGTGTTATATTCCCCATGGCAAGTTATAGTTCTCCAAACCTAAACATCCTCATCCATTTGGAAACTTCTTTGGACTGGAAAGAAACTTCTTCCTCCACAGAAAAGTGGTAAAAAAAGCTTTTTTTTTCCCTTTTTGAAAAGAGTTAGAGCCTGATTCTCTATTTCTATGATGTTACTAAATGCCATAGAAAATCAATTTTTAAAGATACACTTCTAAAATTGCTGTGCAAACCTAAGATACACTCAGAGAATTACAGAATTTCATAACTGGAGGCCATTGACATTTGTCTGTCAATTAAAAAATAAATTCATAGTTTCTCTATCCACTGCGAACTACTATTTATTTATGCATTTGCTCTGGTAACTTTGAACAAGTAGAAGGAAAATGTTGATCAGTAGGATTTAGAATGGGTTTGAATTCATCAAGTCATATAAAGAACTTCATGTTTTTTGGACAGATGGAAAGCAGTGTGGATTAATTGATATAAAAGATGGCCTTTACATTAGAAAGATCTGAATTTAAGTCCTATCTTGGACATATACTAGATATGTAACCATAGGCAAATTAGTTAAACTTTCTAAAGTAATAAATTATAAACAAGTTTCCTATTTGCTTAAGTGGAAAGGATTTTCCACACTAGGAGATTCCAACACTAATGATTTCATAGGCTCAGATAAAAACAAGTGTACAAATAAGCAAACAAAAATAAAACAACTAAATGTATGTAGGTAATAGTAATGTGTCAATTTCATCAAGGCATTTAGCAATAGCTCTTAATAATATCCTTATGGACACAATGGAAAGATATGAGCTACATGCTAGTACAGCTAGGTAGAACTAAAACTGGATGATTAACTGGACACAAATAGTGATGGAAAAGATATAAATGTCAATTTGGAGGGTGACCTCTATCAGAGTGCCCAAAAGGTCTCTTCTGGTCCCTTTTCTGTTATCATTTTTTATGAATGACTTAAATAAAGATGGATATGACAAACTTGCCATACTATAAATGTAGATATAAACTCTTTCCAAAAAGATGGAAGGCCTAGCTAAAACAATGGTTGGCAAAAGCAGGACCAAAAAGATCTTGGTTGTCTAAACAATGGAGTGAATTTAATAAAGAGAACTTTATTAATGTTACTAATAACACACTTATTTAGCATTTGAAGTTTAAAAATGTAAAAATTACACAGGAATAAAAAGTAAACAACTAAATTATAGAGCAGACTAGACATAGTGCAAAAATAACCTGAGGAGATTTAGTGGACAACATAAATACTCATGATTATTGTAACTAAAATTTTTAAAAAGCTAATGGAATTTTGGGGTACATTAACTGAAATTTAATGTTCAAAAGAGAAAATATAACTTGGCTATATTCTGACTTGGTTAGAACATATTTTGTGTGTTATATTCAATTCTGAACATAACTTTTACATTTCACTTTCTCCATATTTTCAGAAATAAATGTGAATATTTTAGAGCACTTTTATATGTACACAGTAGAGCAGAAATAGAGGGTAATACTTGAAACTTCAAATCTCTATTATGTCCAGCTTGTTTTTCTTTTAAAGTACGTAATACATTCAACATGTTGCTTTCAAGGCTGTCTTACTTGTCTGTAATTCTTTCAAGTCTTCCTTCTCTTCTCTCCTCTAGGTTTCACCCCATTTCCCCTGGGGCATGGAGGTAGGGAACCTCTATGTATATCTACCTTCTCCCTTCCCAGTCTACTATGCTCCTAATTGAGAAAAAAAAAGAAAAAACAAAATCATTTTAAAATATGAATATAAAATTAAGACAAATTCCCATTGTGACTGTGTATGAAAAAAGTGTGTGTGTATTATATATACATATATAATATATGTGTTTATTATATATACATATATACATGTGTGTAGATATATGCATATATATCTTTATATGTATGTATATTTTATTTTGTTTTTTGTCTATATGTGTGTACATATATACATACACACATACATATATATGTATATGTATATATAAATAATCTTATTCTGTAACTTAAGCCTGCTGTTTCTGTTAGGAAGTGGGTATCATATTTTATTAATCCTCTGGAATCCTATTTAGTCATTGTGTTGATCAAAGTTCTGAAGTCCTTAAAAGTTGTTTTTCTTTACAATATTGTTATTATTGTATAAATTTTCATCCTGGTTCTGCTCACTTCACTCTCCATCAGTTCATTTGAGCCTTATAAAGTTTCTATGAAACTTCCTTTCATCATATAAATATATATATATATAATAGAGTAATATTCAATTATATTCATGTAGCATAATTTCTTGGATACCCTTTTGGCTTCCATTTATTTTCCACCACAGAAAAAACTTCTGTTTTTCTACATGTAAGTCATTTTACTTTTTCTTTAAGCTCTTTGGGATATCAACCTATTTATTGGTGATTTACTTGGTTCAAAGGATAAGCATTTGTTAAGCACCTATTAAGTTGCCAGGTACTGTGCTAAGCACTTTACAAATACTATTTCTTTTTTAATAATATTTCATTTTTCCCCAATTATACCTAAAAATAATTTTTATGTTCATTTTTGTAAATTTTGAGTTCCAAATTCTCTCCCTCCCTCCCTTCTCTCACCTCCTCATGGGATAGTAAACAGCTGGATATAGATTATACATTGCAGTCATTCAAAACATATTCAATATTATTCAAATTGTGAAAGAAAACAGACCAAAAAAAAAAACACCTCAAAATAAAGTGAAAATAGTATGTTTCTATTTGCATTCAGACTCCATTAGTTCTATCTCTGGTGGTGTATACTATTTCTCATCATGAGTCCTTTTGAATTGTCTTGAATAATTGTATGCTTTGTCCTTTGTTCTTGAAGAGAGCCATTACATCAGGAAGATGACGACATGACTTGCATTTGAATTGGATTTGAGTGAGGGAGGGCTGTACAAAGTCACCAAACTCACTTTCTCCTCCAGAGCCATCTAGGTTCAGTGGCCAGATATAGATCAGGACAACTGGAGATGGCCCAGGATGCAGTGGGAGACCTTGGTCTTTTTCAGCTAAGAATAATTGAATTACTGAGAACAGTTAAGTCATTCAGAGTTGATGATCATACAATATCGCTGTTACTGTGCAGTGTTCTGGTTCTGTTTACTTAACTCTGCATCAGTTCTTGTGAGTCTTTTGAGGATTTTCTGTAACCATCCTGTCATCATTTCTTATAGCACCATAGAATTTCCTTACAATAATACACAACAATTTGTTTAGTCCCCAATTGATGACATCCCTTCAATTTCTGATTCTTTGAAACAACAAAATGAACTGTTATTAACATTTTTCATACAAATAAGTCCTTTTCCCATTTTCAAAAATCTCTTTGGGATACAGACCTAGCATTGAGATTGCTGAATCAAAGGGTATACAGTTTTATAGCCCTTTGGGCACAGTTCCAAATTGCTTTCCAGAATGGTCTGATCAGTTCCTTCCTCTCCTAATTTGTTTATGGTATCACCTTTAATGTCTAAATCATGTACCCATTTTGACCTTATCTCGGTATATACAGTGTGATATCTGGGATATCAGGGTGGTTTTCCTTGGCCATTTCTTGAAATAATATGTCTAGGCTTCTTTTTTTTAACCATTTTTTTCAGGTAGTCCAATAATTCTTAAATTATCTCTCTTGGATTTATTATTTCTTGATGTCTCATGAAATCATTAGCTTCTACTTGCCCAGTTCTACTTTTTAAATAATTATTTGCTTCAGCAATCTTTTGTACCTCCTTTTCCATTTGACCAATTCTACTTTTTAAGGTGTTGTTTGTTTGTTTGTTTGTTTTCAGTAGACCAATTCACATTTTTATTCGAGGCTTTCCATATAGCAGTTAAGTTTGTGTTTTGATCTTCCCTGTTACCATAGTACCTTTTTATGGACATGTTCTTTTTATTTTTGATCTTTTTTTTCAGCCTATTGCATGACTTTTAATTTTATGTTAAACTTGGTCTCTGCTCCTGGGGCAGAGGTGACATTTACACAAACTTCTTACACTGGGGTCATGGGGGCTTGCCACTTGCCTGATGAACCAGGGGTGTAGGGTCTCTCCAATGATCTATGCTAGTTCTGTGGGACCTCAAAGTTGATCTGTGTCATGCTTTGGGGTCTTGCCACCCTCTTCCTGGGGTACAATCTGCTGCTGGCTTACCAGGTGTTACCTACACTGTACTCTGTTCCCCTTTACCCAAGTGAGACAGGCATTGCAAAATCTGCCAACCTTCTAAGTTATGTTGGGCAGCAAAATTGTTTTTACCCTGCCCTTATGTTGGTTCTACTGCTCCCAAATTCATTTTGAGGTGTTATTTTTAATTGTTTGGAGGTGAATTTAGAACAGTTCAGGTGAGTTCCTGCCTTACCCCACTATCTTGACTCCCCTACAAATACCATTTCATGTGATCCACAGAACAACCTTGGGAGGAAGGTTCTATCATTCTCCCCAATTTTACAGTTTATGAGACAAAAGAGGTTAAGTTATTTTCCCAGGATCACACAACTAGTAAGTATTTGAAGCCAAATTTGAACTCAAGTCTTCTTATTCTAGGTCCAGTGTTTTATCTACTGCACTTACCCAGCATTACAGCATAGTGACTTTTGGGCATAGTCACAAATTGTTTTCCAGAATGGCTAGATCAATTCACAGTTCCATCAACAATGAATTAGTGTTTGTTTTCTTGCAGTCTTTCCTAGAATAGTCTTTCTTGTCATGGTTGTCCAGTTGCTGTCTGTTATGTAGATTCTTAGAGTTGTTTGAATTTGCAATTTCTCTAATTTTTATTGGTTTTGATGAAACTGAATATGCTTATTGATAGCTTGAGTTTATTCCTTTGAAAACTTAGTGTCTATATCAGCACCTTTTAGTAAGTGTATTGGCATGTTGGAAAAGGTATAAAAGGGAAGCTGGGATAACAAAACCATTTCACATAAGGATCCAGAGAAGAGAAAAAATTAGAGAGGACATTCTACCTGTATCAAGTATTTGAATGGCTATCATATTAATTAGGGATCAGATTGGGTCTGATAGGTTCCAGGAGACAAAGTTAGTAGAAGGTTTTGTTTGGTATAAGAAAAATCTTCCAAACAGTCAGAGCTGTCTAGAAATGTGGTTTCTTGCCCATATCCACCTCTCTCACTGGAGGTCATCAAATAAAAGATGCATAACTTATTTGTTAGGAATATTGTTGAAGGGATTTATGCTGATGTATAATTTGACTTGTTGATTTTTGAGGTCCTATATGAATCTGAGATTCTAATATTCTGTGATTGGAGCTTTATATAACAACAATTCATCTGGTAATTGTTCAAATGATCAGTTTTTGGTAGGAAGTAATACAATTCATCATCAAAGTAAACAATTGTGTTATTTCAATTATACAGACAATTGGTGAAAATATCTTTGTTGGTTTTAACTAAGTCTAGGACATTAGCTCAGGGACCATTATCTTTCATGTCCCAAAGATTGGGTCTGAATCACCAATACATATGCTATAAGATTATCCTCAGGTCTGTTGCATAACTAAAAATAATCAAATAGTACAAATCACATTTTCCCTTTTTATTGATTACCAATCTGATGTACTTTGACCATATGTCATTCTTTATGAGTATGTTATTTTTGTAAGAAGTCATTGGAATATGCTAGATTTAATTAAAATGTATTTGTTCATTGAGCAGTACTGATTTGGATTTTATATTATCAATGCATTCTTACATTTGCTAATATTAATTAAATCTAATATGTCATAAATTTTAACAGGCATATAAAACCTTGTCTGTTTTATAGCTTTTATAATTACTGAACTAGTTGCTAATAGCATTGCATTTTAATTAATAAGCTTCTTAAAAGCATTAAAAATTTAATTCAGTTCAAATCACAGGAAAAAATCCAGAATGTCTGGCAGTTTTTCAGTAGGATAGATTCAAATCCACTTGAAGGGCATGGGTTTCATTCCAAAGAGGCAGTATAGGAATTATATATACATACATACATACATACATACATATATATATATATATATGATACAGAATCTCACACACATACTCCAGTAAAGGTCTAAAACTACAACAGAGGAGTAGTGATAAAGAAAATTAAAGAGAATTAATGACAGACACCCCCATCTAGTCCAGAACTTCAAAACAACAATAATAATACTGCCAGTCTTCTGTGGAAGTTGGGAGTAGAGTTGTTAGCATGGAGGAAGGCAAAGTGAAACAGCCCTATCAGACAGCTAGGTGGCAGAGAGGATAGAGCTTTGGACTTGGGGTCAGGAAGACCTGAATTCAAATCCTGCCTCAGACATTTACTAGCTGTGTAACCCTGGACAAGTCATTTAATCTCTTTCTGTCTCAGTTTCCTCAATTTCTTTTTTCTTAATTTTTTTTTAGGCAATTGGGGTTAAGTGACTTGCCCAGGGTCACACAGCTAGTAAGTGTCAAGTGTTTGCTCTGAGGCCAGATTTGAACTCAGGTCCTCCTGATTTCAGGGTTGGTGCTGTAGTCACTGTGCCACCTAGCTGCCCCAGTTTCCTCAATTTCTAAATTGGAATAATAATAGCATTTGCATTCCTGGGTTATTGCAAAGATCAAATTAAATGAAAGAACTTAGCTTTACAAATATTTGTTCAGTACCCCATCTAGGTACCTCGTTTTCTTTTGGGTGAATGTACTATGCTGTCCTATGAGTGAAGATCAAGGAGTAGATGGGACCAGAACAGAATCCAGGCAGCCTGAGCCCAACCTGGACAACTCTTATTGAAGGCAAAGCTTAGTCTTAGCCATTAAATTTAGGATCAAGTAGACCCAGTCTATACACACCAATAGTATAAGAGCAAAGTTGATCTAAGAGTAAACCCTTGATACAGAAAATGAGGTTACTAATATGAGTAGGAAAAAATAAAATGAGAAAACCCCAAACACAATCATGGAATAATTTGAATCAAGGAAAGTTCAAGGAGTAATCCATGAATAAGAAAGTAAGTACAAAACAAGTCTGATTACCTCAAAGAAAAAAAATATTATAGTTAGAATATTTGCAAAGACTAGAATATTTGCCAAAAATATATGATGAGATATTCAATTGAATATCTGGGGGGGGGGGGGGGAAATAGCCAATAGAATCAGTATCTTAGAAGAAATTGGAATAAACCTTATTCATGAATTGAATTCCCTGAAAATTAGAATAGACCAAATAGAAAGGAACTCCATGAGATACCAAGAAATATTAAAACAAAATTAAAGTATTGAAAAAACTAAAAAAAAATTAACCATATTATCAATAAAAATATCTGAAAAGAAAGGCAAGGAAAGATAATCTAAGAATCGTTAGCCTAAAAATCATGGCTTCATTGCCCCTAAAAAATATCTTGAATGTCAATGAAAACTGTCCAAATCTCTTAGAACTAGAGGGCAAAATGACCAAACAGAGAATCCATTACTAATCATTACTCAGTGATCTCTCTCTCTCTCTCCTTTTCTCTTTCCATACACAGATATATATGTACATATTTTCATAAATTATAGAAAAAAAACAAATCAAAGAATTAAGCATATAACTTAAAAAAGCAAGAAAAGTAAACAATATTTTTTTAAAAAATTACGTATCTTATCTGGTTGGATTTAAACCCTTAAAACCTTAATCTATTTATTATGTCAATAGATTTGGAAAAGGGTTTTTGACAATTCAATGCCTTTGTATTTTTTTAAAGTGATACAAAGCATAACGACACATAGTTCTGTTTTATTTTTTTTCCTTCTTCTTAACATTTTAATTAGTATGTGTTTAAAACTGAGAGCAAACATTATACGTAATGAAAAAAAAAGTTACGTCCAGTAAGATCAGTAGTAAGGAAGATGACCATTATCACCACTACCATTTAACATAGTACTTGATATGCCAGTTATGGCAATTAGAAAACTAAATGATAGAAGAAGAATAAACATAGGCAAAAATGAAACAAACTTATCATTTTTTGTTTCTTCTTTGCCTATGTTTATTCTAAAAAGTCAACTAATTGAAACTAATTGAAATAACTCATAAGTTTAGCAAAGTTTCAAGAAATAAAATAAATCCACAGAAATCATGAGCATTTCTACATGTTATCAGTAAACCTCATCAGGAAGAGAAAAAAAGGGAAATTTCATGTAAATTAATTATAGACTATATAAAATCATTGGTATTCTACCGGCCAAGACACATATAGTAAATTCATAAATACAACTATAAAGCACCTTTTTTTTTTTTTTGCAAAAATAAAGATAAACCTAAGTAATTCGAGAAATGTTAATTCCTTATTGTTAGGTCAACCAACATAATAAAAATATTAATACTACCAAAATTGATTTACTTGTTAAGTGATATATCAGTCTAACTACCAAAGAATTACTTTATAGAGGTAGAAAAGAATAATGAAATTTATGAAAAAGAACAAAAGGTCAATCTCAGGTGAAATAATGAAAAAAAATGAGAAGGAAAGAGGCTTAGTCAGATAAGATCTCAATCTGTTCTACAAAGCAATAATCAGCAAGAATGGTTTATTACTGGGTAACAAATAAAGAAGTTGATGCATAATATAGATTAGGTTCTTAGCACAGAAACAAAGGAACATAATAACAAAGAGTTTGATGAACCTAAAGACCTCTATTACTAGGGTAAGGACTAAATATTTGGTAGAAATATAAGAAAACTTAAAATCAATCTTTCAAAAATAGTTTCAGACCAACATCTCACATCATATATACCAAGTTGAGAATCCAGGAAAATTTCTTTAACTATTAAAGCCCCACACCTGCAGATGCATGTATGATAAGGAGTAAACGGTCAAGATATTGAGTATTGTCCCTCACCCTAACCATTGGTTTCCTATGGAACAGTTTGAGCTGTTTCCTGCTTTCCTGTCCTTCAATCCACATTCCTTATTAGGTGTCAGAGAGTACCTTGATTTATGTAGTGTCAAACTTAAACCAGTCATGTCCAACTCAAATAGAAACAGATCCATGTAAGGTACATATTCACTTAGAAAACCATAAATCATCTATGTTGCATTGAATTTTTTATTTATTATGTTAAAATCTCCCAATTTCACTTTAATCTGGTTCTGGCCCCAGTAGGGTGTTTTGCTGGCCTTAGGCTGGTTGTGTTTGACACCTATGGCTAGGATAGCCCACTGCCTTGCCTCATAGTGACAAGGAAATCTCCGATTAGTGCCAAATCAACTCTTTATCTAAAAGTCTATTTTTTTTCTCTGCCAGGGTCATGAAACTGAAAACATACGTACCTGCTATTGTTTCTATCTCTTATGTGTCTATTTTTACCTGCTTCTGGTAATGATTACACCTTGTGAACTCTGAAAGGTCAGAAGAGAGTATTCTTAGAAGTCTAAGAGCTGGAGTCCAAGCTGGGATTTGCCAGAAGCCAAACAGTAAGGAAAAAATAGTATGGAAGAAGTTTAATCCTGGTAGTATATGTGTGCATTGGGGTGTGTGTGTGTGTGTGTGTGTGTGTGTGTGTGTGTGTGTGTATACATATATATATGTATATATATATATACATACATACATACATACATGTATATATATATATATATATAAAAAGAACCAGCATGAGAGTCTATGAGATCACACCAGGTATAAAACCCTGTAAGCAAATACATAGTATTTCTCCACTCAGAAACTAGTTTATTTATTACCAGAAATATCTAAACAATAAATTTAGACAGATCAATAACATTCATGCAGTACAATACAGAAAAGGATACAACTATATAATAGAGTATTCATTGACAGGTCTTTGTAATGAAATGACCTTCATCTCAGACTTTTCTTCTAATGTAAAATCTTTATATAACATATTAGAGTTAGTCTTTCTCTATACATGCAAACCTGACTAAATGAATAAAAACACTGAATTTGAAAGAAAATGACTAACAGTTGATTTAAAAAGTAATGTTGAATTCAGCCAGTCTGTTCCCACCCCTAATCTACCCCAACCTACCCTTTCCAAAAGAAATAATTTGTTATATATTCCCAAAATTATTTAGCGTAGTCAGTATTGCAACTCGGAGGCAATATGTGATTAAGTCTTCTTATTAGCCAGAATTAAGAGTTAAACAGAGTAGAATGGATGCCTTTGGAAAATTTCAACATTCTTTTAATGACCTAAACTTCTCCCTGAAACAAAAAAAGAATCTTTTTTTTAAATAATGACATTCTTCTACTGGTATTATGTAGCTGTTAATCAATAAACTTTTATCAAATACCTACTAAATGTTAGACAAAAATAAAATACTCATTGGATGAGAAAACATGAAAACATGTAAGTATATAAATTATTAAACATATAAGTATGTGCATAAACATACTCGTGTTGTTCAGTCATTTCAGTCACATCCAACTCTTCATGACCCCATTTGGTGTTTTCTTGGCAAAGATACTGGAGTGGTTTGCCATTTCCTTCTCTAGATCATTTGATAAATGAGGAAACTGAACAAGCTGGATTAAATGACTTGCCCAGAAAAACAAACTCTAGGCCTGGTGTTCTATCCACTGTGCCATCTAGCTTATGCTCTCTTTCTCTCTCTCTCTCTCTCCCTCTCTCTCTCTTTATCTCTCTCTCTCCATTCCTCCCTCCCTCTCTTTTCTTATTTATGTGGGAAAGGCATTGCCAGCTAGAGGATCAGGGAAGGCCCATTTTAGCTGAGCTTTTAAGGAAACTAGGTTTTTTAAATGCCTGTCTTATCTTCATTTCTGTGCTCTTAGCAAAACCACAGATAGTTCTGAACTCTAATGAGGCTGCTTTTTAAGTTCTTGACTACATAAGATAAACACATTAAGATAATTTCTGTACCTAGACAATGACCTAGTAATCAAACCATTTACTGTCCTCTTCCAAATTTCATCTCCCCAGCTATTGATTCTTTTTAATCACATTTCAAACAAATGCAATCATTATCCCCTCATAGCTCTTATAATGAAAACTCCCACAGTATGAATAAGAAATAATTTTGTATACTATAGTTAAGAACAAAGAGAGCACCAAGGCAGACAATTCTAGGCAAAACTGAATTATTAGGAGTGGAGGAGATAGACAAAAGAGAGGGATAGAAATAGACAGAATCAGAGACAAAGAGACAGGAACAGAGACAGAAATAGAAATACAAGGAGAGGTAGAGAGACAGAGGAAAGGAGAGGCAAAAAAGGAGGGAGAGAGGGAAGGAGAAAAAGGAGATTGAGGGAGGGGGAAGGAGTGGACTGGAGCAAGCTCTTATTGGTTCATGCAGAAGAAATGATTGTTAAATTTTCAGTGAGTATTTACATTTTGAAAATTGACTAACATTATTAATCAGAGTATAACATATTTTGTTGACTGTTTAGACTTAAGAAAGTGATGTAAAAATTGTTAACAATTCAGGTTATTCTTAAAAGTGTACCTTGCCTACATTTTTTCAGAAGAGCTAGTTGTTACCAGCACATAAATCTAATTAATTGAATTGAAACTAGTGTAGTATCATCTGCAGGATCCCTGGAAAGATGGGAGGCGGGGTGCAAAGAGGAAAAGAGGTAGAAAAAGAGTATATTGAAATGTTAAATATCTCTGCTGTTGGTGTTGTTCAGTCATGTCCAATACTTCTTGACCCCATGGATTGTAGCATGCCAAGTCTATCTATCCTCCACTTTTCTCAAAGTCTGTCCAAGTTTATGTTCATTGTTTCCGTGACACTAATTATCTATCTCCTCCTCTGCCATTCCATTTTCCTTTTGTCTTCAATCTTTCCCAACCTCATGGTCTTTTCCAATGCATCCTCTCTTCTCATTATGTGGCCAAAGTATTTAAGCTTCAGCTTTAGTATTTGACCTTCCAGTGAATAGCCTGAATTAATTTTTTTTTGAAGTATTGACTGATTTGATCTCTTTGATGTCCAAGAGTCTCTCAAAAGTCTTCTTCAGCACCACAATTCACAAGTATTCATTCTGCAGTGCTCAGCTTCTCCTTAGCTTGGTCCAACTCTCACAACCATCTATTGCTATTGGAAACTCATAGTTCTGATAATAGGGACCTTTGTCGGCAAGGTGACATCTCTGCTTTTTAGCATGCTGTCCAGATTTGCCATAGCTTTCCTTCAGGATAAAGCATCTTTTAATTTCCTAGCTGCAGTTACCATCTACAATGTTTTCTTGAATTGTCCATGGGGTTTTCTTGGCAAAGATACTGGAGTGGATTGCTATTTCCTTTTCCAGTGGATCAACTTTAGTCAGAAATCTCCACTGTCACCTATCTGCACAACATAGCTCATGGTTTTATGGAGCTATGCAAGCCCCTCCACCATGACAAGGTATTGATAGGAGAAGCAGGATAAATGTGTGTATGTGAAGTGAAACCTTTACCACTCTGGGCCTCAGTTTCTTCATCTATAAAGAGTGATCAAAATATACTCTCTTGCTATAACAATCAGAATCATAAATCTATCTAAAGACTTTAAACTTCTTGCCCAACCCTCTCATTTAATAGATGAGGAAACTGAGGCCCAGGGAAGTTTTGTGACTTGCCCAAAGTTAGAAGGAAGATCTAAAGAGATATAACACAGCTAGATGGATATATATTGAATTATATTTATAGGTGTATTTTCCTTATAATTATAAAGCAGCATATACTATAAATGTGTTATTATTTTTATGCTTTAGTTATTTCCAAGTGTTCACATGCTTGCTGTAGCATGGGGAAAATCCAGATTTTTTCTTTTATTTAGAAAAAGCTTCAATTCATATATAATATATCAATGAAGCTAACATTTCACACGTTATACTAGAGAACAATGTACCTCTGGAACTTGGAGAATGGAACAGATTAGGTCATATTCAATGTGCTAATCTAATATCCTGTCAATGACATTACACTGACTGTAGCTAAATTAATAGTTAAGTCAATACATCATCTGACTAGCAGATTTTTTTTTTAATTAAATTGACATTGTCTATTTGCTTTGGTGTTTAATGTCTATAAGATGATGTCTCCCAGATGCATGATGATGTTGCATTATTTTTCTATCTATGGCATCCTAATGGCTTCTCAAATCATTTAAAATAAATATTTAATTTACCAATGACTTTGCTATTTTTTTTCCTTTTCAATTCTATTTTTTTTTGTCTAAAAGTGCCAATATCTCTCATTTTTCTGGAGGAAGAAATTCACTTGTTCATCCAACTTTTTTTGTAGGAGCATACTGATTTTTCAAAGCATAGGTAGCAAAATCATGTTGCAAAACTTTCCATCTAAATTATGGATGAAAATGAATAATTTATGAGAAAATTGGCCTTATGTAATACAGCATGTAAGTTAACCTGAACTATGCTCAGAAAATTTACCTTTGAGTTGTAGAAATGAAAATACTGAAGTGTGAACATTACACATGTTTTTTATTGACTTTGCCAAAATAAGAAAGTGTGTGTGTTAAGGTTTGGGGGTTTAGGGGTTCTGGGACCCCAAAATCACAACATGCAGATCCTGCCCCAGTGAATCAAGCCTTCTTTCAGCCAAAGAGAAGGTTTATTAAAGATCTGACACATTGGCCAGACCCTTAAGGAATATAAACATTTATGATTCTCATTAAGACAACCCTGCTTGAGCAAGTCTCAGATATTAAATGGTGGCCAAGATGGATCTTAAATACAGAAAGACTGTGGGAGAGATCTAGAAGTGGCCAAGTAGTTTGGGATGACTGGAGCAGGGGTCTGAGAGAAGGGGTATCTAGATGGGAGTTACTCAGAGGTAGAATGGGGTTTAGATAAGATCAAGGGTGGTAAGTGTCCAGAAGCCATCCAGAGGTAACAAGCAATAGAGGGCTGGGCTAAATTAAGGGAGACAAGGAAAGGCCAGTTGATAAGATTATAGCCTCGGGCAACTGCTAGAGACTTCTGTGACCAAGTAAAAAAGTTCAAGGAGAGTCCAAGGTGGGTGTCTTGGGCCTGTACCCCATCATGTGGGGGGAAGAGAAGAGACAGTTGAATGTATTAAAATATGACATTTTGATAAATTCATGTTAATAAGTGAATTGTATCATCTAATTTAGCTCCATTAACTTTTTTTTAACCTTATTCTCCAAAGAAACCTCAATGCCAAACAGAAAAGAGACTTCTATATTTCTATTAGTCAGTATTTTTTAACTCTGGCCAAGAACTATACAATTAAAGCATTATAAAGCAAACAACATATTAAGCCCTATAATTGATTTGTGTTCTCACATAAGTCAACACAGTACAAACTTACGGTGGGTATATTTTGGCTAGTATAATGCATGATAGTGATTCAGATACTCATTTAAGAGGAACTTTTGCTCCATAAGACACAATTTTAAACAAAGACCATGTGGTACCTAGGATTGTGAGGAAAACATACAATGAATTTAGTTTTATTTTACATGCCTGACATTTAGTTACCAAGATTGCTAAAGACAAGAATGTAAATAGGCCTTAAGTCTCCAATGACATGGAAGCTATGAAGTAAATGATCAAAGACACAAAGTCTTATTTGTTATAACATATAGTTATAAACTTACAACTGCTTTAGAAATGTGGAGCCTTATTATATAAGTCTACAAGTGAACACTTTTTCTACATGCATTTAATCAAGGGACTTATAGATTAAAATGATTGGTTACAATTAGAAAATCATTGTCCATGTTCTGGTTCAATCTAATTGAATTCCATTTGTTAAAAGCTAGCTATATGTAAGGCATTATGCTAGGAGCTGGAGATATAAAGACTAAACAAATATACAAATAAACATAAAGATATACAAGATAATCTAAGTAGCAATAACATTTAGGGAGATAAGGAAAGACAGCTAGGTGATGTTGCGATTAGTGTGGGCCTGCAGTCTTGAACCTGAGTTCAAATCCAACCCCAGAAACTTACTAGCTGTGTGACCCTGGTCAAGTTACTTAAGCTCTGTTTGCTTCAGTTTCTTCATCTATAAAATAGGGATAATAATAACACCTACCTCCCAGGATTGTTGTGAGGATCAAATGAGATAAGAATTATAAAGCACAAAGCACAGCCCATAGTAAGCCCATGTAAATTTTATTTATTCTTATTATTGTTATTATTAATTATTGTCATTACATGACATATGAGCTGAGCTTTGAAGGATGATTGGTGGATGGAGGAAGGATATTCAAGGAATAACAAGTAGAAAAGTTTGACCGTAATGTAGCATATATAAAAGAAAGAATGACGAATCAATCTTAAATGGTAGACTAGAACCAAAGTGTGAAGGCAGTAAATGTCAAGTTGAGAATTTTATATCTAATCATAGAGGTTTTTTAGTCTTTACTTATTTTAACTTTTTTTATTTTAACTTTAGAATTCCAAATTCTCTCCCTCCCTCTCATGTCTTCCTCCACTGAGAAGGCAAACACTGTGATATCAATTAAATATTTGAAACACAAAACATATTTCTATATTAGCCATATTTCAAAAAGAAAAAAAAAAGCAAGAAAAAAATTATACTTCAATTTGCACTCAGAATTCGTCAGTTGTCTCTCTGGAGGAGGATAGCATTCTTTCATCATCAGTCCTTTGGAATGACCTTGGATCATTTTATTAATCAGAGTAGCCAAGCCTTCCACAGTTGATCATCATTATAACATTGCTGTTGCTGTGCACAATGATCTCCTGGCTCTTCTCACTTCAGTTTGCATCAGCTCATATAGCTCTTGTCATGATTTTCTGAAACCACCCCACCCTCATCATTTCTTATAGCACAATAGTAATCCATCACAATCATATGCCACATTTTATTCAGCCATTCCCTAACTGATGAACATCCCTTCAATTTATATTCTTTGGTAGAACAAAAAAGAAGTACTATAAAAATTTTTTATACATAGAAGTCATTTTCCTTTTTCTTTCATGTCATTGGTAAATAGACCTAGTAGTTGTATTGCTGAGTCAAAAGGCAGGCACAGTTTTATAGCCCGTTGGGCATGATTTCAAGTTGTTCTCCAGAATGGTTGGACTAGTTCACTACTCCATCAATACTTCATTGTTGTACCTATTAATCCTTGTACCCTTTAGCATTTGTCATTTCTGATAGGTGTGAGGTGGTAAATTTAGAGTTTTTTGAATTTGCATTTCTCTAATCAAGAGTGATTAGAGAATTTTTTTATATGACTATAGTCAGCTTTGATTTCTTCTGAAAATTTCCTGTTCATAGTTTTTGAACATTTATCAATTGGAGAATGGTTCTTATTTTTATAAATTTGACTCAATTCTATAATCAGTATATATTTAAGAAATGAGGCTTTTATTAGAGAAACTTGTCCGGGGCAGGGAGGGGCAGTGTCCCAAGCTTCAGGCTTTTTTATGCTGTTTTCAGAGCTAGGTTTGGGGTTCTGCCAGTTTTTGGTCCTTCAAAGGTAGTGTAATATAGAGAGAGATGTGGTCATTGCTCTCCTGCTCTGTGCTCTGGTCATTACCTGAGAAAGGTCCCTGCTTCCCTGCAGCTATGAGCACTAGTGATCCTCTTGGCCCTGGACCTGTGTCCAGATCCCCTGTTCTCCTGCAGTCATAAATGTTAGTGATCCTGTTTGCCTTGGAATCAATCGTGTGATGTTTAAAAAGTTTGAGAGACATAATTTCAGGGTAATTAATCATTTTATTAATAATGCTAACATTTTATTAATAAAATGATCAGTGACACTTTCAAATGCCAAAGACATCTCATGGAGATATGCTCACAGTTTAGAAGAGTAGGTATTCTTAAGGGTGGCAATCATCTGACTGCTTGATAATTATTGAGAGGTGGACTTAAAAGAGAGAAATGTGATCATTCCAATGAGAGGCTGGGAAAGTGACATCATTTCACCCTGGGACAAAGAGACCATCTCTACTCAGACCACTCCCAGACTTGAGCAATCTAGAAAAAAGGATCTGCCTCTGCCCAAACTTGCTTAAGCAGAACAGGAATTCACCTTAGATTCCTTGCAAGGTTGGATGAGGTCTGACCATGCATGAAGAGAAAGTTAGTTCAACCTTCAGAGACTGAGTTTTGAAATGAGAACTATAGAAAAAGCGGGAACTCTGGATCTCTCCAAATCATTGGTTATTGATAATCATTTCTCTCACTTTTGCAATTACAAGTACCCCCCTCTGATGAAGAAGACCCCAAAAAGGGAAAACTCTGGACTTTCTCAGCTGGCCAAATCTCTGGCATGAGCCTGAGGCTATAATCCCATCAACTGGCCTTTCACTGAGGCTATACCCAGTCTCCTAATTCTGTTACCCTTAACCTAGCTGTAGTCCTCCATTGTTTTACCTCCCTGTGACCCCAGGCCACTTCCCCCCCCCCTTAATACTAGCTAGGGTCCATTCTCCCTTGGCCATAAGGTCCAGGTCCCTGGCATTCTATTACCTCAGTATCCCAGAAAATTACTTGGTCACTCCTAGATCCCTCCCACAGTATTTCTGTATGTAAGGTACATCTTTGTCTCCATAAAGATGCTCAGATTCTTATAATCTAGCCACTGCTCAGATTTTACAATCTAGCCAATAGCTCACAGGTGCTCAGATTCCTTAAGAGTCTGGATTAAATGGCGGATCTTTAATAAACCTTGTCTTTGGCTGAAAGAAGGCTTGAATTGAATTATTTTGGGCAGGACCCATGTATCATGATTTTGAGGTTCCAGCACCCCTAAACCTCTAGACCTCATCACTCTCCACCCTAGAACTGGAACACAGAATGGCATTTTAGCAATAGAATTGCCAATCAGTGCCAGCTGTACTCAGTGCCAGAAAACAGCATCATGTAATCTTTTTCTGACCAGTTGTACCATCATCCTTACTGTCTCTGGGCTGAGAGCTCCAGATGCTGCTGTTTCTCTTGCTGTTATTGCTATAGCTGTGTGGGCATGCGTGTGTGCACTCTGGACAATCCTTCACCCAAGTGTCACAGACCTCTCCTGCCAACCTCTTAAGTTTTCTTAGGTCAGAAAAATGTTTCACCCTGACTTTTTGTTAGTTTTATCACCCCAAAATTTCATTTGAGGTGTTATTTTAAAGTTGTTTGGAGGGGAATGTTGAGACTTCTGCTGGGTTGCTGTCTCCTCTATCTGAGCTCTGCCTATTGTAGAATTAGTAGGAAGCTACTAAAAATTCTCAGACAAGGGTTTGACAGTATCAAAACTGTGCTTTGGAAAGATCATTTTAACTATGCATGTATGATTACATATAGAATAAGATGCAACTTCAGATGGTATTTTGTTGTATTGAAATTTCCTGAAGTTATTTCTGAGAAACATCTCCTAGGCTCACCCAGATTGCTGTGGCTACATTGTCCTTTTTATCCTTCAGACAATATGAGTCTAACGAAGTGAGGTATGAGGGGATGTTAAGAATACAGACAGTGTGTAAGTGTAATAGAGGACTCCCTGGATGTAGAAACTCCCTCAACCCTTTTCTGCCACTTGTAATCTATAGCAGTGGAATCAAACTCAAATAGGAATGGAGACGACCAAGTCATACCCCTCCAAGCCACAAGCTGACTTAGAAAAAACACATATTAGCACTGTCTATAATTTTTTTTGTATTTTAAATTCATTTTGTTAAATATTTCCCAATTATATTTTAATCTGGTTCAGGTCACACTCAAGATTGTTGCTGTCCACATGAAGTCCACAAGCTCTGTATTTGACACCTCTGATCTAGAGCACAGAGTGATAAAGTAATTTGCCCAATATAATAATGACAGTAATAATAATAATAATAATAATAATACTTAAAAATTTTAATACAAACTATGTCTTCATATTTATTTTTCTTTTTAAAAATTTTATTTTGTTACCTAACATATGTATTTCAACAAAACAATAATTTAAAAATGCAAATGATGTCCACTTGTAATCCTTTGTACTTACCTTGTTTTTTTCTTAATAATCCCTGTTCATTCCTAATAGTAACAATATCAATAAACAGTCTTACCCTACTGAAATCCTACTAGAATACAATATTATACAGTGCATTTTCACCATAATTGGGTTTTCAAGAAGCAAAAAGTCTCCTACACACACACACACACACACACACACACACACACACAGAGAGAGAGACAGACAGAGAGAGAGAGGAAAGCAATGACTGCATTTGACACATCAAAATGTTTTAATGTTGGGGATTGACTGAATAAAGTTCATATGTGAATATAATTGAACATTATTGTGCAGTCAGAAATGATGGACATGAGGAATTCATAGATACATAAACTTTTTTTTTTTAGTGAACTAAAAGAATAACATACAGATTGACTACGGTATACAAATCACTAAAAACGAAGCTAACATTAGTCAATGCTGGACCTAGAGATTTCAAAACATATCTCCTTCTTCCAACAAAAAGACTGGTGTCTTTGGGAATAGAATGTTGATATCATCACTTAACTTTTTTATTACAAAAGAGTTAGGCAGGGTCCAACTCTTGCAAGGGAAAGTGGGGAGACAGTAATCTAGAAATGACTGTGTTCTTATAAAAAAAAATCAGAAAAAAAGTTTTCAGCACTGGTAAAAACCATAGAATATTAATTAAGAATAATAAAGCTGATGATTTTATTGGAGACCAGAAAACAAGTTGGGCGATAACTGCTTGGCCCTTTGATCTTAAAAATTAATTTTGCTTGAAGGCAACTATTAGAGAAAAATAAAATATTAGAGAGGCATTATGACCTGACATAAAGAATGCTGAACTTAAGAGTCAGAAGACATGGTTTTGGATCTCATCTTATACATTTACAAGCTAACTAAGCACATCCCAATTATTTATGCTCTAAGAGATTCAATTATCTCTTTTATATTATAGGTATAAGAATAAATATTGTAACTATCTCAGAATTGTGTAAAAAAAATTACTTTGCAAATAGTCAATTAATCAATCAACAATCATTTACTAAGCACTTCTTGCTGTCATTTTTCAGTGTTGTCCAACTCTAGCACCCCATTTAGGATTTTCTTGGCAAGGATACTGAAGTGGTTTGCCATTTCCTTCTCCAGCTCGTTTTACAGATGAGGAACTGAGGCAAGCAGAGTGAAGTGACTTGCCCAGGGTCATCCAGTTAGTAATTGTCTGAGGCCGGATTTGAACTCATGCAGATGAGATTTCCAGATTCCAAGCCTAGTGCTCTATCCATTATACCACCCAGCTACCCCTTTACTAAGTATCTACTTGGTTTGTAGCACTGTGCTAAGTACCTGAGACAAAATACTAAGATGAAGCACTTTGCCTAGTGCTAAGATGCAAAAATTAAACAGTTCCTGACCTTAAACTCCATCTTAGAAGACAAGACATACAAAACATAATATAAAATTTATTTTTGATAATTTATTATTGATTAATAAAATATTGTAGTGTCATAGGATTGTAGATTAAGGGCCTGACACAAACTAAGTGTTCTATGTAGTCCATGTTACAGATGAGGTAACTAAGAGCCATTGAAGTAAAGAGGGTTACCCAAGGTCTCACAGATAGTGACAGTGATATGAGTTGAACTCCAGATATTCCAAATCCATTCATCTTTGCATTATATGAAATCATTTTTAGCATATTTTCTTCCTATGAAAGAGTAGTACCCGATATACAATACAGTGTGTGGTATTGAAAGACAACCTTCAGGTATTCAGAAAATCACATTTCCCATCCATACCACATAAGAGAATTGAGGGTCCATTTCAGATAAGAACTTTAAACTCCATTTCACTGAAGGAGATACTAAAAAGTAATATCTATGTGGTTCATTGAGAAACCTTGTAACAATTGACTTTGTATTTGTCATAGGATTTCTCCATGTTGAAAAAAGGCAGGATTTTTTTTCCTTTAATAAATTGTCTGCTACAGCCATTTCACTTAATTTGTTTATTTTGATGTTTTTGTGCAGGCTCCTGGAGGCATTCAGGAAATGGACAAGCTTTTAATAAAGGCAATTAATAAATAACTTGGAGCATTTGATACTAACCTCTAACATTCAGGAACATCTCATTTCTATAACTGCCTCTATAATGGAATGGCCTCAGGAAATTCAATTTCTATATTTTCTCATCTATAAAATGGAGATGATAATATTGTCCCTACCTACAATACTTTAGCAAATAAGTCACTATATGAAAGTACCAAGTGTTGTAATGGTAAATTTATCTACTTAATTATTGGACAGCCAGATTGTCCAGTAATACGTTGGGTGTTATGTTTTGGAAGCATGATTTAATTGGATAAAAATAGTAAACAGTAGTAATAGATGAGCATTAAGAAGCAACGAGTCATTATTACATAATGTACATCTTCCTCCTAAGATGAAATCATGAAATTGAATTTTTAAAATGAGGAAAAGTCACCTTCCAACCCAGGCTCCTGGTATACTTAGGAAACATAAGATAACTCCAAGTAAAAGCTCTGAGTCTGACTTAGATGAATCTGTAAGTGATTTAAAATAGTATATCTATTAATATATAGTGTTTTAAGAATATATATGTATATATACACATACATACATATATACATACACACACATGTATACATATATATGGATAATATTTTGTGTGTCTACATCAAAAACACAAGTGTGAAACATATTGATGAATAAATTGTTTTGTCTGATACAAAACATCCAGATATTTAGAAATATTTATATTATTTTTAAAAAAAAGTTTCATCAATGCCTTCCATCACATAAAAACAGACAAATTAAAAGAATCATAATGGTGGAGGGTATTTATTTGTTGAATGTAATGGTATGTGTCTCTTCAAATATTTTTATCTATGATTTCATCAATGTGGATATGTATCCTCCATGGCACAAATTGCAACTTTCCTATGCATTTAGTCAACCAAAAAAAAAGGTGTTATTACTTAGCCATGTTTACTGCCTTTATGATCTTGAGCTGACCCCTAAACTGCTCTGATCCTCGTTGTCTTCATTTGTAAAATGAAGAGGTTGGACTAGCTGGCCTCTGGGTTCCCTCCAACTCCTGTGAGCTTTTGGTGATGAACTCTCTCTACACTTTCCTAGCATAATCCTCAAGTATGGTACCCACAGTATGTTACTGGGCCCATACATGAAAGTCTCCTAGTTTAACAGGATCTGGCAGAATTTGTTTTCCCTCCACTTAAATATTCTTCAAAGCTATCAGGTCATTTCAGTGCCAAGGTGAGGCAAGACGAGTAGGGCTTCAATGTTGAAACTGATATATTAATGATAAAATTTAACATAATTTCCATCATAGTAATCTACAATAGAATCAAGGTCTTTTTTTTGTAATTCTGATAAACACAAGAAATAGTTGGTACCTTTGGAAGCACAGAGTAAGGCATTGCTAGATGATAAGGCCTTATCACAACCATAGATCTCTTTTCAAACAAATCTTAGCTCCAAATCTCATATTGTCCAGTAATGGCAACTTATCTGAAACAAGTCTTGTGAGTAATATGTAAGTCTAAATAGCTTCTGGCAAGCTATTAAAATTCTACAACTTGGCATCATTGTAAGTTACAGAACATAAGAGAAAAAGTTTTACTGCAATCTATCTTATCATCCTCAATTTAGTAAACTCTATCCAAAACAAAGTCAGAGTGCATTCAAAGCCATAGTTCTTGCCTCCAAGGAACTTAAAATCCAGTCAAACAGGAAGGTCATTAGATCAGTGACTCAGTTGACTTCAGTGGTTATCTATAGACTGACACCCTGTTTTTTTCACAAAGGGGAAACTGAGAGTCACCTAGGTCAAGAGACTTTCCAAACATCAAATAAGTGGCAGAGCCAGGAGACAGAGGTGGTCCTGATGGGGTTGGAATCTGGGTCCCAGAAAGGAAAAACCCTGGACTTTTCCACCTGGCCAAATCTCTGGCGGTCCCCTGAGGCTATAATCCCATCAACTGGCCTTTCATTGTGGCTACACCCAATCCCCCCTCCATTGTCTTAACTCTCTATGGCCCCCAGCCATTTCCCACCTTTAATCCTAGCTAGGCTCCATTCTCCCTTGGCCAGAAGGTCCAGGTCCCAGGAGTTCTGTTCACCCCAGCTTACTAGCCACTCCCATCCAGATCTCCTTAGGCCCTTCCTCCCATCACCCCAAACTACTTGGCCACTGCTAGATCCCTCCCACAGTCTTTCTGTATATAAGGTCCATCTTGTCTCCATTAAGATGCTCTGATTCTTAGAATCTAGCCAATAGCCCATAGATGCTCAGATTCTTTAAGAGTCTAGGTAATATGGCAAATCTTCAATAAACTTTGTTTTTGGCTGCAAGAAGGCTTGGGTCAAATTCTTTTGGGCAGGACCCACATGTCATGATTTTGGGATTCCAGGACCCCTACCCTCTAGACCGCATTAGTCCTATATACAACAAAAGTTAATAGAAATACTAGATTAAGGGCCAAAGGATTTGTATAGATATAAAGGGCTCTAGGAGTTCAGAATTCATTGCAGGGAGAGAACATCAAGAAAGTTCTTCTTAGGTATTTTGGACCTACTAAGTAGGTAAAATTTACATACATAGAGAAAAGGAAAGAAAATAAAAAGAGAAGAGTGAACAGCATAAGCAGATAGAAATACATGAAAGAAAGCAGAATGGATTCAGCCAGAACATACAAGAATGAGGAAAAGTTAGATTGAAGAGTTAAATAGAAATCAAATTGCACAGTGCTTTAAAAATCAAGATAAAGAATTAAGACTTTTTTTATTCCTTCAAACTATGGAGAATCTCTGGCTGTTTTCCAACGGGAATGGTACAAACAAAAACAGTTTTATAACAATTAAAATAAGAGACAAAAAAATTACCCCATCATTTCTGAGCTTATTCCCAAACTCTCTAATAGCTAGGTTTTTTTTTGTTTGTTTTTCCAGGATAGATATCCAAAGGGAAGGATCAGTAAGCAAGTTAGCTGGGTGCATCCAGGACTTTTAAAAATGGGAGGGTTTGTATTTGTTTCCACTGGTCACATTGTAGTTTGCTTTTAGTTTAATGATACCTTGAATTCCCTTGAGAATAAATTTGGAAGAGTCTGGTTCTCTTGTGGCTTCCTGCTTTTGGTTTATTGTTCTTTCTTTTGAAATGGGAATTAGATTCAATGTGACTCTTAAGAGCTTTCTGGGGGTAGCTAGACTGTGGCATTGGTACTTGCTTTTTTGTTTTTCCCACTGTTATTTTGACACCAAATGGCAGCAGGAGCTTAGATGTCATTTTGCATTTGAAATAGCTGTAAGGGGTTTGTTTATCTGTTTATTATAGGAATTTTAAAAAAAATCCATAGATATATGTCCTATGTGTCCAGAGTAGATATTCACATGCTAGTAAAGTTTCAAAGTTTTACTGCCAAGGATGGTTCTCTTAGGAAGCCTAGAGGTTGACAAAATTTATGCTTGTAATCACTCTTAATTCTGATAAACTGGGTCCTGGAGCTATTGTTTTGTGTTGAATAGTCTTTCTGGGCATGACAGCAGTTGAAGACTTGTATTTGCAGAGGTATGACTTCTGGAGTTGTTAACTTTATGAGTTACCCTCAGTAAGAAAAGAAGGCAGTGTCTAGAATAAGCAAAATAATTTTATAAACAGATCTAAGAAAATGATGACTCATGGGCATTGTCATGGAGATGTTCACTATTAAACATTCTTCACTAATGTCAGGGCCATTGAGCTTAATCATGTAGAGAAATTGTAGGATTTCTTATTATGGTTTTTCTCTTTCCTTAGATGTATTCTTTAATGTGGCCCTGAAGGGGATGAGGTCTGAGGTGGACCATGAATAAATTCAGAGATTCCACACAAACTCTTGATTGCCAGGGCCAGGAGGTACTGAAGACAGATCCACATATAATAGCACTGAGGAAGATAGAAAGGAAAACCTTTATCACTACAGACAAGTAGCTATTCTTGTTTGTCTTTAATTTTCTAAGAGAAGCAATGCTTTCAAGGGTGATGACTTGACAGTGAAATGGATTTCAGTGAGGCAGAGTTGTACAAAGTCATCAGCCTCACTCTTCTGGAGTCATCCAAGTGCAATGGCAAGACAAAATCAGGACAACTGGCAATGGCCCAGGATGCAGTGAAAGCACTTCTTGTCTTCGATGTCTGACCAAGTTCTAAGCTCTCCACAGCACCCGCTTCAGCTGCCTTCATGGTCTTTGGAAACAATCATTCTCATTCATCCATTCCACCAGAAGAAGTCTCTACATGCTTGAGGTAGACTTTCCCCTAACTCATCAACAGGTTTGAGGCCTATAGGTTACCCTCAACCTGGTTTGGCCCATCTGCAGTACAGGGTTTATTAGGGTGTGGCTGATGAGCATCAGCTGATGTGTGGTTCTTGAATCCACAGGAAAGAATGGTGTAAAGGCGGATAAGCAGCCCTGAAAATAATCATAATAATATAATAACTGGCATTCATATAGCATTTTAAGTATTGCAAAGTGCTTTACACTTGTTACTTCACTTGATCCTCACGAGTTTGTAAAGTAGGTACTATTATTACCTCCATTTTATGATTTACCCTGAGTCACAAAAACTAGTAAGTAAGCAGATGAGGACATATTTGAATTC
The DNA here is from genome assembly GCF_900497805.2 of Vombatus ursinus. Taxonomy (NCBI): domain Eukaryota; kingdom Metazoa; phylum Chordata; class Mammalia; order Diprotodontia; family Vombatidae; genus Vombatus; species Vombatus ursinus. The sequence continues at coordinate 1,398,486 of NW_020950566.1, read as the reverse complement.
AGGTCTTCCTGACTCAAAGTCCAACTCCACCTACTGCACTACCTAGCTGCCTAGACCCCAAAATCAAAACATGTCAGTACTGCCTGAAAGAATTCAACCCAAGCATTCTTTCAGTCAAAGACAAGGTTTATTAGAACATCTGCTATATTGGGCAGAGTCTCAAGCGGGCCAAATTTTAAGAATCTGAGCAGCGGCTAGATTTTAAGAATCTGAACACCTTAATGGAGACAAGATGGACCTTAAATACAGAAAGACTGTGGGAGAGATCTTGGAGTAGCCAAGTAGCCAAGTAGGTAATAGAATGCCAGGGACCTGGACCATGTGGCCTAGGGAGAATGGAGCTTAGCTAATGATGAAGTCTAGATTCTTAGGGTTCTGGGACCCTGACACACCACAGCGGCCCTGCCCGAAAGAATTTGACCCAAATCTTCTTTCAGACAGAGACAGAGTTTTATTAGAGTTAAATCATACAGGCCAGAAGGAATCTGAACATTAGTGATGCCCATAAGGACGAGTGGGCATGAGGAAGTCTCAGCTTTTAAATAGGGGCCAGGGTAGATCTTGTATGTATTCAAATAATTTTGGGTGTTCAGAGGAGGGGCTGAGAGAAAGATCCTGATGCTGGGGTGAGTTTAGGGAATTCTGCTTGGAATGTCTGGGAGGTTGAATAGACAATGGAAATAGATAATGAAGGGAACTAGAAGGAAGAGATTTGAATAGGGTCTGATTAAGATAAAAGGTGGGCAAAAGGAGATAGGGAGAGTTGATAAGGAAAAGCCATTGAGTGGAATGTAGCCTCAGGTAAACATTTGAGAACAGAGTGAGTTTAAAGGTTTTCTGGGGCTATAGACAAATGGGAGCTAAATTCTTCTTGGGGCAAGGGGCAAAGGTCTCTGCTTAGGCCCATAGCCCATCAGCTGGCATTAAGGTGGGAAGTGGATGAGGGCCGTTTCCAGGTAAGACAATGGAGGGCTAGGCTAGATTAAGGGTCCCAGAGAATTGGGAGATTTGGGGGTAATTACAAGGAAAGGCCAGTTGATGGGATTATAGCCTCAGGCAAATGCCAAAAATTTGACCATGTGGGAAAGTCCTGGATTTTTCCTTTTTGGGGTCCAGATCCCATTCTCATCATCACTACTGGGTAATTAGATCCACTAGTCCCTCAAGGTTGCTCTAAGACTGAGCACAGTTTAGCTATAATTTCCATAGTCTTCAGTTTTGAAGTTAACTGATTTTTTTTGGTTTTTTTTTTGTTTGTTTTTTAGGCAGTTGGGGTTTAGTGGTTTGCTCAGGGTCACACAGCTAGTAAGTGTCAAGTGTTTGGTCTGAGCCCCGATTTGAACTCAGGTCCTCCTGATTCCATGGCCGGTGCTCTATCCACTGTGCCACCTAGCTGCCCCCGAAGTTAACTGGTATTCTGACATAAATTTTGAAACTTAGGACCCAGGACCAAAAGGAGACCTGGCCCCAAGGCTGCCAGCTCCTAGGCAAGATTCTAACTCCAGTCAAATTCTTGACTGGTCTTGCCTTCTCATGTCAATTCAACTTTTCAACTGCTCTCTTGCTTCCCCATTTGCTGCTATATATTTCTGCAGCATAATGCTTTTGCCAATGGTATGGGAAGCAAGTAAAATACCTTCTTCCTTTTTCCTGAACTTTGCAAGAGACAAAAGCAGAAAGATGGAGTACAAACTCTATTCTCAGAGTGGACCTCCTTCCTGACTGACTCAGATAAAATCTTCTACTTTTAAACTCTCATCCAAGCTATCCTTTGGCAGGGGTAAAGCTGTTAAACCTATCATTGTTGCTAGTTCTCAGCCTAGTTTCCTACAGATGCAAATAGTTTAAATCTGAAAGGACTGCGCCCTTATATCTCATTGTGTCTTTTACCTACCCCTTATATCCTGTAATTTCATCAAGTAAATTGGTGGATCAAAGAGTCCTTACTCCATTCCACACCTCCTTTCCTACATAAAATAAATAAAAGGTAATTGAGAGAGGATAATAGAATAGGAGAGGGGAATTTGGAAAAACTTTATATAGAAGTTGAATTTTGAAGGAAACTAAGGGTCAGCTATGAGGAGAGAGTGCAATCCAGACATGGTGAATGGCCGGAACAAAGGCACAGAGATGGAAAATAGAGTATCATTTGAAAGGAACAACAGGAAGAGAAGGTCAATTTGGTTGGACTGCAGAATAGTGGGAAGGCAAGAAATGAATAATGAGGTTAAAAAAAGTTAATAACAGAGCTGGAATTTGACCCAAACTCCAAATATAGTTTAATTTTAACTCTGCCATACAGGCATTAAAAGCTAACCAGAAGAGTTTATATTTTATCCTAAAGGGAATAGGAAGCTTACCTTAGCTGTCTCTGACTTTTACAAATGAGAAAATTGAAAGCCATGGAGGTTAACTGACATGTTCATGACCAAACAGCTAGTTAATGATGGAGTTGGAACTGAAATCCATTTCTTGTGACTTATTGTATAGAAGTCTTTCCACCTACCCCCAGGTACGTGCAGTCTAAGAAATAATTTTGCTCAAGAAAAGAAAAAAGGCACTGGCCTAATTTTTTTTTTCCTTTAGTCATTGGTAGAAAATGCCAGTTCAAAGATTTAGGATTCTGTCTTCTTAAATTTCATGCCATTAAAGGACAGTTTCAATCCTCAAATCCCTTTCCCTGAGATGTCAGGACTACGGAAACATCTTCTTTTATTCATGGGAGATACATTCTATAAAATACTAACGCTATACACTAATCTGAAATCACCAGGTGGGACTAATCATTTCCGATTAATATGATACACATTAAATTTTAGAGTTCAAGAAATCTTCATTGAATACAAAGATCCATTTTGAATTTAGGCTATGCAGCAAGAATTATATTAAGCATAAATGTTATAATATTTCAAGCAGCAGTAAAAAGTAAATGGTGCCATTGAAAAATAGAGTGAAAATGATCAGCAATGCTAGTTAACAAAACAGCTGCTTATGGCATAAATTTAAAACAAAAACACAAGGGTCAAAGAGCCTATTTTAGTTCATTCTGCTATATCTTATTGGCTCTTTTAATTAAAAAGCTGGCTCTCCACTAGGGCTTAAAACTAAGGTGTAGGTTTAGCAACCCTGGCACACTAGGAAGGGTGTGGCTCAGGGACAATGCAACATCAGGGATTCAAAAGATCAAAGGGGTAGACATAGTCTGAGGTTCAAAGGCAAGAATTCTTCAAGGAGAAAAGTTCCTGAGTGAAATAGAAATGATCAGCTAAAGTAAGAAAAAAAGGCATAAGGGAAGGAAGAGTGAGAGAGACAGTTGAGGATGAAGACAAAGAGTTTGAGACAGAGATTCTGAGATAGAAAGGGAGAATGACACAGAGAGAGAGAGAGAGAGAGAGAGAGAGAGAGAGAATGGGTATATGAGGCACATATACAGAGTAAGGTTAGAGGAACAACAGAGCAAACAAAGAACTGTTCTTTAATGAGAATTTGCAGCATCACATCATGTTTTGTTTTTTATTTTTTATTTTTTTGGCAAGCTGTGTCTGTTCAATTGACACAGCTGTGGACTCAGGCATATCTCAATTTTTGAGTTATCTTTTTCATCCTTCTACCTCTAACACAGAAATATAGAATCTAGGAGTTAGAAAGGATCTTTGATGTCAACCAGACCATATTTCATACAGCTATTTAATACTTTTTTCAAGAAACATTTTCTCCTAAACAAATTTCCCTACAAACTAGCTACTTTAGCTACTATTATTACATTTTAAGGAAACCAAGTATTTTTTTTTAAGCACTAATATATACATATACAAAGATTTTACTTTATGGAAACCAATTAAATGTTCTTGTCAAAAATATTTATTTTCTCTCACAAATAAGACCCTTCAATTCCTTCTGTCTTTAAAAAAAAAAAAGTTCTGTGCTTATTGTATATGCATTGAATTTCATTAATCAAAGAAAAATTTTTTGAAAGCATTTACTGAGTGCGTACTATGTGCTTTTCACATTGTTAAATATTAGGGATATAAATACAATAAAAAAACAAAAACTACATTTCTGACCTCAAGGAACTTAAATTCTAATGGGGAAAACAACATATATAGGGGAGGGATGGCCAGGGAGGGGTGTTTTGGACAAGAAATTAAGAGGAAATATTGATTGGAATCATACGGAAACATATTCTTACCCTGGTTGGTATTGTTGATTTGATTACTCTTCTCAGAGCTGGATATGGAAAGCAGTTTGTGGATGTGGGGGTTGGTCAAGTTAGGGAGAAGACTACAATTGGGGTAACATGGAATGGAGAACACCAGTTGGGAAGGCATGATGGGCAATCAAACAACTTGGTATGCCTATGACCATAAGTATCAATTGCTCCTTAATCAAAGCTCATGATACTCAATGCTGTGTGGGAATAGTAATATTTGTAGCTAACATTTATATCATGCTTACTATGTGTTGGACAAAGTGCTTTACAATTATTATTTCATTTGATCCTCACAACAACCTCATTTTACAAATGAGAAAACTGAGGCAAAAAAGGTTAAGTGACTTGCCCAGGGTCAAATAATTAATAATTATCTGAGCCCGAATTTGAACTCAGGCCCTCTAGACTCCAGGCCCGGGACTGTATCCATTGTGCCACTTAGCTTCTACTGTGCTACCTATAGTAGAGATTAATAAAATCCTAGAGAAGTTTTTTTATGATTGTTTTTCTTTCCCAGAAAAAAAGAACATATGTGTATATGTGTGCGTAAATACATATATTTATTCGTGTATTTACACATATACAGACATACACATATATACACACACACAGAGCATTGATTTTGACAGCTGTATTAGTCTTATTAGTAGCTAGTAAATAAGCAAAAGCCACCTTTCCTTAGACCTCTTTTGCCTATTTTTTAAAAGATACTAATACTATGCTTCACTTATGAATCACCAAAGAAAATCATTCAGTTCATTGCTTCATTGGTGTACATATATCATCCACAAATGCACACTAAAACCTCTTTTTGCTTTAGAACAGTTATCTCCAAATTATTTTTTGATTATATAGTAGAGTCATTCAAAAAAAAGTTTCAGTGTATAACCCAATATGTACATATTTTCTTATTTACTTAAGGGCAGCTATCAGTCAGTGGATGTAAAGTCAGGAAGATCTGAGTTCAAATATGGTTTCAGATACTAAGTAGCTGTGTGATCTTGGGCAAGTCATTTAACTTCACTCAGACTCAAATTCCTTAAATGTAAAGTGGAGATAACAATGTCACCTCTCAGGGTTTGGTGTGGGGATGAAATGAGATAATGTTTATAAAGAGATTAGCATAGTGCCTGGCACATATTAGGTACTATACAAATGCTAGCTATTAGAAATTATTACATATTCTTAAATTACATATATATATATACATATTATATATACACCTATGACTCTAACAGTAATTATATGCATTGCAAAAATTACCCAAAATGGATATTTTTAAAGATGATATAAAAATGAAATATATTTGATCTTAGAGTCAAACAGAAATGCTGGCATTTATTAAAAACGGGAGCAACAGGTCATACTTACAACATTAGAAAAACTACTTTATTGCTTTTGTAGGGCATAGTATATACTATAGTAGAAAATGTTTGATGAAGAGAGACTTGAAGCAGGGAGAACAATTTGAAAGTTATTGCAATAGTCCGGGTTTAAGGCAATGATGGTCTGCAGCAGGTTAATGGCTCAATGAGTAAAGAGAATGGCACAGATACAATAGTTGTCATAATGATAAAAACAACAAAGTGTGGCAACTGATGGAACAGCTGGAGTGAAGGAGAGTGATGAGTCAAAGATGACTCTGATGTGCTTAAGCTGGGTGACTGGAGGGATAGTAGTTTCCTTTATAGAAATGAGGAAGCTTGGAAGAGGGATAAGTTTAGAGTAAAGATAATGAGATCTGAGATGTAAATCACAACCAATCCATGGCTGCTCATCCTATGAAACTTACTCTGTCCTCTGTCTCATCCAAAATGATGAAAGAAGTGTGCATGTGTGTGTGTGTGTGTGTGTGTGTGTGTGTGAGTGTGCATGTGTGTTTTGCCGAGGGGGGAAAAGGAGGAGAGGAACAGAATTGTTTTTATTCACTCTGAAAGGGACTCTGCAAGCCTTCACACTAGAGGTGCCAGTGCTCCCTGAACACTCCATCCACCTCTCTGATTTAGGTAGATGGGTCATCGGGACAAGCAATATATTTCTGGGCCCACATATTAATCTTTTTCCATTTTAGTAGTACTTACCAGAGCTTTTTCTAGGGTGAGATAGTCTAGAAAAAAAAACTTAAGCAGAGTACAAAGAAACTTCTGTTGCCTTTATTTCATCATGTATCCTATATCAAAATGAACATTTTCTCACATTAAGAATGATTATTTTCATATTTTATACTTATTTCTTGTACATTTTAGTCACTTTTTTTCATTTTTAAGCTACTCTTTAATTTCTTCTCTATTCAGATGGAGGCCAAATGGGCAGTCAAATCTATAGCTTCAGTTTGTTATCAGAACCTAAATATTTCAGGCTAAGATAATTTACATTTTTCAAAGTGACATTGCCTTCTCTAAAAGCTCAAAGCACTGGACATGCAATAACTCTTAGAAACAGCATCTGGATGAATTCATATAAATAAATCACAAATATATTGATTACTTTCCCTTTGAGGTATGAGTTCTTAAGAGAATTAATTGAAAGGGACCTCAGGAAAATTAATTTAGGTATTTACTAAACTACAAATAGTTGGGATAATTAATTGAATGTATCCATCATGTCCAAAACTTGTTAAATTCATGGACGTTTAACACTATCACTTTAAGATCTTTACTTTTTCTAGAGGTCTAAAGAGACTAGACAAGTCTGTGTGGAAGGAATATAAAATCATGTAGATGGAACACATCTTTTTGTTCATATTTGACATTTACAGAAGACTTCATGTGAACTGGATGTTTTATGGACCAGAACAAAAGATATTCATTATTTTACCCTCTACTTACTCTACTGTTATTGTGGAACTTATATGACACAAGAGATGTAAAACAAAAGAAAACCATTTAATCCAGTACTCCCATAATCAAACTTCCCCAAAACATCTATGAGAGACTGGTTTTAGGATGAGACTTTGGAAATTGCATACTTGTAAACTGAAGTCCTATCAGCAATGCATATTGTGTTTGTACACAGGCATACATACATACATATACATACATATACATATATGTATACACACACGTTCAAATCATGACTGATATTGACATAGTTGGCCAACAGTCATCCATTTATCCTTTCAGCAAATACATGAAGCAACTATTACATACACACACCTGTAATCCTGTGTTAGGTACTGGGGGAGGGTGATGGAACTGATAGCATAGTTGTCAACTAATAGTACAAGGGATTGTTGTTTCTGTGTAATTGTTTCACTGGTGTCTGATTTTTCATGACCCCTTTTGGGATTTTCTTGACAAAGATACTGGAGTGGTTTTCCATTTCCTTCTCCAGCTCATTTTACAGATGAGGAAAGGGAGGCAAACAGGGTCAAAGGAATTGCCGATGGTCACAAAGCTCTTAAGTTTCTGAGGTCAGATTTGAACTCAGGTCTGACACTCTATTCACTGTGCAATCTGACTGCTCATGAGATATTACACAAGTAATTTTAAATACCGTAAATGTTATAGGAATTCATAAGAAGAAGAACATTTTTAAAAAGCATCAGAGAAGGCTTCAGGGAGAAGGTGAAACTTGACTTGGTTGGGACTTAAAGGACTGGTGAAGGTTTAAATTCATGGGGTTTACAAAACTTTCAGGTTTTTCATTTAATCTTTTATTATAACTCTTTAGTACTGTAACTTTCCTATTGTATATACTAATGTAGTCCTTTGAAACTTCTAAAAGAAGAATGCTGTCCTATTTTGAAGGAGCAGATTAAAAGAGAAGGGGAAACATTTGAATCTTTTCCTACTGGTGAATTGGTGGTATAGGAAAATCAGGTTGTGAAAGGAGAGAAGTATAGCAGAAGAAAAAAAATAAAATTAAAAACCAGGAGGACACTTGTCAGTTAAATTCTGGGGCTTCCTGATAGAAGAAAGAATAATGTCACTGGTAGAAGAAGGAATAATGTCGCACTTGTCTGTACGTCAGAGCTAATTCCAAACATTAGCCTGGTTGGACAATTACCGTTGTGTTTACTGTCATTTTTTGAGGATACATTTAATCTGTTATTATATACTAGATTGACATTTTTAGTTGAATTTAAACAATCTTTTTTTGTCTCTTTGAACTCTAATTCATCTTCCACTCAGCTAAAGCATAAGTCTGACCATGTCACATCTCACCTCAATGAACTTCAATACCTCTCTATTACTTATCTACAAGAATAAATATAGATTGTTCCTTTGGAACTTAAATCTCTTAGAACCTAAACTTTTTCTATCTTTCCAGGCTTTTAATACCTCTGTAGCCCATCTACCCTGGACTATTTGCAGTTTGTCCATCATTAAACTTCATTTTCCATTTCTATTGCTTTGCAATGGCTTTCCTTCACCTATGAAATATTCTATTCCCCTCACCTCTGCTTTCTGATACATTGGCTTCCTTCAAGACTCAGTTCAAATTCCACCTTTCAATTAATATTCCTGGGTGCTGAGTTCTCCCAGTGTTATTACCCTCACATAGCCCCTGCTGACCCTGTTACCTCCAAGCCCCACAGTCAGTGATGCTTCTGCAGAGCTGAAATCAAAACCAGTCCCCCACCTTATTGTCCAAAAATAATGTTCTTTCTATCCTCCTAAGCTATCCTGGCCTGCAAAAATGACTCACTATGACTTTTTGTTATCACACTAAAACTTTGATTTGATGCACGTTTTTAAAGTTGTTTAGTGGGTTGGGTTCAGAGAGTTCAGAAGAAATGCTTACTTCACTCCACCATCTTGGCTCTGCCTTCTTAAGACCTAAGTTTAAATGTCATATCTGAAACTGACTAGTTGTGTGATCATGGAAAAGTCATTTAGTTTCTCTAAGTGTTACACATATAGCTTATGAAAGTTTCCACACAGACAAAACTGAAAGTCTTTGATGTATTCAACTAATTGTCAATGCTTTAGAATACATCTCCTTCCAAATCTACTGTCATTAAGCAAACCCTACTCAAATATAATAAAAAAATACTATGTATATTTAGCAGCCTGATTATCATGAGAGCAGTTCATTTCAGTCTGAATTGTGTGTAAAGAAATTCAGATATAGAGAAATTAAGGGATTAGATCAAGGTTACTTAGATTTGTACACAACTTAAGGGATTACCATATTGTCATATTTGGAGTCATTGATAGAATATGGATTTACCAAGTCAGAGGATAACCTTTTTTTTCCTACCCTGCACTTCTCTGTTATTTGCAAAATGTTTTTAGAATCCTATTACTATTGTGGAACAGTTCATAGTCATAGTAAGTGTAGAGAAGATTCAGTCAGAAGGCAGAGTCAGACAAACTCTCAGATAACTTCTAGCTCTGAGATGGCATAATTCTACATGTCCTAGCCCAGTCAATACATTTTATTGAGCACTCAAAAGCTTCAGAACACTGTACTAGGCACTGATCTCTAATTTCTCAGCTTTATTTTAATATCATCAATAAAATATCTTGAATTTTGAGATGTAATTTCTTTGAAAATAATGTCTTTCCATAAAATATTTTGGCTTGATGATGTTATTAGGGGAATAAATTGAGGAAATAAGTATTTTGCCCTTAAAACAGTCCATCTCAGGAAAAGCAAAAGAGAAAGTTCATGGCAAACAAATTTCAGTTTTGCTGAATATTACTGTTTGAAACAGTTTGAAACATTAAGTTACTCCAAAACAACATTAGTTTTAACCACCCATAAAAGAAAGAACTAAAGTATATAGTCCATATATTCTTGGCATTCAAAGTGACCATATTTTCATCCCATGTAATATATAGCTGAATTACTCTGAGAATCAGATAGGTTGAGAAATGGAGCCACTATTTGGTGCATTCTCACAAGGGAATGGAAATAAAATTAATTCTAAGCTCAGGGTATAAATTCACAAAAAGATAAAAAATCTCTGCATGGGCTTTTTAGCCTAAAGAATGTATTTAAGGAGAATTTGATTAAAGTAAGACATATATTAAAAAAAACCTTTGAGTAACATAAATAACATAAATTGCATAAACCCATATGATGATAGGACAAGAAGATTAAACGAAAATAAAAAAAACTTCTTTGACATGTCAAGAAGTAGAAAATGGAAGTCCTTCCCACCTCACCCTCTCTTTCCTTCACAGAGTATTATAAACATGAAGAGGTATCTCTGAAGCAAGGTTGTTGAGGCAAAAAACAGAGGTCATTAAAAAAAACATAACACAACAGTTTGATAGAATGGTGGAGTAAATAGCATATTAAAGAAAATTAGCTTTAATAAGTAAATTACCTTTTACTACTTCTAAAGGATTTTTCTTTTTTTTTTTTGCTATTAAATTATATTTACTAGATTAAACTTGTGGTTATAATGATGTTCCAGAGGCCATGGAAAATGGGGTGAGGGGATAGGAGGAAAAAGTAAGGAAAGAACAATGTATATACCATAACACAATTTTCTGTCCTTTGTATATGAAGATAATACGTTGGATTAGTACAGCAAATACTTTGGATTGTTTTTGTTTTGTTTTGTTTTTTCCCCAGTGGTGGAATGGAGTTGATCAGGTACAGAATAGAAGCAAAAGACAGTATAGTCAACTGATTAACTCATCATTTTCCACTCTGCTGTCACAGCTAGGATCATGAAGAAAAGCAGACAAGGGGAATGAACAGAGCTAAAACCAAATTAAGATTACTAGGGCTTTTCAACAGACAACACCATCTCAGTGGAATTGCGAGGGGGAAACCTTCCATCAACTGACCTATGCACTTCCTTACTCCACTTCACTCAGTTCTTGGACTTCCATTCCCTGGAATCCTTTAACCTGCCACTGCCTGGCCTGGGACCCTAGGACAACTGGGACCACTTTGGAATCAGAAAAATAAAAGAGCATGCTCACTTCCTCTTGTCACTGCTACCCCTTGGTAAATTGTGTCCTAGCTTTCCACAATGCCTGTAATGTTCTCCTCTCCAAAACCTTTCTTTATTGCTAGAAACAAATGAACAAAAAACATTTCCTGTCATATAAAAGATTTTCATCTCGTATACCCTCCTACTATTGGTGCACAGTGAAACCTAGTTTTTCCCTGAGATGCCAGCATCTCTTGAACCCTTTTTAAGGTTAGATACATTTATCTTATGTACCCTGTAACAAAGTGCTTGGAAGAAGAACATATTTGCTCTCCACTGAAACATTTAGATCTACCTGCTAATGTCACTCAGTTACCACTTCTTCTCCTCTACAATTCACTCCATGCTGTCCATATTCTTTGTGTTTTTATCTTTGGTACAAGTCCTTTTCCTTCCTTACCAGTAAGATCAGTAGTTGCCTTTATCCAAATCCCTATATGCTTGTGATCTTGGCCTCTTTGGCAAACAATTGATTCCAATGGGCAAATATTAATAAAAGTGTACTTTGTTTATGTACATTGTGTATTAACACTGTTATCTAAACACATTTACCACTATATGCATGTTTTAATGAGTTTCCATTAGTTTTCCCCTGGTTCATTGAAATGAATTAAATGTGAGGGGCACCTATTTCCATTTCCCATTATATCACAGATCTCCTTTTCTCAAGGCTACATTAGTAAGATATGGAAACTTTATCAAGAATATTTATATAAATGCCTTGAAATTAGGTACCATATTTTATTTAACTATTGCTATGAGCAACTAGAACAGAACCTTGAACATAAGAGGACCCTAATAAATACCTGAGAAGTCAAAATTCTATTAGTTGTGGAAATATTCCTTAGAAATCTCATGGACTAAGTGCCATGGGTATTAGAATATATATTTAATGTTCTCTCTGTATTAGTACAATTAAAATATTTATTTTTTATGTTGAATAATGTTTTGTTATGGGCTTTTTAATTTTCATATTATATGTTGTTGCTCAATCTTTTCATTGATCCCTTTTGGGATTATCTTGGAAAAGATACTGGAGTGGTTTGCCATTTCCTGCTACAGCTCATTTTACAGATGGGGAAACTGAGGCAGAGGGTTAAGTGACTTGCCTAGGGTTACATAGATAGTAAATGTCTAAGGTCAGAACTGAATTCAGGAAGATGATTTTTCCTGACTCTAGGCCTGACACTCTATCCTCTGTACCACCTAGCTGCCCCAATTTTTTTTCAGTCATGTATGACTCTTCATGGCTCCACTGTTGGGGTTTTCTTGACAAAGACACTGGATTGGTTTGCCATTTTCCTCTCCAGAGCATTTTGCAGATGAGGAAACTGAGGCAAACAGGATTTAGTCACTTGCTTAGGGTTAAGCAGCTAATAATTATCTGAGTCCAGATTTGAACTCAGGAAGAGGGGTTTTCCTGACTACAGATCCAGTACTCTATCCACTGTGCCACCTAGATTTCCCCATATTACATAATTCTCACTTAACTGCGTTTTGTTCACAGAAATCAGCTTTAGTGAGCTCTCAATAAAGATAGTCTGCAACCAATAAGGTGATCCACTCAAATACCTTGGACTGAGTATAGCGTAGAGGAAAAAAACATTGGACCTGGATGCAAGTCATCCTGGTTCAAATCCAACCTGTATCATTTACACTATTAGCTGTTTAAATTGGTAAACCACCAAAACTCTCTTGCCTCAGTTGCTTTTTTTTTTTCCATTTGTAAAGGAGGGATAATGACATCAGAAGAATACTGTGAGGAAATTGTTTTTTTTTTCCTACTTTGTATGATACTGTAGAAATAGAATGGGGCAACTAGATGGCTCAGTGAATAGAGGACTGGGCCTGGAGTCAACAAGACCTGAGTCTAAATCTGTCCTCAGACATTTATTAGCTGTGTGACTCTGTTTGCCTTAATCCAATAGAGAAGGAAATGGAAAAACACTCCAGTACATTTACCAGGAAAACCCCATGGACAGTATGGTCCATAAGGTAACAAAGATTTAGACACAACTAAATGACTGAACAACAACAACAACAGCAATAGCAGCAGCAACAACAACAGAAATATAAGCTACTGTTACAATGTAAGAGTCAGAAGGAATTCTCAGATACCAAGTTAGATAAATGATGTACATATAAAAAAAAAAGCACAGTATTCTAATAGAAGACATAAAAATCCACACTTCCTCAAGTGGAATGTCATTCAGGGATGTATACTTAATGATGGATGGTTTTAAAGCCATGATTTTGAAATAGTTTGGGGAAGTGTTTTGGGGAAAAATGGTTTTATGAATGCTTTTGCATAAAAGAGAAACACTGCCTCTCACTGAAAAGATGTTTAAAGTCACAAAACGCAAATAATAAGGCACACACACACACACACACACACATATAAAACTTAATTGATTGAAAACTAAATTGCATAGATTATTACATTTTCTTTGCAATATGTGAGATAGCTATTTTTTTTTGACTCTAAATGTTCTTACCTCACCCAATGTGGAGGTGCAGTGACCACTTGTGGGCCCAACCCTACCATTGTTAATCAACTTGAGGACTTTGACTATTTCCAACAGGGCAAATTCACCAACCTTTAGCCATCCTGATGACCTTCCACTCCTGGAGTTTTTGTTTTAGGCCTCAAACCCATCAATGAGTTGGGACTATATCTAGCCAAGCAAGTAAAGACTTCCCCTGGTGGAATGGGTGGATGAGAACAATTTGCTCCAATAGTCATGAAGATAGCTAAAGTAGATGCTTTGCAGTGCTTAAAGCTTGGTCAGACATCCTAGATGCCAAGGTCATCCACTGCATCCAGGTCATCCACAGTTTTTTTGACTTTTGTCTTGCCACTTGATTTTGATGGCTTTAGAAGAAAGAGAGAGGTTGATAATTTTGTGCAGCTCTACCTCACTTAAAACCAATTCTCATGCAAGTCAAGATATCACTCCATGATGTCATTGGTCCTCTTTGAAAATAAAGGACAAACGACTTGGGGGCAGAGTCAAGATGGCAGAATAGAAGAGGGACTCACCCTGCTCTCCCCCAAACCTTTCCAAATACCTGTAAAAAATGACCCTAAACAAATTCTAGAGCAGCAGAAACCACAAAAAGACAGAGTGAAACAAATTTCCAGTCCAAGACAACATGGATAGTTGACAAGAAAGGTCTGTTGCACCAAAATGAGAGAGGAGGACAGTCCAGCGCAAGCCATGCCAGCACAGACAAGGCCCTAGCAAACCCGGAGCAGGCCTCAGGGGAATGAATCATGGGCGGCTGTGATAGTTTACAGACTTCTCAACCCACAAATTCAAAGGCAACGTAGAAGGTCACTAGGAAAGGACTGTTGGACCTGGGTAGGAGAGGAGTGCAGTGCAGTGCCAGGGCTATGGTAGCAGTGGTGGCAGTGGCAGCAGCAGCGGTGGCAGTGGCTGTGGCTGCTTTCAGAGCTCTCAGCTCACGGAGAATAAGGGGATCAACAATGGATCAGAAGGAGATTACAGGGATTGTTTTGCTGGCACTAAGGCAGGATTCTGTTACTTTGCCCATACTTAGATCTGGGTCACAGTCGCGGGGCGAGGAGGAGCACTGGTATAGCAGCACTTGTGGCAGCAGTGGGAAGGGAAACCTCTTCACAGGTCCGGAGCAATAAAGAGTTTTTGTGGTCACTCACAGACCAAAGCACAGGCCAGAAAAGGAGTAAATACCTCTCCTTAGATCATACCATCTCGGAATAACTGAAAACTTACAGGTCCTTAGAAATATCTCTGAAAACAGCTGCACAAAACCCCTGAAGCTTGCAACAGTGAACCTTCTACCCTGGAAACAGAGGCCTACTTTAACAAAGGGGTAAAAAGTCAAGTAATTGGCTTGGAATATGAGCAAGCAGCAGAAAAAATTCAGACTATAGAATCTTACTTTGGAAACAAGGAAAACCAAAACATACAACCAGAAGAAGAGAACAAAGTCAAAGCTCCTATGTCCAAAGCCTCCAAGAAAAATATGACTTGGTCTCAGGTAATGGAAGAGCTCAAAAAGGATTTTGAAAATCAAGTAAGAGAAGTAGAGGAAAAAATAGGAAGAGAAATGAGAGTGATGCAAGAAAATCATGAAAAATGAGTCAACAGCTTACTAAAGGAGACAGACAGACAGACAGACACACACACACATATACACAATACTGAAGAAAATAACACCTTAAAAATAGAACAGACCAAATGGCAAAAGAGGTCCAAAAAGACAGTGAGGAGGTGAATGCCTTAAAAAGTAGAATCAGCCAAATGGAAAAGGAGGTCCAAAAGCTCACTGAAGAAAATACTTCCTTAAAAATTAGAATAGAGCAAATGGAAGCTAGTGACTTTATGAGAAATCAAGACATTGTAAAACAAAACCAAAAGAATGAAAAAAAAATAGAAAACATTGTGAAATATCTCATTGGAAAAACAACTGACCTGAAAAATAGATCCAGGAGAGATAATTTAAAAATGACTGGACTACCTGAAAGCCATAATCAAAAAAAGAGCCTAGACATCATCTTTCAAGAAATTATCAAGGAAAACTAAAACCTAAAGGGTAAAACAGAAATTGATGAATCCACCAATCACCTCCTGAAAGAGATCTCAAAAGGAAAATTCCCAGGAATATTATAGACAAATTCCAGAGTTCCCAGGTCAAGGAGAAAGTATTGCAAGGAGCCATAAAGAAGCAATTCAAGTACTGTGGAAACACAATCAGGATAAGATAAGATTTAGCAGCTTCTAAATTAAGGGATGAGAGGGCTTGGAATATGATATTCCAGAGGGCAAAGGAACTAAGATTAAAACCAAGAATCACCTACCCAGCAAAACTGAGTATAATCTATGAGAGGAAAAAATTGATATTCGATGAAATACAGATATTTAATGCATTCTTGAGAAGCCAGAGCTACATAGAAAAATTGACTTTCAAATACAAGACTCAAGCTTGAAAAGATAAACAGGGAATAGAAATCATAAGGGACTTATTAAAGTTGAAGTGTTTACATTCCTACATGGAAAGATTATATTTATAACTAATAATACCTTTCTCATTATTAGGGTAGTTAGAGGGAATACATACATATATACATATATACATATACATACACATGTGTGTATACACACACACACACACACACACATATATATATATATATATATACAGAGGGCACAGGATGAGTTGAAAATGAAGGGATGATATTTAAAAAATAAAATTAAGGGGTGAGAGAGAGGAATGTACTTGGAGAAGGAAAAAGGGAGATATAGAATGGGGTACATTATCCCACATAAAAGTGTCAAGGAAAATGTTTTTACAATGGAGGGGAAGAGGAAGGAGGTGAAAGGAAATGAGTGAAGTTTACTCTTAACAGGTTTTGGCTTAAGGAGGGAATAACATACACTCAATTGGATATGGGAAAAGTAGGGGGAAAGGGAATAAGAGAAGGAGGGGTGATAGAAGGGAGGGCAGATTGGAGGAAGGAGTAATCAGAAGCAAACACTTTTCAGGAGGGACAGGGTCAAAAAAGAGGATAGAATAAGAGGGGGCTGGATAGGATAGAGGGAAATATAGTTAGTTTTTCACAACATGACTATTGTGGAAGTGTTTTGTGTGACTACACATGTATAACCTGTATCAAATTGCTTGCCGTCTCAATGAGAGGGGTGGGGAGGGAGGAAGGGAGAGAATTTGGAACTCAAAGTTTTAAAAATGAATGTTAAAAATTATTTTTACATGCAACTAGGAAATAAGATACACAGGCCATGGGGTATAGAAATCTATCTTACCCTATAGGAAAATAAAAGGGGAAGGGGATAAGATAAGTGGGGGGGTGATAGAAGAGGGCAGATTGGGGGAGAGGGTAGTGAGAATGAATTCTGTCATGGGGTGGGGGAGGGCAGAGATGGCGAAAATTTGGAACTCAAAATCTTGTGGAAGTGAATGTTGAAAATTAAAAATAAATAGAAGATCTATCAAAAAAATGAAGGACAAATAACAGCAACTTTTAAGCCATAATGAAGTTCATGATAATTTTCCCTAAATTCCTTCCTACCATTCTTTTTTTTCTCTCTACTTATATTCTTCTTCTAAATGTATAAAGTCATGATAAAATAACATTTTAGAGTCTAATGGGATCTTAGTGATCTAGTCCAACTTTTTCATTGCAAAAACAAATTATGAAATGAAGGCCTTTGAGATTAGAAATTTGTAATATTTTCATATAGGATTACATGAAGGCTGAGGAACTAGAACACATACTTTCTTCTCCTCCCTTTAGGTAGTCTTCATGAATGGAAGAATAGCATATGAGACAATAGAACATACTTTGGCCCTGTTTGATTTCCCCTGGTGATCCCTTAAGTTTGGAATGCACTCTTTCCTCCTCTCTGCCATTTAGAATCCAATATCCTTTGAAGCTAAGTTCATACCTGATTCGTGATCCCTGATTGCCCTCCACCTCAACCCCAAATAGCTTATTTTGTATATATTTATGTATATCATGATTTCTCCCACAATAAAATGTATGTGCCTTGAGGGAAGAGACTTCCTTTTTATTTTTTTTCTTTCTATCTCTAGAACCTAACATAATGCTTGGCACATAGGAGGTGATTGATAACCAATGATTGCTTCCATTGACATGTAAAGGATAGAAAAATTACTGTTTCGTTTTTAACTAGGTATGTTCATCTTTGGTTTTTGGTCTCAGTGTCTACATATTGATCTGGTATGTAACCAATGTAAAAACAATTAATCAAAGAAATAAAACCAGGTGTTTTGGTCTACAAAATATATGCCAAAATATATGATTTAACTGACTTCTTTTTGTTTGTTGTGAAATAACTCAATTTGTTCCTTCAATATCATGGAAACATGCTGATTAAAAGGACAGATCACAGTTTCTCCTGGTGCTACCAGCATTCAATAGAGCAAATGTATTACAAAGAATATAAGATATGGAAAGAGAAGATACCTTGTAACAAACATTAATAATGTATTTCTCCCAAACTAGAAGTTTTAATCATCAGATTTCACTGTATTATTTCTTCATGAAGTTCATAGATTAAATTGGAAGATATGTCACAGAACAGAAATGTTAAATACTGGGGAGCCTTTTTAATTGCCTGAAGAGATCATATATTTAGAAATAAAAAGGATCTTTGGAGTTCATCTAAGTCAACTTGATCGTTTTACAGGTTAGGAAATACAGACCCAGAGATGCTAAGGAAGGTCACATGGAGAGTAAATGGCATTTGGATGTAGGTCCTCTGACACTATGTCCCATACTCTCTCTTTGTACTGTACATTTGGTTACAGTTGGAAAAAATGGTACATGTAACAGAAATCTTATATGAGAATAAAATAATGTTAAATCATTAATAAATGCTTAAATATTCTTCTTCAGTATGCTCTATTTAAATAAATATTCTGGATATTTAAATATTTAAATAAAGGTTCCAGATGAGGGATGGGACAAGGCATATGTGTCAGTTCAATATTTGAAAATTGTGTCACCCTGGGTATTAGGGAACAAAAAATATTTTGATCATTGTGACTTGACATCACAAAACAAAATACTACTTGCCATGGAAAGAAGAATGTTCTGGTGTTGAAATATACAGATTTATAAAATGTGTCACTTGTATAACTAGTATCATGTTACAAAAGATATCACTTTATAAAAATCATTTGTTGTATCCCCCTACATCAGATACTGTGCTCTACACCATTGGTATCAAACTCAGAAATAAACTGTACATAAGGATCATTCAAACTGCATGTTGACTTAGAAAACCATATATTCAAATATTAACATAATCTTTGTTCTATTTTTTTATTTTGGTAAATAATTCTCAACTACATTTCAATCTGATTTGGGACATTCTGCAGAGTATTGTGAACTGCACTTTGGTCTGTTGGCTTCGTGTTTGACCCCTCTGCTTTACACAACTTTTGGCATTGACAAAAACTAGTCTTGACTCTGTTCTTATCCCACTATCAGTAGGGCACATGATTTAAGTTAGCATCTTATCAATGGAGATGGATGACAGTAATCTAGCAATGATCTCTTGTCTAATATCCTTTCAAAGAGCACTTGTGAGATAAAATAGGTGACATAGTAGATAACATACTGGATTTGGAACATAATATACCTCTGTCCAAATCCCTCTTCAAACATTATCTGTGACCCTGGGCAAGTCACTTAAACTCTCTGAGTACTGTCTGCTCATCTATAAAATGGAGATAATAAGAGCAGTGGTCATAGATTTATTGATCATAGGAGAACATATATATATATATATATATATATATACACACACACACACATAAATGTGTGTGTGAAGTGCTTTGCAAATCTTAAAGTACTATATACATATTAGCCTAGTATAATGTAAAGTAAAATTCTTGACACCAGGAAGAGTGGAGTTCAAGTTTGACCTCTCACACACTAGCTAGGTGACCCTGCACAAGTCAATTAAACTCTTAGTGCTCTATGGAACTCTCTTAGACTATAGAGAAATTACCTCTTTTTTTGGGGGGGGGGCATTTTCTTCAGGGAGGTATTCAGTTCCAATAAAAAAAAACTAATCTCTATCTCTGTTGTTATTATAAGTAGTTTTAGGAGGTTCAGAAGAGATAATGGAAATTTTTTGCAAATTTCAGAGTACTCTGCAAATGCAAGTTTTTGTTGTTGTTGTTAGAATAAAGTCATCATTCCTCTAGTCTGATAATGATTTCATTGTCTTAGCCATCTACTACATCCTTTCTGAGCTCAATCAATGTTTATGGAATACAAGGGCATGCTGTTTTATATTTAGCAACCAGACTCTCCAGGGGAAAACAACAACAATAACAACAACAACAAATGTATACTCAGACACTTTTGTTTAATTTGCATTATTAACAATTTTAAGTCTAGACAATCAACAAGACTATAAATCAGTCATTGATATGTAGGGAATTGCTGAAGGGTCAATTCTCATACTGAAATTTTAAGAATCAGCTCTCATCAATTGTTATAGATTATTTCCATAAACCTCTTTGGTATAAGAATTGACTGTGGTTCAATATTCAACTTTTGACTATGAAAGAGAAAAAAGTCAACTGATTGACACACATAGGGAAGCAAAACTTGCCTTAGTCTCTTAAATTAATCAAAGGAGTACAGTGGAAAAATATTTTTAAAATACATAAATTTTACTTTTAATTTCCATTGATAAAGACAGATATTCAAATAACAGGCAACATAAAAAAATAAAAATGAGAAACAGGCATTTTTTTTTGGCTAGGCAATGGGGTTAAGTGACTTGCTCAGAGTCACACAACTAGTGAATATTATGTGTCTGAGGCCAGATATGAACTCAGGTCCTCCTGACTCCAGGGCTGATGCTGTAATCCACTGCACCATCCAGCCACATCCATATTCTTTTTAAATTTTATTTAAACTGAATACCACTCCATTATGTTTGTGTATTTTGTTATCTTTAAATACATAGTTATAGTCAATATATGTGTTGTCCTTTTGGTTCTGCTTTCTTGTGACTCTGTATCACTTTATTTAAGTCTTCCCATATTCCATGAATTCTTCATATTCCACTGTTGCTATGGCACAAACACCCCATTACATTCATTTACCTAAATTTATTAAATTATTACTCCAGCTGATAGACCCCTAATTTGTTTTGGGGTCTTTTTTTCTATGATAAATGGTGCTGATAGAAATATTATTTTTGTACAAATTACTGTTTTTTATTTTTACTGTCAATAAATACACTTTTATATGGGGTATAATCCTAAAGTGGGGCTGCTGGGTCAAAACATATGTACATTTTCCTAACAATTATTATAAAATTTCATATTGGTTTCCAAAAAGTTAGACTCAGTCTACAATTCCAATAGTAGTGAATACAAAGTCTCTAGCTTCAATTTCCTCAGGGTGTACTTGGTCTTCTCCCTCCTCTTTTCTCAACATCTTCATCAGTGTCATTTTGTTTCCAATCATTCTGTGATGAGGACTAAGGATGTAAATGTTTTATTTCTAATGTCATTGATGATGCAAATAAATCATTATAGAGACATAGATAAATTTGTTTCATTTTCCATCCATTCATTTTCCTCCTGTCAGAGTCATCTCTAAATACTCTTGAGATGATGTAACTTAGTTGGCTCTCACACTAAACTTTGAATAGGTTTGCATTTATTTATGAGATGTAAGCATCCATATTAATAAAGCATTTGGGCATTTTTCCTGGCCTCAGAGATATCTCAAACAGTGCAACAGCAGCAGAGTGATATCATACAGAGAAATTATATAGAGGAGTTCCTTGACAAGTAAAGAAATCTTAAGGAGGAGATTCCTAGGCACAGAAGAAACATTTCTAGTGAATGTTGAGTTTCTACACTAAGCCTTATAGAAAAATTCTTATATAACATTCAGTTGAGATCAGGCCTCCAAAGAATAAGATGTCTCCCTGATCAATGGAAAAATTTTAGGCCAAATGGAGAAGTCACATTACCACGCAAGAATGGGAACCAAGAATCAGTAAAGGCACAAGACATATTTTGGAAGAGAAAAACCTAGACCTTCCTCTTGGCTGCTGCTTTGAGATATATAGATTAATCAGGTTGAGGGAAAGTGACATAGATATTCTAATGTCCTTGGGAGGCAGCCACCAAGGAGGACTTTAGAAATCTTTGGCAAAGTTAGATCACTGGTAAAAAGGATTACTTAATTCTCTAGGAAACTTAGATGTTTGCTCCTACTGGAGACCTCAGTCATGATACCATTAAAAGTCATGACATGACTTTGCAGATATCCAGAAAGATGGAAATCAATGGAAGCAGTCAACTCTGTAGTTATCAGAATGCTTTCCCTTTAGTAGTATGCCTCAATTCTAAGGTACTGCAAATCTGGAGATTCCTAGGGATATGTGAAAGTCCATCACAAGAGGAAAGAGAGTGTGTTTTGATTGTTTGGGAGCTTGAGTCTTTGCTTTTCTTTCAGCTAAAATAAAACTTTTCCTGTATTGGATGTGCTCTTAGAATGAATATATGCATGGGAGCTGAAAGACCTTTATTTTTCTCTACAAAACTAGACTTAAGTCTAGAAGAAACTTTTGGTAGGGGCAAAATGAGCCAAATTCTCTTGTTCCTGGAGGAAAAACTAGGTACAGATATGAGTAAAAGAGAATGATTATTGAGAGGATAAAAATAAAATTTAAATCTGGTCTTTGAGAGGACAGAGATGAGATCACACATTTCAACAACTGTTCTAGCACCATAAAACACCTGGAAGTATAGTTCTATATCTCACATAAATCATTTGTAATATGAGGCATTTGAGAGTACTTTCTCTATGAGACAGAAAAGGTATATGCTGAGAAAATGTTATCTTATTAATGCATACAACCTAAAGAACAGAACAGAATTTATTGCTATTTTTTATTTTAAAATAATTCAAAAAAATTTTAAAAGGTTACTATTTTATTCAGTACTAGAAGACACATACATGCATATGTGTATCCATACAAACACCTACACATACAATTACACAGGGTTATGCTGGAGCCAATTCAAAGCAGCTCAAAGAGGATTGTTAAATTTCCTTATGAGCATTTAAGCCTTGGAAATTAGCTAAGAGAAGGATCATGATTTGATGTATTCTTTTGTTGATTGCCCAGTCTTAAAAAAGTAAACAAACATTAATAATGTAGATTAAATTTAAAAGCTCATTACTTCTAATCTCATCACCCTGTTGCTAACTCAAGCCTCCCTCAGCCTCTTCTCTCTTCTGATTTGTAAGGCAGGAGATTGAAGTACCAAACTCCTCTCAATGTATTTCTTTATAGAGTGCAGAAACTGGACTCCACTTGGCATATCCAGCTCTTCCTGGTTCCACATCCAAGGAACAAAATGTCCCCTGGCAGGGTGTCATTTCACTACCACTTTCCACCTTTCTCTTGTTTGTTGTCTTCCCTATTAGATTATAATCGAATCTAATTGTAATATAATCTGCTCCTTGAGGGCAGGGGACAATTTGTTTTTCTTATTTGTATCCTCAGGGTTTTAGAACATATAGTAGGATATATAGTGCATATAGTAGGCACTTAAGAACTTTTAATTGAATTATGTCTTTTCTGAAAGCAAGTCGTTAAACATTTAAGAGCACACCCCTGCAACTACCTAAAAAGATCTGTTCTCAGATAAGAGGACTTTGGTAACTTCTCTGCAAAGTGTAAGCTAACAACTTTTAAAACAAAGGTATTATAACTATACTTTCTATCTATCTATCTATGTATCTAATTTTTTCATAATGTTAAATGGTCAGTAGTATTAGGTTTGAGCTACAGATTATATATTTTAAAAAGTAAGTTTTTAAAAATTCTAAAAAGGAAAAAAAGCACTGCTAATGACCTTATTATTCAAGTTTAAATTCAACAAAGGAATAACTGACAGTATAACAAGGACTGTGACAGAAGCAGACAGAAGAATACTTTGGAGTAGAAAGGACCCTGTCACCAAAATGTAACACTAAAAATTAGGAAGCTACAATTGAAACAGGCAATTCAGCATGTTTTATACATTGTGTCTTGAATATGACAGCATCCACAACAGTTCTCCTACTGTAACCTGGGTTTTACAAGTATCCCACCTACTCAGTCCCCATATCAACTGACATTAATAAAATGTTTTAAGCTTTGTAAAATACAATACATAGGTCATCTCATGTTACATTTGAGGAAATGGAGGTTCAGAAATATTTAGTGACTTGCTCGTGGGACACAGTAAGTAGTAGAGACAGGATCTGAACCCAGGTCTTCTTGACTCCATATGCAGTATTCTATTCTTTTACATGGTGTATTATTATTCTCTATTCTTCACTCAAGTCGTGAATAAAATGTTGAATGAATAATACAGGGCAGTCCCAATTGTAGAGAAAAGAGAAGTAAAATAGGAGTTGATTAGTTGTACATTCCTGTCTTTATCATCAGCATATCTTCTGAGAACAACAGTTCTACATAATATAATATGATAATATGATATGATATGATATAATATAATGTAATATAATGTAACATAATATAATATGATATGATATGACACGACATGACATGACATAATATAATATAATATAATAGTTGTCCTTCATTCTCAAATAGGACCAAAATGACATCACTATGCTCAAATCGAGTTTCAGTGTGCTAACTGTGGCTGATCAGACCAATATGAGTTCAGAATGTTCTACCACAGGTTGGACACAAGTAGTTGATGTGAACATTTAGGGTAGATTCCCTAAACTTGTGCATCTCACATTTCTTTTGAGGTACTTCAACTCTGCTTTGCTCATAGAGCACAGCACCTTCTCTGATAAAGGCACATCATACTGGACGGTCCTGTGCCAGCATCTCCCATGTCAAACAATCAATTCCAAAGTTCTTAAGAGAGACCTTGAGAGTGTCCTTGTATTGCTTCTTCTGATCACCATGTGAACGCTTGCCCTGTGTGAGTTCTCCATAAAATAGTCTTTCTGGCAAGTGTATGTTTTACATTTGGACAGTGTGGCCAGCCCATCAAAGTTGCGCTGTCTGAAGCAGAGTTTGAATGCTTGGCAGTTTAGTTTGAGAAAGGACCTCAGTATCTGGTATCTTATCCTGCCAGGTGATCTTCAGAATCTTCCTAAGACAATTCACATGGAAGTGTTTCAGTTTCCTGGCATGGTCCAGGTTGCACAGGCATACAACAATGAGGTCAGCACAATAACTCTTTAGGCCTTCCTTCAGTCTGGTAGTCAGTCTAATACCTCATCTCTCCCATACTTTCCTTTGGAGCCTCCCAAACACAGCTAGCTTTAGCAATGCATGTGTCAACCTCATTACCAATATGTACATCCCTGGAAAGTATACTATCAAGATAAATGAACTTATCCACAGCAATCAAAACTTCTCCATTTGCTGTAACCAATGGTTCCACATATGAATGGTGTGGTGGTGGCTGATAGAGCATGTGTGTTTTCTTGATGTTAATTGTTAGTTAATTGATATGATATGTAATAAACATGATGCATTATATTTATATATACATATATATATGTATACACACACACAGAGTATGTACACACACATATATGACTAAACAAGGTACCTACAAAGGCTTAGTACAGTTTATGCAATAAGTCTTTTGGGACACTATATTTTTAAAAGAACAAACCTTTGCTATATTCTTATATTCTTCCTTTTGAGTATTCTTGCTTCTACCTTCTAAACACATGTTAAAGATATACCCATATTATATATATATATATAATATATATATGTGCACACACATATAATATATGTATGTGTATGCAATTATCTAAATAATGAGCTCAGCTATTTGTATTTTACCCTAGAAGCAACAAGTAGCCACTGACTCTTCTTAAATAGAGGACTCATATGATCTGTGCTTTTAGAAGGTGATATTGGCATCTCCATGGAGGTGCATTGGGAAGGCAAGGAGGCTGATTAGAAGGCCATTGGAATCAGTCAGGTTTCAATGATGGCAGTAGGCATATGAGTGTATAGAAAGAAACGTATGGGAAATCTGGGGTAGGATTAGAACAATTAAGACTTAGAAACTGATTAGATATGGGCAGTGAAGGTTAGTGATGGAAGAATTTAGAATAACTGACATTGCAAATATGGATGACAAGAAGAGCAGAGATGATCTCAAAAGAAATAGAGGAGTGTGAGGATGGGAAGGATTTTTACTTGTTCATCTGAGGGTGGGACAGAATACAACAGAATGATGAGTTTACTTTTAATTTGAAATAAATGTGGGAAACCCAGGTAGAGATTATGAGCAGCCATTTTATGATATGGGACTGGAGCTAATGAGACAAGTCAATGTAAATCAAGATAACAAGCACTTATTAAGCACTTCCTATATGTTAGGTATTGTGCTTTGTTCAGGGAATTAAAAAAAAAGATAAAGTAGTCTTTATCCTCAAGTAGCTCTCATTTTAATGGGAGAGACAACATGCAAATAACTATGCATATAATAGGTATATACAAAATAAATGAAATTTCATCTCAGAGAGGAAGCATCATCATTGAGGGAGGGTGGGAAAAGTTTCTCGCAGAAGGTAGGCTTTGAGCAGTCTTGAGGGAAACCAAGGAACTTAGGAGGCAGAGGCAAGGTGTGAGAACATTGACAGCCAAAGAAAAGGGAAGGAGTCCAGAGTTGGAGAGCAATAAATGATGAACAGAAAGGAGCCATCATCACTGGGTTGGAGAGTATGTGAAAAAGATTAAGTGTAAGAAGACTGGAAAAGTAGGAAGGGATGAGGGCATAAAGGGCTTTAAAAGTCAAATAGATGATCTTATATTGGACATAAAAGGGAGACACTGTAGTTTATTGAATATAGAAAAGAAATGGTCAGACTTAAACTTTAGGAAACAAAAACAAACAAACAAACAAACAAAAAACTTTGGCAGATGAGTGGAAGATCAACTGGAATGGGATTAGGCTTGAGTCAAGGAGACCAACAAGAAGGCTTTTGCAATAATCCAGGCAACAAGAGCATGCACCAGGTTGCAGCTCTGTCAGAGGAAAGAAGGGCATGTATATGAGAGATGTTGTAAGGATGGAAATAGCAGGACTTGAAATTGGATGGTGGGGTATTGAAGGAAAGTGAGGAATTGAGGATATCACCTAGGTTGTGTGTCTTGGGTGGCTGGAAGAATGGTGGTACCCTCAATAAGAATAAGGAAGTTAGAAGAAGGGAGGATTTGTGTATGGAGGGGGAATGTTAAATTCAATTTTGGACATGTTGAGCTTAATGTATTTGTGGGATATCCATGTTGAGACATCTAAAAGACCATTGGAGATAACAAGAATTGAGTTCAGGTGGAAGGTTGAGGCTGAATTTATAGATCTATAAATAATCTGTGTAAAAATACTAATTGAATCCATGGGAACTGATTAGACCAGAAAAGGAGATATTACAAAGGGAGAGGAAAGAGAGCCCATGACAGAGCCTTTGGGGGATACCCACTATCAGCAGCTATGACCTGTATGAAGATCTAGCAAAGTGGCCCAAGTCAAACAAGTACAAAGAGAACAAACAGAGGGCTCTCTCTGTCTCTGTTTCTGTCTCTGTCTCTGTCTTTGTCTCTGTCTCTGCCTCTCTCTGTCTCTCTCTCTCTCACACACACATACACACACATATATACGTACATACATACATACATACATACCTCTATGACTGATAGTATCAAAGGCTTCAGAGTGGTAAAGATGAGAATTTTCATTAGGTTTGTTAATTAAGGGTTTATTGGTAACTTTGAAGGCAAATTAAAACTGGTTACATAGAATTAGCAATCATTTGCCTGAAGATGATAAATTGGCCCACAATACCTGATGAGATCACCAGGAAAAGGAGTGTAGAGAGAGAAGACAGAGAACCCAGGGAAGAGGCTTGGAGAAAATCAGTGGTTAAAGGACAACACATAGATGATGATGGTCCTGTGATGGTCACTGAGAAGAACCCAGTCAGACAGGAGGAGAATCAAAAGAGACAGATGTAGTTCAGGCTAAGGGAGAAGAGTATCCAGATGCAAGAGTGGACAAAAAAAAATCCATAGCCTCAGAGATCAAGAAGATTGAAAATAGAGAAAAGGTTGACAAATTTAGGATTTAAGAGATGGTTGGCAAAAATGAAAAGAGAGGCTTCAGTCAAGTAGTTGCATTGGAAGACAGACAACAGGAACCGAGAATTAATTGAGAGAAATAGATACAAAACCTCTAGCTAGATTTTTCTAGGACTTTGACATGAAAGGAACAAACAATACAGGACAACATCTTGAGGCACTGGATTGGTCAAGAAAAAATTATTTAAGTTTGGGGGAGAACTTCATATGTATGTAGGTATCAGAGATGGAGCCAGAAGATAAAAAAGATTAAAGGGAAAAGGAAAAGAGAGAAGAGGAGAGGATAGGAGAGGAGAGGAGAGGAGAGGAGAGGGGGATGGCAGGGGAGGGGAGTAGGAGACAGAGAGCTTCTGAAGAATATAAAAGTATAAACTACTCTATATATATTAAGCATTCTCAGCATTGTATTTGTTTTGAAAGTCCATTTGGATGCCACAAAAGTACAATTTTTGTTTTCTTTTGTTTATTCTGTGTCTATGCTGAAGAAGATTTTTGGACTGTTGATTGGCTTGTCTATCTTTGTCATGTTTTTCTATCTCTAGTCAAATCAGCCAAAATAGGAAAACTGTTTTTCTATGTATCTGCCATATCTCCAAATCTGAAATGTAGCCTAAATTATCCATATAAAATAAATTATTTTCTGGAATTAGCTAACTTATTAAATACCAATGAAATATTTTTTCATGCATTTGATTCCAAAAACTAAAAACAATAGTTTAAGGAAGTTTTTCTTTTTAAAATAATGATCCTTGTATATATGTGTGTGTATACACACATATATATGTATATATGTGTATATGTATGTATATTCCAAACAATTCAGAATCAATAAGCTGTGAGTAAGAGAAGGCCTATGATATATTTTATGTGTGGACATTTTGAACTGGCTGTTAATAGACCTTGCTTTGGGTCTGCATATTACTCAGAAGTATGTGTGTGTGTGTGTGTGTGTGTGTGTGTGTGTGTGTGTGTGTAAGTATGTAAATAATGAGAATGTATGTAGGGCTAAACAGTTTTTGAAGTACTTTATATACCTTATCTAATTTGAGCCTTACAACAAACCTATGACATCAAATCTGTTATATGTCATAAGGTGTTGTCCAATACAGCACCTTTCTTTCATAGCCAGACTCCTTGAAAATGCTATTTACGTGTTTCATAACAGAAAGTAGCCATGATTACATAAGATTTAGTAGCTACTAATATAAAGAAGCAAAAAACATGGCATTTAATACTTGAAAAGGCAAAAACTTTAAGGTTACAACCCAGAATAAATTACCCTACAAAACTGAGTATAGGCTTATAAGAAGAAAAATCAACTTTTAACGGAATAGAGAACTTGTAGCCATTTTGGGGAAAATACCAGAATTGAATAGAAACTTTGATATATAAAGAGGAATGAAGAGAAATGTGAAAAGGTAAATATAAATGAAACATTGGAAGGAATTATAGAATGATAAAACATTTATATTCTAATGGAAGGGAATGATACAGGAGCCCCCTCAGAGTTCTAAAGTCATCTGAAGACAGAGGAATTTGATAGTGGTTAAGGGAGAGGAAGGGCAGCAGAAACCACTTCACCTAATCAAGGTATGCAAGTAGAAGAATGGAGGATATGTCCCTTGAACTTAACTTTCATTTGAATTGGTCAAAAGATGAAAGAATTTACACAGTTGAGTTCAGAAATGCATTTCACTCCAAATGAAACAGAAGAAAAAGGGGAGAAGGGAAAAGAGAGAATAAGGGGAAGGATAGATTAAAGAAGTTTAAGTTAAGGGAGGGATTTGTTCATTAGCAAATTTAATTCTATCCACTGAGAGCTGATCACAAAAATGGGTATTAAAAGGAAAAAAAAATGGTAAGCACTTGTGATTAGACTGGATGAGGGAAAGAGAAGAGGAACAGGGGATGAGCAACAGATTGCATTGAACAAAAAGAACTGGTATGGAACATACTCTTCACTCATTACCCTTCTATTCTTTGTTTGTAAAGAGGGGGCAGGAAACAAAGGGAAGAAAAGGCATAAAACAAGATGGAGGTAAATACACAATTAGTTACCATAAACGTGAATATAAGTGGGATATGCTCACTGATAAGTAAGAAGAGAATAGAGGAATTAGAAAAAAGGATCTAAATGTATTTTTAAATAAATACACATAAAGCATAAAGACTAACAGAAAATTAACATAAAAAGCTAAGTTTATTATATATTAATGAAATAAGAGGCAAGAGTTCTTACATATTCCTGAAATTAGAAAAGCAGATATAGCACTCAGTCAAGGCAAGCAAAAAGGTGCTTGCTTTAAAGAGATAAAACAAAACAACTAGAAAATGCTATAAGATATTGTAGACCATGAGACAATATCAGTTTTTAACATGTATATGTGAAATGGCATAGCATCTAAATAATTATTAATGTAAATAAATGCATCTAAATAATTAAAGCTAAATGAGCTATAAGGAGAAATAGGCAGTAAACATGTAATAGTTGGGGAGGGGGACTGCACTATGACCCTTTCAATAGCTAAGCAAATCTAACAAAAACGATCAAGAAGGAAGTTAAGGACCTGAATAGAATTTTAAAAGAAGTCCTAAATAGAATTTTAGAGAAGTTCTATCTGATAGATATCTGGTGATAGTTGAATGGGAATAGAAAGGAGCATGTGTATATATGCATATGCATGTATGATGTAGGCATTATGTATACATGGCTACACATAATACATGTATGCTATACATGCATATAGATGTATATATGCTTATATGACACCTTTACCAAAACATGACCATGTATTAGAGCATAAAATCCTCACAAACAAATGCAGAAAAACTGACATATTAAACATGCCTTTTAGAGACCAAAAAGAAATACAATTATATTCAGTACATGGCTATTGAAGAAAGGATTAAAAATTAATTAAGGACTAAGTAACTTAATCCTAAGAAATTGATGGGTTAAAGAATATATCATAGAAACAATAGATAATTTTATTAAATATAATTACAACCCTGAGACCATAAACCAAACTTTTCAAGATCTAACTAAAGTATTCCTTAGGGGAAATTTATGTCTTTAAATACTTTTGTCACCTAAAGAGAGAAATACCAAATGAATTAGGTATAAAATAAAAAAAGTAGAAAATCAATAAATTCATAACCCCAATTCAACAATACAAGAGTAATTCTGAAAATCAAATGAGAGTAATAAAAGTGAAATAAAAATAAAGAAATAAAACTAAAGCTAATTTTAATAGCAATAAAAGAGATTGGGTAATTTGATTTTTTAAATATTGAGGAAAATCTATTTGCTAATGTAAAAAAATTTAAAAAGAAACATCACAAAATGAAGTAACAGAAATTATTAGAGATTATTTTGCTCAACTATATCATGATAAAATGCATAAATAAAATGAATGAATATTTGAAAATTATAAAATGTTCAGTTAAACAGAATAAATAATGTATATAACCCAATCTCAGAAAAATAAAGTGAACAAGCCACAAATAAACTACAAAAGAAAAAACTGCCCTTGTTCCAGTTGGATTTACAAGCAATTCCTATTAAAAAAATCAAGGAACAAATAATTCTAATATTACATGACCTATTCACAAAAATAGGAAAAGAAGAATTCCTTGTGAATCTCTCCTGAGATACAAAATCAGAGCAAGGACCCTACAGATCATTACCCTTAATGAATATTAATGTAAAAATTTAAATAAAGTATTAAGAAATACACTATTATCAAATTATCAAAAAATGTTTATATAGTATGACTGGTATGGATTTATACCAGGAATGCAAGATCAGTTCAATATAAAGACAATGATCAAAATAATAGACCATATTAATAAGAATAACAAATATAATATCATTATATCAATAGGTAGAATGAAAACAGAAAAATTGAAACATATGGCACTCACATGTGTTTAAAAATACTAAAAAACATAGGAATAAATGGAGCATTCCCTAATGATACATCTTTTTATCTAAAACCAAGAGCTAACATTATATAAATATGATAAAAAAAGGCTTTTTTAAAAAATGAGTAAAACAAGCACATCTATTATTACCAACATTATTTGACAAAGTATTGAATATGCTAGCTATAGTGATAAGACAAGAATAAGAAATTGAAGGAACAAGCATAGTTAACAAGTAAATAAATTTATTGATTTTTTAAGATGTGATTATGTATTTTGAGAACTAGAGTGAAATATTTAATTGAAACCATTAATAATTTAAGAAAAATTCCATAATATAAAATAACTCTCCATAAATCATCAGCATTTTTGTATTTTATAAGCTAACTCAGGAAGAAGGAATAGAAAGAATTTAATTTAAAGTAACTACAGAATATATAAAATACTTTGGAATCTACCTGCAAAGAGATTCACTGGGGCTACATGTTTCAACTACACACACACAAAATAAAAGATATGAAGACAGAATTAAATACTTGGAAAAATATGTATTCCTCATGGGTAGGTCAAACCAATGTAATAAAAATGACAATATTGCCTAAATTAGTTTACTTCTTTCTTGTTATGCCAATCAGACTATGAAAATGTTTACTTCATAATGCTAGAAGAAAATAGTAATGAAATTCATCTGGAAGGGAAAAAAAAGATTAAGAATCACAAGGGATTTTTAAAGTGATAATAAAGAGGGTCTAGCAGTATCAGATCTCAAACTATACTCTAGAGCAGCTGTAGCAGCATCAGTAGTAGTAATAGTATATTTTTATACTGGTTAATATAGAGCATATATATTGGTTAAACTGGTTTATAAATATACTTTATACTGGTTAAACAATAGAAAGTTCAATTTGTGGAATATATTAAATTCACAACATACAGAACCAAATTAACCTATTACCTGAGTGTTCAGTAAACCCAAGGACTTGCTACTGGTATAAGTACTCACTATTTGACAAAAACTCATGGGAAAAACTAGAAAGCATTTACAACAATAATTTTTTTTAACTACTCACTCTTACTCCAAATACCTAGTCAAATACCAAATCTTGTTATTTCTTCTTCTACATTATCTTTCATATCCACTCCTTGTTCTACATGGGCACCTAGGGGGCACAGGGGATAAAGTGTCAGGCCTGGAGTCAGGAAGACTGATCTTCCTGAATTCAAATCTGCCTCAGACACTTGCTAGCTGTGTGATCCTGGACAAGTCAGTTAACCTTGTTTGTCTCAGTTTCTTCATTTGTCAGCTGAGCTGGAGGAGAAAATGGCAAACCATTCCAGTATCTTTGCCAAGAAAACCCCAAATGGGGTCATGGATGACTGAGACATTACTGATAAACAATGGAACAACAACTTGTTCTACATTTGTATATCCATCACTCTCTTTCATGATCTCATCAACATTCACCTAAATTATTGCATTAACCTTCTAACCTCAAGTTTCTTCTCTGTCTAGTCTATCCTTCACTCATTTGTCAAAGTGATTTTCCTAAAGTACAAATCTGATCATTCTATTCCCATATTCAATAAACTCCCATGGCTACCTATTGCCTCTAGTATCAAATGCCAGCCAATCTCTTTGACAATTTAAGCCCTTTATATCTTGTCCTCAAATTAACTTTCTAACCTTATTGCACCTTAATTCCCTTCACATACGTCCCCCTGGATGGCTTTCTTTCTGTTCCTCATACCTGATTCTCCATATCTCATCTCAGCTTTTATATTGGCCACCCTCCATGGTTAGAATATATTCCCTTATTACCTTTACCATATGAGCTCCTTATTTCCCTTAAAGATGCAGTTCAAAAAACACTTTTCCATGAGAGCATTCCTGGTCATATGGTTGCTGGTCTTTTCTCCAATCCCCAAGGATGCCTTATGTCTCTTTTATATAGATAAATATAGGTGCATGTTGTCTCTGCCATTGGAAGAGAAGCTCCTCTTATTTCACTTTTGGCTTTGTATCTTCAGCACCTGGAAAAGTTCCTATCACATAGTTGACACGTGAATGGTTCTCAATTGATGCCTGTAGATGATGTAAGTATCATTATCCCCATTTTCAAAT
This sequence comes from Vombatus ursinus, assembly GCF_900497805.2. Taxonomy (NCBI): domain Eukaryota; kingdom Metazoa; phylum Chordata; class Mammalia; order Diprotodontia; family Vombatidae; genus Vombatus; species Vombatus ursinus. The sequence goes on along the minus strand of NW_020950566.1, from coordinate 1,364,626 downwards.
GAAAAAACTGAGTTCTGATAGGTTAAGTGTCAGAGAAGGGATCTTACTAACTTTAAGTCTAGTATAATTTCTTTAATATCACACTGCCTCCATTATAAACTGACTACTTAATGACACACTTAAACAAATTAAAAAAAAAGTTTATTTCCATCTGGATTTTAACAAATGTCTTCACAGTTACCTTTAAATTAAGGTAAAGGGCATCAGCTCTAAACCATATTAAATCAAAGCTACAAATAAACGTCCTAAACAATAAAGGAATACATAAATATTTTATCTTCCTTTTTGGTCTTTATCATATCTCTATATTAATCATTAAATAAAAGTATCATGCCTAGCTCCAAACCATGCAAACATAGTTATAGACCCCAAGCAAGATTCCATAAATTAAAATGTTTGGGATTGTTCTTAATGTTTATTGAAATTGAAATGAAATACTTGTGGATGTTCTTTCTGCACTAAAGAACTTGCTCCATGAGAAATGAACCTTACTCTTTGTTTACATGGAAGATTATTTACTATGAAACTATCTCCTTTCTTTAGGCTGCTTGAGTAACTTAATATTGGGGCCAAAAATATTTCATATCTCTAAGCTGACAGCTCCATTGAAGCTCATTGATGGTTTAGATATAGTCAGTAGAATAAGTAGCAATGAAATATATTAATACACACCAAAAAAAAAAATGGTAAAGCTATCTATAGGCATATAAAGAAGTGCTCTAAATCACTTTTGATTACAGAAATGCAAATTTAAACACCTATCAGATTGGCTAACATGACAAAAATGGAAAATGAGAAATGTTAGAGATGTGAGAAAATTGGGACACTAATGCATGGTTGGTGGAGTTGTAAACTGATCCAATCATTCTGGAGAGCAGTTTGGAACTATGCCCAAAGAGAGAACAGACTGTATAATCTTTGATCCAACAATACCACTACTAAGTGTGTTTCAAAAAGGGAAAAGGACCTACAGGTGCAAAAATATTATAGCAGCCCTTTTTGTGGTGACAAAGAATTGGAAATTAAGGGGATGCCTATCAATTGGGGAATAGCTAAACAAACTGTAACATGTGATTAATATGGAATACTATTGTACTATAAGAAATTATGAGTAGGATGTTCTCAGAAAAACCTGGAAAGATTTACATTATCTGATGCATAGTGAAATGTACTGTGTACAAAGTAACAGCAATATTGTAAGATGAACTGTGAATAACTTAGTTATTCTCAGCAATACAATGATCTAAGACAACTCTGAAGGACTTATGATGAAAATGCTATCCATCCCCAGAGAAAAAAACTGATAGATTTTAAATGCAGATTGAAACATATTTTTTTTACTTACTTTATTCTTTTTTTTCTTTAGATCTGTTTCTTCTTTCGTAAGTGTGACTAATATGGAAATGTTTCACATGATAGCATATGTATAACCTATACCAAAATGTCTAACATTTTTGAAAGAGGGGAGGGGGAGGAGAGAGGGAGAAAAATTTGGAACTCAAAATCTTATAAAAATGAATGCTAAAAATTGTCTCGACATGTAACTGGGGGAAATAAAATATTATTTTGAAAAAACAATGGTAAATTTCAATCTTTAATGGGTCTATGTCTTCACTGATGCAGGTCTTCCCTGAATCAGTACTGATTGCAACCAATCTCTATCTTCTCAAACTGTGTAATTGATGTCGATGTTGAGATACAAATAAGCCCTCTGAGTTCATTTGTTTTTTGTTTTTGCTTTTTTTTCATTTTTGTCTTTGTTTCACCAGGACCTAGCACAAAGTCTTGCACATAGTGGGTTCTAAATTAATGCTTGTTGATTGATTCTCTCATTGATTTTCCACAGAAGATCCCCTCCCTCACATTGTGTTAGAGATCTTAGGAGTCTTTTTTTTTACTTTCCATGTATAACAGTTTGGCATTGGGCTGTTGGTCTATTGCTCCCCTCTCCTATTACATGACCAGTCCATTCTCTTGTCAAATCATATAATTCCCTGATGTTAGATCTTTTACTAATCCTTGTGTACAGATATCATACTTTGCTATGTTTTAGGGAGTGAAGAGGAATAAGGTGACAGTGAGGAAGGGAATAAGCATTTAGATATTACCTATTATGTGTCAAGCATTGTGCTAAATTTTTTTAAATAAATATTACCTCATTTGATTCTTATGACTGGGAGGTAGGTACTATTATTATCTCCATTTTACACTTGAGGAAACTGAGTCAAATAGAGGTCAAGTTCCTTGCCCAAAGTTACACAGATATTAAGTATTTGAAGCTGGATTTGAATTCAGATCTTCCTGACTCCAAACCTAGCATTCTGTCCCCTGTGCCACCTAGCTGTCTGTATATAACAGGAGAGGGAATGTCCAAAACAAGGTAATCATAGATCCTTCAAATAACAAGTTGTGATATCATCTTGTTTCTACTAACCAAGATTACAAATGAAAACCAATCAGCATCTGGTATTCATTTGGCATTATTTGGGATTTAACTTTTAACAAAATAGGGCATTAATATGATTGGTCTATTTGATGTTTCACAGATACCCTATAGTTGTTACTTGTTTATTTATATTTAACATGGTTTTTTTTTAATTTTGAGTTCCAAATTATTTTCCTCTTCCTAGCACCTCCCACACCTATTGAGAAGACAAGCAATATAAAGTCATCTAAAACATATCCATAAATATTTTGAATATCATTCACCAGATGACAACAGAGAAAGTGACAAATGTAGCCAAAGTGGTGAAAAAGCATTTCCAAAGGCCACCACACAATCAATCAGGAGTATAGTTGTTTCCCACTAATAGCTGCTGGGTACTTAGGAATCTCACTGTTTTAGTAATTCAATCAGTAAGCATTCAAGGAAGGAAAATGATGGCAGGATTATATAACTTCAAACACTAGACGAACAGGGAACACCATCATGATGAAAATTCTGCCATATAAAGTAACCCTAAGTGATTCTACCAACTTGTGATGAATAGCTGTCTGTTCAAACATTCTATTCCATAAAGACAATGTGAGCTTTAGTACATGTTTTTATTTTTAATTCATGTCTCCAAAGACGACATGGATTGATTATCCATTTTACACATTTCTTGAAAGAGAATATGTTACGCAGGAAAGAGCACTGAACTTAGATTTGGAAAACTTATGTTCAAGTCCCAGGTTGGCTACTTTATAGCCAAATGGTTAAAAGATTGTGGGCAAATTATTTGACCTTTCTAAGGTTCAGTTTTTTTTTGTCTGTAAAGTGGAGATGATAACTGTGGCCCAATTTATCCTCTCTCACCCAAGAGATTTTTTTTTAGATAGAAATGCTTTAAAATGTGTAGTGTTGTTATTTTGTTATTTGGTCCTTTTCAGTGATGTTTGACTTTGTGAACCCATTTGAGGTTTTTCTGGCAAAGATATTGGAGTGCTTTGCTAATTGCTTCTCCAGATCATTTTACATATAAAGAAACTGAGGAAAACAGGGTTAAGTGATTTACACAGGGTGACCCAGCTAGTGTCTGATGCCAGATTTGAACTCAGGAAGATGAATCTTCCTGACTCCACGCCAGATACTCTGTCCACCGAGACATCTAGCTGACCCTTCTGTACCACCTAACTACTTCAAATGTGGTTTAAATGTCAGCTATTACTATTTTTTTAGAACAGTGGCTCTAAATGTCTAGTCTGGGGATGTTTAGGAGTCATTAAGACACTTTTAGTGTGTATATGAAGCCAAAATTTCATAATAATACTAAGAGGCTTTAGTTTTTAATATGGTAAATATTGATTGACATAACTTACATTAACAAAAGCTCCATGATGTATGTGTGTGTGGGGTTGGAGGGGTACTCAATAATTTAAGAGTGTAAAAGTGTTTTGAGATGATAAACAAATTGAGTATCACTTAGAGGCACTGTGTGGACAACTACCAAAGTTGTGGTTACACAGGAACAAAGGAAGAATGATCCTTTGAGTTAACTTTAGTTTTAAGTATAATTTTTGTTATGTGTTGAAGTCTTTTTTTTCAATTAGTAAGAAACTCATTTTCAGAAGTACACTTGAGGCAGTGAGAAAATTGAGTCCAATATTCCACTATATTCTTTTCCCCGCTTAATAGCATTTTTTCTAATTATGTGTAAAGATAGTTTTCAATATTCATTTTTGTAAGATTTTGAGTTTCAAATTTTCTCCCTCCTTCTTCCCTCCCCCCTTTGCCAAGACAGCAAGCAATCTGATATATGCTATACATGTATAAGAGTGTTAAACATACTTCCACCTTAGTCATGCTGTAAAAGAAGAATCAGAACAAAAGGGGAAAACCACATGAAAGAAAAAAAAGTGAAAATAGTATGCTTTCAGACTCCATAGTTCTTTCTGTGGAAGTGAATAGCATTTTCCAATCATGAGTCTTTTGGAATTGTCTTGGATCATTGCATTACTGAGAAGAGCTAAGTCTGTCAAAGTTGATCATCTCACAATGTTGCTGTTATTGTGTACGATATACTTCTGGTTCTGCTCACGTCACTCATCATCAGTTCATATAAGTCTTTCCAGGTTTTCTGAAATCTGCCTGCTCATCATTTCTTATAGGACAATGGTATTTCTTTACATTCATATACCACAAGTTGTTTAGCCATTCCTCAACTTATGGGCATCCATTCAATTTCCAATTCTTTCACACCACAAAAAGAGCTACTATAAATGTTTTTGTACATGTGTGTCCTTTCCCTTTTTTTTATGATTTCTTTGGAATACAGACCTACTAGTGGTATCGCTGGATCAAAGCATATGCAAAGTTTGTTTGCCCTTCAGGCATAGTTCCAAATTGCTCTCCAGAGTGGTTGGATCAATTCACAATTCAACCAACAATGCACTGGTGTTCCAGTTTTCCAACATCTTCTCCAACATTTATAATTTTCCTTTTCTGTAATAGTAGTCAATCTAATAGGTGTGTGGTGGAATCTCAGAGTTGTTTTCATTTGAATTACTCTAATCAATAGTGATTTACAACATTTTTTCATATGACTATAGATAGCTTTAATTTCTTCATCTGAAAAGTGCCTGTTCATGACCTTAGACCATTTATCAATTGGGGAATGACTTGTAGGCTTATAAATTTGACTCATTTCTGTACATATTTTAGAAATGAGGCTTTTATCAGAGACACTTGTTTTGAATTTCCCCCCAGTTTTCTGCTTTCCTTCCAACCTTGGGTGCATTGACTTTGTTTGTACAAAAAAAAAAAATTTAGGGGCAGCTATATGGTGCAGCGGATAGAGCACTGGCCCTGGATTCAGGAGGAGCTGAGTTCAAATCTCGCCTCAGACATAAAACTTACTAGCTATGTAACCCTGAGCAAGTCACTTAACCTCACTGTCCAGCCAAAAAAGAAGCAAAAAAAAATAATTTACATAATCAAAATTATCCAATTTGCATTTCATAATGTTCTCTATCTCATGCTTGGTCATAAATTCTTCCCTTCACAGATCTGACAAGTAGACTATTCCTTGCTCTCCTAATTTCTTTATGCTATCATCCTTTATGTCTAAATCACGTACTCATTTTGACTTTATCTTGGTATAGTGTGTAGATGTTAGTCTATGCCTAGTTTCTGCCATATTGTTTTCCAGTTTTCCCAGCAGTTTTTGTCAAATAATGAGTTCTTATCCCAGAATCTGGAATCTTTGGGTTTATCAAACAATAGGTTCTTATGGTCATTGTACTAATCTATCCTTCTGATCCACCACTCTATTTTGTAGTCAGTACCAAATAGTTTTGATGATTGATACTTTATAATATACTTTTAGATCTGTTATGGATAGACCACCTTCCCTTGCATTTTTTTTTCATTCACTTCCTTGATATTCTTGACCTGTTGTTCTTCTAGATGAATTTTGTTGTTATTTTTTCTAACTCTATCAAATAATTTTTTGTAGTTTAATTAATATGACACTGAATAAGTAAATTAATTTAGGTAGAAGTCATTTTTATTATATTACCTCTGCCTACCCATGAGCAATTAATATTTTTCCATTTGTTTACATCTGCCTTTATTTGCATGAAAAGTGTTTTGTAATTGTGTTTATATAGTTCCTGGGATTGTCTTGGCAGGTAGACTCCCAAATACTTTATATTATCTACTGTTATTTTAAGTGGAATTTCTCTATCCCTTGGTGCTGGACTTTATTAGCAATGTATACCAATGCTGATGGTTTATGTGGGTTTATTTTATATCCCACAACTTTGCTAAAGTTGTTGATTATCTCAAGTAGATTTTTAGTTAGTTGTCTAGGATTCTCTAGACAATCCTATTGTCTAGTATTATCATCTGAAAAGAGTGATAACTTTGTTTCCTCATTACCTACGCTAATTTCTTCCATTTTTTTTCTCTTATTGCTAAAGCTAACATTTCTAGTACTATGTTGAATAATAGTGATAATAAATATCCCTGTTTCATCCCTGATATTACTGGGAAAGCTTCTAGCTTATTCCCATTACATATATTGCTTCCTAATGGTTTCAGATAGATATTGCTAACCATTTTCAAGAAAACTCCATTTCTTCCTGTGATCACTACAGTTTTTAATAGGATTGGGTGCTGTATTTCATCAAAAGCTCTTTCTGTATGTATTGAGATAATCATAAGATTTTTGTAAGTGTTGTTATTGATATGGTCAATTATGTTGATAGTTTTCCTAATATTGAAATAGCTGTGCATTCCTTACATAAATTCCACTGACGATAGTATATTATCCTCTTGATAAGTTGCTGTAATCTCTTTGCTAATATTTTATTCAAAATTTTTGTATCAATATTCATTAGGGAAATTGATCTCTAATTTTCTGTCTCTGTTTTGGTTCTTCCTAGTTTAGGGATCAGGACCACATTTGTGTCATAAAAAGGAATTTGTAAGACTCCTTCTTTGCCTGTTTTTCCATATAGTTTATATAGTATTGGATTTAATTGTTCTTGAAATGTTTGTAGAAGTCACTTGTAAATCCACCTGGCCCTGGAGATCTTTTCTTAGGGAGTTCATTGATGGCTTATTCAATTTCTTTTTCTAAAATGAGATTATTTAATTATTTTATTTACTCTTCTGTCAATCTGGGCAATTTATATATTTTTAAAATATCCATCCATTTTACTTAGGTTGTCAGATTTATTGGCAAATATTTGGGCAAAATATCTCCTATTGCTTTAATTTCTTCTTCACTGGTGCTGAATTCACTGTTTTCATTTTTCATACTGGCAATTTGATTTTTCCCCTTTTTTAAATCAAATTAACCAAAGCTTTATCTATTTTATTGACTTTTTCATAAAACCAGCTGTTAGGTTTATTTATTAGTTCAATAGTGTTATTACTTTTAATTCTACTAATTCCTCTGTTGATTATCAGAATTTCTAATTTGGTATTTCTTTAATTGGGGATTTTTAATATGTGCCGGCCGCGCCATACACTCTCCTCCTATAAGGAGCAGGCTGCCAGAGTCATACTTACCAGTCTTCGGTGCCTACCCAGATAAACACATAGAGACAATCTGACCAGGAGGTGCCAACACCCGAGCTTTATTCAGAGGCCATCACAGCAAGGCCAAGCAGGAAGACCATAGCAAGAGAGCAGGAGCAAAGAGAGAGCGTGCTCCGACCATGACCATTCCTTAAGTACCTACTTAGCCCCTCCTCCTCAGCCCACCTACTAATCAATGATTGTAGGGTCAGATACCAGAAGGAGATGTCTGAGTTTAGTGCACCAAGGGAGAGGAAGTGACGCAGGAGGCTAGGACCAGATACAGGAAGGAGACGTCTGGGATTAGTGCATAGACAAAGAGAGAGCACGTGACCTAGGAAGTCAGGCCCAGATACCGGGAGGAGGTGTCTGGGGTCAGTGCTACACAAAGGGAAGGTACGTGACCCAGGAAGTCAGGAATGACACAGGAAGGAGGCGTCTGGGGTTGACGTTGCATTTAGGGAGGGACTAAGCAAAGTCCTCTGCCGTCCCACTCCCATGTGGCACAGCCCCCTGCCTCAGGAGCACGTGCTCCGGCTACTTCCTTGTATTCTGTTCCTTCCCCAGCTATCACAGCTCCAATAGCACTGCCCACTGCCTCAGGAGCATGAGCTCTGGTTACTTCTCCGTATCCAGCCTATCCCAGTTCACCACAACTCCACCTAGCACAGCCCCTGCCTCAGGAGCATGAGCTCCGGTTACTTCCTAATACCCAGGTCCTACCCCATCTTGCCACAACCCCCACTTGGCAGTAGCCAACATCAGACAGTCCCTCACATTAATATGTTCTTTTTCTAGCTTTTCTTAGTTGTATGTCCAATTCATTGATCTCCTCTTTCTCTATTTTATTCATGTAAGCATTTTGAGATATAAAATTTTCCCCTAAGAATTGCTTTGACTGCATCCCATAAATTTTTATATATTGTCTCATTATGGTCACTCTCTTTGATGAAATTATTGATTGTTTCTGATTTGTCATTTGACCCACTCATTTTTAGGATTAGATTATTTAGTTTCCAACTAATTTTTAGTCTATCTTTGCATGGCTCCTTATTATGTATAATTTTTATTGCATCATAAACTGAAAAGGATGCATTAAGTATTTCTGCCTTTCTGCATTGGATTGTGAAGTTTTTATGCCCTAGTACATGGTCAATTTTTGTGTAGGTGCCATGTACCACTGAGAAAAAGGTATATTCTTTTCTATATCCTTTCAATTTTCTCCAGAGGTCTATCATATCTAACTTTCATAAAATTCTATTCACCTCCTTAACTTCTTCTTTATTTTGTGGTTAGCTTTATCTAGTTCTGAGAGGGGGAGGTTGAGGTCCCCTATTAGTACAGTTTTGCTGTCTATGTCTTCCTGTACCTTGCTTAACTTCTCCTCTAACAATTTGGATGCTATACTACTTGGTGCATATGTTTTGTATTGATATTACTTCATTGTCTATGTTACCTTTTAGTAAGATGTAGTTTCCTTCCTTATCTCTTTTAATTAAATCTGTTTTTTACTTTTGCTTTGTCTGAGATTAGGATTGGTACCCCTGTATTTTTGTTTGTCCCCTTTTCAGTTTGTATTTTGATTTTCTCTATTGCCAAATTAGCTTTCTATGGTCAGGGCTTTTGAAAAAAAATCTGTTGTTTGTTCAATTTTTAGTCTATTTAATGACTTTTAAAGTTGGGCTCTGCACCTGGGGTACAGAGGGCACTGTCTTGTACAGGGGACCAGGGGGCTTGTCACTCAGTTTCTATGTTGGGGCTTTAGGAACTGGCAGCTTGCCCACTGTAATGGGGTGGCCTGGCCTACTTGTGCCTATTGTGTCAGGATTCCAGGGCTACAGTTTGCCTTCTGCACTGGGTCTGGAGGCCTCACATCTGGCCTGCTATGCCATTAGCCTGCTGAGCCTGAACTGAAGGGCCTTGACTGCTGCCCTGGGCTAAGAGCCCCCTGGTCACTTCCCTAGACATCATCTGGGCTGGGCTATGCTCCCACTTTTTCCTCAAGTGAGACAGACCTTTCCTGAAGTCCTGAAGTTATCTTAACCTGAAAAATTGTTTCACTTCATCTTTTTTGTGTGTTCTGGCCCTTCAGAATCTGTTTAGAGGTTTGATTTAAAGTTGTTTCTGAGGGAGGGGAGAGTTTCAGGAACTTCCTGGCTTTTCTCTGCCATCTTCTCAATATGTTCTTTACACAAACTTTTCAGAGGTACACTTAATGAGTAAAGTGAGGTCAAACTGTAAAGTGTAACTAGCAAATTTAGAAATGGCAGTGCTCAAGAACAGAGAAGATGACAGATTGTCAAGGATATCCTAAAGGGATTCATCCATCAAGGAGGGAGTTGGCAGAAAGAATATCTAAGCTCCCCTCCAACTTAGTGTCTATGATTCAATACTTTTATATGTCAACTCTAGATAATTGAAACAACTTAAACATTTCTGCCTGTCTTCATTAGAAGAGGAATTTGCAATATATCAAAGAATTATTTTTAAGACCTTTTTAAGTGAAAGATTTGAGTTACATTTTTAGATAAAAACAATATAACTGTCTGAGACTCTGACAGCTCCTGCCTATGAACTTAAGCTCTTTGCAGATGTACCTGGAAACTGAACTATGTGACCTTATTTTTACAGTTCTTCATATTAAGTGAATAATAGCAGTTTCAAAATATGAGGGAAAGAAAAACAAATTTACTGTATTAAAACTTTTCTCCTTTGTCACAAAGAAAAAAGAAAACCTCCAAGAACTACAAGAAACAAAGTTTCTGGGCATTAATAATACATTTCTTAAATAGGCTAGTCAATAATCAATAAATTTATGTCAGTAATTTCTCACAATAACCAAAGACACCAAGGGAGACTGAAACACCTTAAAGCAGTTGTGTACCTTCTGACAGGGAACTACCCTGACTTGTGAAACTCTATTCTGATTGGTGGACATTTAATGAGGAAGTGAGCTATCAAATGTTCAGTTCCCACTGATGAAAATGAAGCTTGATCATCAGACTCAGCTGCCTCCAGCAATCTAGGTAGGGGAAGCCATTTCTATCCAGACCTCTCTAGCTAGTTTTCTCCTTTGTGAGCCAGGTTACCCCAAGCCACAAGAGTGGCTGTTGGTAACTCTTGGTATCAAAAACTAGCCCAGACTAGCTTCCGACTCTGAGACAAACAAAAGCCAGGGTCCCGTGTGGGTGGGGCCCAGACCAACATAGATAAGGAGCAGGTGCCTTGGGGGCAAAGAGTAATCATATCTCTTGGTCATACCCTTCAGGCATGGTCATGGCCTTTCTTGGAGAAGGGTCTTAAAAATAGAAGGAAAAGGATGGATCACAAATTAATAATGATCAATGTAATAGTATATCAATTTTTCACCTCTTTTTAATATTATATAAATTTAACTCAAATCCACCTCAGTTCACACACACACACACACAGTTATTTAATCTATCACACCATTGTCAACTTTACCTCATCAACATCTTTCCAAACTAGTTTGCTTACTTTCCTTGAACTACAACTACCCTAGATCAGACCCACATAATCTTTCACCTAGACTTTTACAATAGTCTCCAAATTTCCCTGCCTGCCCTTGGTCTTCCCCTGCTCCAATCCATCTTACACAAAGTCAGATTCATATTCCTAAAGCAAAGATATGACCATGTCACTTTCCTACTCAAGAACCTTCACTGGTTCCCCATTATCTCTAGAATAAATTATAAATTCTTCTGTTGCTTAAAGTCCTTCAAAAATCTGGCAATAAATTGTCATTCTAGTCTGATTGTACATTACCCCCCCTTATGAAATGTATGTGCCAGTCAAATTAGCCCACTTACTATTCTCTGTATGAAACATTACATATTCCATACCTTTGTATACAGTATCCTTAATACTTGAAATTATCTCCCTCTTCATCTCTGCATCTGAGAAACTTTAGTTCCCTTCAAAGGTTAATTCAAATTCTACCTCCAACAAGAGGCCTACACAGCTTCCCCCAGTTAGTGATACTTCCCATCACTTTTTATTTTTATTGTGTATATCCCGAATTGACTTATCTGTGAACATGCATCATCCTATATAATATTTTTTTTCTTTTCTTTTTTTCTTTTTTGGTGAGGCAATTGGGGTTTAGTGACTTGCCCAGGGTCACACAGCTAGTAAGTGTCAAGTGTCTGAGGCCAGATTTGAACTCAGGTCCTTCTGACTCCAAGACTGGAGTTCTATCCACTATGCCACCTAGCTGCCCCCATCCTATAGAATGTAAGCTCCTTCAGGGTGAAGATTATTATTTTTTTTTGTTTTATCTTGCACTAATGCAAGCATTTAATAGGCACTTGGTAAGTGCTCAAACACTTACTAGCTGTGTGATCCTAGGCAAGTCATTTAACCCTGTTTGTCTCAGTTCCTCATCTGTAAAATGAACTGGAGAAAGAAATGGCAGACCACTCCAATATCTTTGCCAAGAAAACCCCAAATGGGGTCACAAAGAATTGGATATGCCTGAAAAATTAGCTTCCTTGGAGATGGACTTCTGGGACTTTGTGATGATGGGGGGGGAGGCATGGCATGCCCAGTGTACCATTTGGGAGTCAGTGTAGATAAGTTAAGGATGAATTTGTTGTCTTAGACTGCTATGGGATGGACTGCAGTAGAAGGAGACAACTTTTGGTGGTGATCTATAATAATGGTCAGTTGGAAAGTCCAGGCCACTCTTTTTTCAGTGAAATATGTCAGAACAGAACTTAGGGTAAACCTGGAATTCAATTATCAACAAGCTTTTATTAAGTACCTAATAATTTATATAGCTAACATTTATATAACACTTTAAAATTTACTAAATATTTTACATCTATTAACTCATTTGTTCCTCACAACTCAGTAAGGTAGGTGCCATTATTATCTCCATTTTACAGACAAGGAAAAGGAGGCTGAAAACTATTAAATGACTTGTTTAAATGTCTGAGACAGAATTTGAATTTGTCTTCCTAAATCCCTACAGGACTCTACTCACTATGCCATCTAGCAACCTCCCATGTGCCCAGGGCACTTTTAGGTACTGGGGATACACCAAATACAGAAAATGGAACAAGTCCCTGAATTCTTCAGGGTAGATGACGTGATTGGATAGAGGCATATAGAGAATAATCTTTAAAAAATAAAATAAAAGATGGTGAGAGGGGGAAATAGCAGTTAATAGGGACAGGGAAAAAAGTCTGGAAAGGCTTCTTGTAAAAGGTAAAGCTTGAGTTTAGTCTTGAAGAAAGTAAATGATTTACCAAGGTAAAAAAAAAAAGCGTGTTTCCAGTGACAAAAAATGATTGGGACAGCTAGAGCTACATTACAGAGACTGGAAATAGACTAACATATATAAGAGAGAGGGACAAGGCCATTTTGACTGAACCATAGAATGTAGGAAGAAAAGTAATACATAAGGATACTTGAAAGAAAGTTTGGGACCAGGTTGGGAAGGACTCTAAAAGACATGTGGAAGAGTTAATATTTTATTCTTAAAGCAACAGGAGGAATGGAATGGAATGGAATAGAATGGAACAGAATAGAATGAAATAGAATGGAACAGAATAGAATAGGAAATAAAGGGATGAGAGGAAAGTATAAGAATGAATTGAGTAGAGATGCAATATGGTCAAACCTGGGCATTAGGTAAATCAGTTTGGCAACTCTGTATAGGATGGATTGGTGTGAGGAAAGAAGAGGCAAATTAGGAGACTATTTCAATGGTCCAGGTGTAAGGTAATAAGAACCTGAAATCCATTGATGTTTATGTGACTTAGTGAGAAGGAGATAGTTGTGAGAAGTGATATAGTAATTGAAATGTAAGAATTGGTTATTATTAGAATATTTGGGTTGAGGAAAAGTGAGAAGTTAAGATGCATAATAAGGTTGCAAAATTGATAGGAAGGATGGCAATCCTTTGAAATATAGGAAAAGGAATATGAATAGGGGTACAGAGTGAAAATAATGATTTCTATTTTGGATATGTTGAGGTTGAGAGGTCTAAAGGGTATCACATGTGTAATAGCAGATGATGCTGGGCTGGAGCTGAAAAGAGAGCCTGAGGCCAGACAGACAGCTAGATAGAGTGAAAGATCTGAGACTCCTGTGCATTGAATTTGGTAATTAAACCCACAGGGATTGATAAAGTACAAGTCAGGGATTGTAGAGGAAAAAGAGAAGAGAGCTCCAGAAAGAGCCTTGTATATCCACGATTAGGGGCATGATATGAATGGAATAGTCACACAGTTGTGGGAAGAACTAAGAGAGAGAAGTGTCATGAAAAACCAAGAGAGGAGGGTAGTTAATAGTCTCAGGTACTGAAGTTCTCTTTAAGATGAATGAAGATTGAGAGAAGACCATCATATTTGGCAATAAATAGGTGATCAGTAACTTTGGAGAAATTAATTTTGGTTAAGTGATAAAGTCCCAGAATGTAAAAGTGAGAGGAGTAAACGTCTTTTTATAGGAGTTTATGAAAAAGAGGACAACTATAGCAAAACAGCATGAAAGGATGGTGGAATCTTCTAAAGGTTTTATAGTTGTTGTTTTTAAGTATTAAGGGAGTTTGGGGAATGTTCATAGTGTAAGTATTTCACTAATCTAATCACAGCAAAGAGGCCAGACAATGGAAAACAAGTAAACCAGGAAAGATTCAAGATTAGAGAGGGACCTTGTGGAAAAACTGAAGAAGATCAGAGTGGATTGAAAGAAGGGCGCATGAGGAGTGGTTGGACTTGACCAAGAAAAGGAGCACTTCGTTATCATAGATTAGAATAAAGGAAGACAGATGGGGGATGATGCCAACAGCTTTTGAAATGTAGAGAAGGAGAGAAGAGGAAGATCAAGATGAATTGGTTCTATTATGTCTGTAAAGTTTGAGATGAATATCTTCAGCAGAAAGGGGGCAGTGTGAAGGTTGTGTTATTTTAATTATTTTTTTTAATTAAGGAGAATCTACCTCCTCTCCCTCCCCACCCTACCCCCACAATTCAAAAAGAAAGAAAAACAAAATCATTGTGACAAATACGAATAGTTAAGGAAAACTAATTCCCCCATTGGTTAATGTCCCAAAATATACCTGTCTCAATCTGCACCTTGAGTCCATGACTTTACTGTAATTGTGGTTGATCACTGCATTGATAAGAATTTGTGTCTTTCCTAGTTGTTTCTCTTTGTTGTTATTGTATAATTGGATTCTGGTTCTACTCACTTCGTTCTGCATTTATTCATACAAATGAAAAGAGAAGATTTTGAACAATTTTTATGGAAAGGAGGATAATCAATTTTAAAAAATAGCAAAAGGATTGCCTTGCTATAATGAGCAATTATCTTGCTACAAAGTGACAAGATAAATTTGTAGTGTGCCCACTAGGGGCAGCTTTTTTCCAAGGAGTCCTGAGAGGAAAATTCCTTGACCCTACCAACTGTGGATAGGCTGTAGTATAATGCCTTAGTCCAAGAAATGGCAACTATATAGAGAGAACCAGGTGTTCAAGTGGTGAGAGCTCCTTGACTTCACCCTCCTGGGTATAGGAGTTTGGATTTCCTGGGAATCACTATCCATGATGTTCTTTCACCAGCAACCCCAAGTCTGAAAGTTCTTTCTGTATAAGTACATAAAAATTCTGAATGCATTACAGTGTTAAAAAAAAAAAAAGACAAATGCCTTTTTCCAGAAAAGATAGACCCTCTTTCTTCCCATGGAAGAAATCATGATCTGGAGGCACTTCTGTCCTGCAACTGTGGTCTCCTTATTGTTCACTGTTCATAACCTAACACTATTTTAGGAAAGCCCCAGACTTGAATCACTTCTCTCTCTCATATTACTACCACCTTCCCAACCTCCTTGACAAATGTTTATCTTTCTTTTTTGCCCCATTCAGTTCTGTAACAATGAACTAGGGACAAATCAACTCTGCTATGGTTCCTGGTCAGGGGAGAAGGGAAGGCATCAATCTACTCCTTCTTGGGTATACTCACCATCTTCCTTACTTCTCGATGCAAAATCTCTCTCCCTGTTAGAAAGTGTGTTGTCTCATCTTGATGAAAGGGATTATTCTTATCTTTTCTACTTGTATTCCTAGCATTTAGCATAGTGCTTTGCACTATATGTTTAATCAGTTCTTTTTTTTTTTATTCATCCATCTTTAGAATTCTGATTCTTTTGCTAAATATCTAATTTGTAGATTCAGGTACTTAAAAGATATCTCAGTCAGCCATCCCTCATAAATCTACCCCAAGCTAGATTTATGTGGAACTCATCCCAATCAGCTGGTTCACTCATATTTTCCAAAAATGTCTCAGGAATGCAGATTTCATTTTCTCTTGGTACTTATTTCAAGTACTTAATCTCCCATTCAATTCAGAAATTCTTCCTTATATTTAACAGGATTATCTTTCTGCAATAAAAAAAAAATTCCTTCAACTGAGGAATGGAGAACAAATGTTCTTCACCTTCTTCTTACCTTCCTCCTGTCTAATACAAGCAAGATTAATTCTATAACCTAGACCTAATAGCATCTATTTAGCATCTCTTCACTATTTTGATCTTTCTTATTTGGATTGTCCTCAATTTTTTAATAACTGTCTCAGACTCAAGAAACTCAAGGTGGGTGGTCTTCTAATACGGTTTGACCAACACAAAATAAATTGATAGGTTTGTTTTTTTTTTAGATTTCTTCTCTTTCACTATATTTTTGACACACAACAAAATGATAGTTCATACTTGTAAGTCATTTTAAGGTTTATAAATGATTCCCTCCCCAAACAATTTTGTGAGGCAGGTAGTATGATTGTTATTGTCAGGTTCAGAGTGTTAACTGACCCAAGGTTAGGCAATCTAGCTTCAAACCCATATCTCCTAGATACACCCCCAGTGCTCTTTCTACTCTACAATTCAATCTCATGGTGAGCAATCAGTGTGTGTTCACTTGCTAATTGTACTATTTAAGGATCATTGAACTTCTAGCTCAGTTGTTATTTTTATTGTTTAGAATAGTATCAGAGTCAGGACTAAACAAAATTATGATGCAAGCAGAGTGTCTTTTGTTTCATCAGCCCAAGTTGGACACTCTTTCCCCTTTCAGCGTGCCTTTCCTGTCTTTCACATGCCTAATGTTAACTCATCTTCTCTCAATATTTGTTCTCAGGAAAGAGCTGAGGCAGTATGGTACAGGGGAAAGTGTGCGTGATTTGAAATCAGAAGACCTTGGTTCAAATCCTCCCTCTGCCACTTACTAGTTGCATGATATTCGATAAATCACTTAATGTTTCTGAGTCTCAGTTTCCTCCCTTGTAAAATGCGATGATTTGACTGAATGACCTGTAACATCTTTCTCCCTTTAATGCTATGATCTATGATCCCATGGTAAATTCATTTGCTCCAAGGTATAAATGACTAACAATGACTTTAAGTGTCTCATTTTTCAGGGATGTATGATTTTGAAATAGTTAAAGGAATGGAGAAATTCTAAGCACAAGAGAGCATATGAGGGCAACCATCTTGCTGTTCTGGAATCACATCACATAATCCACTTCCACACAAGGCCTATCATGAACATGTTGGAAATCATTTCTCACTTTATCAGCTTCCCTTCCCTTTCTCAAAAGGAAAAAAAAAACTGGTAATTTGTAAGGTCTTTCTCCTTTTTTTTTCCCTTTGGTAGAATATACTAGCAGAATGTTCCTTTACCTATTGTGTTTCTTTTAAGCTGTCTCCTTTCTTCCTTTTGTATACTTGGTCTTCTCCCTACCTAATTATGCTATTTTCTTCTTTGTGATTCTAGCTTCTTTCTCATTTTAGAAGTATCACCTTTGAGACTGCTTTATTGTTATCTAGAGTTTCCTGCACTTTTTTCAAGTTACTGTTGACAAGTTTAAGGTTAAGTATCCTATTTGGATTTCATAATAACTTAGGTTTCATGATTAATGCAAGGATGAGCAGTTACTTTAGAAATAGCTGCAGTCCTAGACTTGAAGATTTATCCAAGGCCCTCATAAACTACACAAAATCAAAGACTTTTTGGAGACTTAGTATATTTCCTATAAATAAACCTGCAATTTTGGATGTGCTATTTATGTTTTAGGGGTTTATCACCCATTTTCCAGGCATATCATTCTTTCCTGTGCTAGGAGTCTAACAAGACTCAGAACATGAAATAATTTGTTACTTTCACCAGGAATAATAGTGAAACAAAGGAAAATAAATTGATCACTGAATGTTCAGGTCCCTTCTCAAGTCTTAAGGTGAGAAATTAGATCATATCTTTCAAAATAGGCTATTTTATGCCTACACTTAACCTGAGCTTCAGCATTATTAGATATCAGCTCAATATTTATGTATAATATTAATTATTGAAATACAATTAGGCATGGTATTGATGTTGAAGGTCTCATAGAGGGGGTTGAAGGATTGGGCTATATAGATTTGTCAGTGAAATATGAGTAACTGACATGAAATGTAGTAAAATGCATAGGAGGAAAAGGGAAGATGTGAATAAGAAAGAGCTAGGCTTGGCTAAATTTGAATGTGGGAAATCAAAAAAGAAGTCTCAGAGGCAGGCTAGACATTCATACTATCCTATGAGGAAGTTTGAATTCTTAGAAAATGGTAGATGAACATATTTTAATTGTATACTAAACTTAAATATATGGGCTGTGAAGGTGAATTAGAACAGGCAAGTCCCAGACAAGGTATTAGGAATGCCTTATGCTCAACCCACCCCACTCCACACCCCTGGAAAAAAACAAAAACAAAAACAACCAAAACCTTGTATCAGGATAAGGAAACAAAAGTAAATTTAGTTGCTATGGTTTGGAAAATAGTTACCCGATTGTAGGCTTAAAAGCCTTATCTTCCCTTGTTTCTTTTACTAGTAAAAGCAGTCTCTCCCTACCAGGGCAGAATGACCTATTAACCTGGACCTACTTCCACATTCCACACTGATAGTGCTAGATAGATTTAGGACCAAACACAATTGCCACAACTTAGACACCCCCATGCTGCCAGAGCCCTTCCTGGCCTTTATTATTATTTTACTCAGTGTCCACTTTACAGCCTCACCAAAAATATGACACTAAGTGTCCTACCCCATACTCCCCATTGCATGAACTGAATACTACTAAAGGCTGAAAACTCTACCAAACCATTCCTACACCAGCCCTATTTCTACCCTTCTAATATCTTTAATTATTCTAAAAGGAATAGTGAGGGAGAATCTTCACTGAACTTAGACTCTTTGGAGCTGAGTTTGAATGTTGGTTCTGGCACTTACCTGTGTGACCTTGGACAAGTCAGTTAACCTTTTTGGGCCTCATCTGTCTCATCCATAAAATGAGGGGGTTGGACTAGATGATCTCTAAGAGCCTTTTCAGATCCCAGATGTATGAAATTAACTGGTCTTATTAGTTGATACAGCAGTGATCAGAATAATGGAAGTGATGTACCTATTTCTGCTCTAATTTGATTAATAAAACCTATAAAATCTTCTCCTCTACTTCCACTTTCCCTTTCTCCTCTTCAATTTCCTCTTCCTCATATTCCTATGGGGCCCAGTCTCTTGGGGTGCAGGAAGTTTCTGTAATCCAATCAGTGTTGATAATATTCAAAGAAGGGCAATGTTTGGGGGCTGGGAGAAAGGGAATGTTATATATGTGTGGTGTATGCATGGACAGCATTAGTTTGCTAGGATGGTGTCTGCCATGTGATTAACACTAGGGATCTTTTTCTGGGAAACTGAAGGACAGGAATATGATTTTTCTGTGTTGTCCTATTACATGTTTGGAACTTGAGTGTTTTCTGAACTTGAAAGCACCAATGATATGTAGCATCTGAGTTAAGTTGTGAGCCATTCTGTCCCAGCTCCCAAGGCCAACATGATTAGGGAGAATTATGTCTGAAGATGTAGGGGAAATGTTAATTTTTACTATATAATTGGAATAAAAGCTAATCCTATTGAAATGGGTAAATGGAACAAAAAAGCCAAACACTGTCCCACCTCAGTGGAGGAAGGGAACATAGCAAGTGAGGGCTCAAGCTGATGGCAGAGAAGAGACCCTCCCTATGACTTCAAAGTCGATGAGAAACATGTTGGGGCAGGCTGGGGAATAAAAAGTAATAGGTCTGGCTTTGAGAGAGTGGGGCCAGACTCAACCATGTTACAGAAGCATGGATCTTCTGGGTATCCATTTATAGGTTTTAAAAGGACATGCAAAGTCTTTTACTAATATTATCCAGTCACAATCTCTTTGGTATTCATGCTAATGATGTGATTTTAGAGTCAACAAAGACATGTTAATTATGTTGTATTCCCTCTTACTCTGCTTGCAGACTGACAAGATTGGAATGTTGTCTCCCTCGTCAGAATTTGAGCTCATTGGTGTGTGTGTGTGTGTGTGTGTGTGTGTGTGCTCTTTTTCCCTTTTGTTGTGTTCCTGGGGCTTAGCACAATACCTGTCACATAAGAGGTGCTTAGTAAATGCATGTTGATGACTTTGGGTGGCCTGCATATCCAAAGGGAATCATGTGGTGGCAAATAGTAGTAGCTACTCTGGTGAGGAGGAAAGGGTTTATGTACCACCATAGATGAATATATTAACCCTTCATGATTACAGGAAAAGCCCAGAGAACAGCCATTTTGGAGAAAACCTCTTAAGGAATCCATAGGGTAATGATTTGATTCTTAATGAAGCCAGAGAAAGCTATCCTCTTCTTCCATATTCCCAACACCTGGGAAATATAATGCTAGTTTTTATATAAGAAAAATTCAAAGTAGTTAAAAAAAAGTCATCATAAGGATGAGGGTAAGATATAAGTCATTTTATTGATTTATAAAAGTCAATTCAATGAAATTAAAATCAAAGAATGTCAGTGAGGACTTGGGGGGAAACAGGTAATATAGGAGACAGGGAAGGAAAATGGCAGAAGATGTAAGGGGAAAAATGTATATATATAATATACATTTTATATATATATATAATATATATATATATACCTATGCCAGTATATTATTTAATAAAAACTATTGACTTTACAGGAATCACAGACAGTGTGGTGGAGTGGAAAGAAAGCCAGCCTCTGATTCTTAAAGACCTAGGTTCAAGTTCTTTCTCTGACATACTGGCTAGTGTGACCTGAGTGAAGTCACATAAGCCCCCAATGCCCCAAACTCAGAGATTATAAACTGCAGAGCAGGTGAATTATTAGATAGTTTTGTCATATGGAGTTTCCTATAATAATGACATCATGGGGGCAAAGACAAAGTACAATTTCACTTAACTTGAACTACCATAAACTGAAAGAGTTGGTTTGAGGTCAAGTGAACAATTTTCAAAGTTCAGATTTTGCAATCCATTAGATTGTAATCTCTTTGAGGATGGGGACTGTCTTTTACTTCTTTTTTGTATTCCCAACACTTAGCACAGTACCTGGAACATAGTAACATGCTTGATAAATGTTTATTGATTGGCTGACTGAATTTTGTCTTAAGACTGCCTTTGAATTCACAATTCACAGATAGATCTCTGTCTCTGTCTCTCTCTCTCTCTCTAGACAAGATATGATATGATATGTTAGCAAACAATTAGTGATGTAAAAATAGCTTCTAGTGCAGTAAACATTTGCAAGAATTTTCAAAACTTTTTAATGGAAAACTCAGGAAGGGGAATTTTCACGTAATAACAAAGTGTCCTATTGTTGTTGAATAACCTGATTCACAACTATTTTAATCATTAAAGCCAAAAATTTGGAAGAATAGCTGTGAACTTTCAGATGTCCTTTTTTCTCATTGCTTTCTTATTAATGTTAAAAAAATAAAGTCCACTGTCTCAAAATCTTGGTATTAAACGTACTTGGAAGGTTAAGTTCAATGCTAAAGTATGCTATGTCTACTCTGGCTATGTACATGGTAGAATGGGGTATTGGTAGAAGGAGTTCACTCCTCCTGAAGTTCCCTACATCAGTGGAATCTTAGAAACAGTCCCTATCACTATCCTATGATAAAATGAACACCACATTTTAGATCAAGGTATGCCAGATATTAAATTATGAATCTCTTAGTTGAAACACAATTAGAAATTTTATCATTTCACTGAACAAGGCATTTCTTAGCATGCGTCATATTTGAAAGATAACCCTTTCTATATCAAATAGTATTATTGAACGCTATACCTATCCTGGTATTCCATTGCTTCCTTTCACTACACTGTCACATTCCATACAGCCATCCACCACAACTATCTTCTTACCTTTTGTTGTACTCACCTGACCATACCTCCAGATGCCAATCTTTGGGAGAGTTAATCCACTAGTTTTCAAACTTCCACCCCGGGACTGAACTGTCCTAAATGGTGAGTGAGAGAGCCTATTATAGCAAACTGATACTATATAAGCTGTGCATTACATCCCTTCTTCTTGTTCCTCCTCAACTTTCCACCTGTTGCTCTGGGAATAATAATAGAATCAATGCTATATTTTTTTTTCTGGAAAGGTCATGTCAATCAACTGCCCTATGGATACTAATCAATTCTTTGACATTCCAAAATAAAATGCTCTTTCCTTGTCAGCTATCCCTTATATTTATTGTCTATCTTTATTAGAACATAAGCTTCTTAAGGGCAAGAACTGTCTCAATTTTTAATATGTATCCATAATGCTTAGCATAATGCCTGACATATCATAATCACTTTTCCATTCATTCATTCCTCTCCTAACTCCCCCAACTCTGTCTCATTATTTAACATCAATCATTCCTAAAATGGATTTAAAATAATAATTGAAGGGAAAAAAGAATCTCCACAGCCCCATGCCAAATTTTACACACACACACAAACACACACACACACACACACACACACACATATACACACGGAGAAAGAGAGAGAGAGACAGACACCTTTCTCTATTCAGTGATAATGTTTTTTTTTTTTATTTTTTTTTTAATTTTTAGGCAGTTAGGGTTAAGTGACTTCCCCAGGGTCACACAGTTAGTGTCAAGTGTTTGATCTGAGTCCAGATTTGAACTCAGGTCCTCCTGACTTCAGGGCCGATGCTCTATCCACTGCACCACCTACCTGCCCTGATAATGTTTTTCTTCAGATGACCATTCCCCCATTTCTCATAATTCTATGTGTAATTAGGTCCTAGGTTATGAATCATATGAGGTTAAATTTAGAGCTAGAATAAAGGGAAGAAAGTTATAAACATTAATATAGCAAATATTATGTTCCAGGTATTATATTAGGCACTTCACAAATATTGTAATATTTATTAAAAAATTGTAAACAAATATTACAAATATAAATTTGGAACAAATATTCATTTGATCCTTGAAAAAACTTTGTGGGGTAGGTACTGTTATTATCTTCATTTTATAGCTGGGGAAACTGAGGTAGTCAGAGGTTAAATGGCTTGCCCATGATCACACAGTTAGTAAATGGCTCAGGGTGGAATTGAATTCTGGTCTTCCTAACTCCAGGTCCAATACTCTATCTACTTTTCGACCCTTAGTTTTCTTTTTTTCCCTTTTGTTTTATGGATGAGAAAGCTGAGGCCTAGAGTGGTGAACAATGGGTAGAGTAGTAGCCATGAAGTCAGGATGACCTGAGCTAAAATCTTGCCTCATATATTTACTGTGACTGTAAGCCAAGTCTCAGCTACTCTCAGTCTCAGTTTCCCCAGCTGTAAAAAAGAAATAACAGGAGCAACCCATCTCACCAAGTTGTTGCAAAGATCAAATGAAATCATTCATGTAAAGTGCTTCAAAACCTTGAGGTACATATAAGTGTCATTTATTATTATTATTTATTATTGCCAAAGATTACATGAGTAGTCAGTGGCATAAGTGATATTCAAGCTCCTCTCTCTGAATCAAGTGCCCCTTCATTGCAGCGCACTGCATAATGACACCCCAGCACAATTTGATTCATGCTTTAAAATTGCCCATTATAGTTTGTAAATGTGATGGAAATGACTATTAAATTGAGTTGTATTTCAGTAACTTGAAAAAAATGGTTTGTAAAGGTCTCAGAAATATTATTGTAACTGACATTAATTTGCAAAAATACACATTTCTTGCAAACTAAAAATAGTGTTGCCAAGCAACTATTTAAAATACAAGAATATCACTAGATGAAATTAAAATACCTATCCAGTCTAAAAACATATGAAGGTTTACTCTATCCCAGCAACTTGGAAGTAATTTCTCCTGGCCCATTTTGAAATCATCAAGTAGGAATCATTAGAGAGGTCATTCAAATCTTGAATTACAGGGAAGCTAGGTGACATTGGGGCAGCTAGGTGGCATAGTTGATAGAACACTGGTCCTGGAGTCAGGAGGACCTGAGTTCAAATGTGGCCTCAGACACATAACACTCACTAGCTGTGACCATGGGCAAGTCACTTAACCCCATTGCCTAGCCAAAAAAAACACAAAAAAAAACCCAAAAAAAAAACAAAAGAAGAAGAAATCTTGAATTACCTAAAATGCTTTCTTTTTCCCCCCTATGAATAGGATTTGAAGACATTGGAACAATGTGTGAAGCAATGCCAATTGTGTTTAATTATTCATTAATCTTCTGAGTCAATATTAGTATTCTGCAGGACTCTGGAGTAATATTGAACCTCTGTGGTGTTGGTGATGTTTCCAGTACTAGTTTGTTCTTTGCAGCATATGCCTTTGTACACAGACCCTTTCCCTTAGGGAAAGGGGAATATTGGCAGAGCAGCAGACATGGTAATCGTGTTGAAGGCACGCAACAAATGATGAGGTTCTCTAGTGGGATACTGAAAGAAAGCAGGAACGGGATTTAATTACAGTCTGCAATTCTACAAACTGTGGAGAGGGAAAAACCTTGACTCTCTGCTTGGCATTAATCTATGAGTCATTATTAACTTTCCAACAGCCTTTCAATGATACAAAAGATAAAGTTTCACATAAAAGGAGCCACGGATTCTGGTTTGGTGATTCCAGATACACTAACTGCTATATAAAATAAAATGTCACCTGAGAAATATTGGAGGCCATTATGCAACCCAGAAATAGATGTTTTCACTTCTCTTTATTTGGAACTACTACATTACAAATGCCTATTGAAGGAATGCAAAAGAGAGAATTGTTTATACTTCATTTAAACTGTAAAAAAAAAGAAGGTGAGACTGTTGTAAAAGTTAGAAATTGAGTCTTCTCCTTTGGGAAGGGAGAAACTCAGATTAAATCCTTGATTAATTATTGCAAATAACCATCTTCATGCTAAATTTAAAAATTCTGGCAAAAGTACCAGAGCAACATTTCCAATAAAACTTTGATGGGATGAAGTTTTCCAAAGGCTTATTAGGTTCAAATCTTTTTTGCAAACAATTTATCATCTAAAGCAATGTGGGAGGATTAGGGCTCAGCTGTCATAGACAATAACAGATGCAGATTTGGAAGCATTGTCATGTACATAATGGTTTCTACATAAAATTATAAAAGTATGAATCATAAAAGACAAAAGAATATGTTCAACTTTATATTCCCATGATGATCTCTCCATATTTTTTAGATTCTGGAATTCTCCTTAACTTGGATCCAGTAGTAACTTATCACTCTAAATCATCTAACAAATCACTGGAAGCTAAAAAAGAAGGCCCTAGGGGAAGATTTCCTACTGCCATAATCTTTTTTAATTGGCTATGAATGGTTGACCCATGGTTGGTCAAAATATTCATCTCAATTAACTTTACCATTTTCTCAGAATGAAACCAAAACATAATCTATTGGATTTTATTTTTAATTAAAGGAAAATTTCTATCTCTTCTAATTACACATCTATTATTCTGCTAGACTTTCCCTCAAGTCTATGCCAACTGCCTAGTCAACAAATTGAAAGAATCTTTCTCACACTCTAATGAAAACACCAGTAAAATACATAAATGTATCATAGCAAAATACTTATATGTAGTGGTAAATGGTTTGTGTGTTTTTCATTCACTATCTCATTTGATCCTTGTGATACCCCTATATACCACTTCCTGCTCATGTTCCTCCTTAGAAATTTGCTACAGCCTAGTTGTCTATTGATACATCAACAACTTTGAATCTTTTGAAGTTATGGAAAACTAAGATTAGCAACAATATGTAGAAACATTTAACAAAAATATTTATATGTATGTGGGTAGGGGGGCAGGGTGGAGTGGATGCACCTACACATCACAGAAACTACTGTGTAATTTCCTAAAAACAATCCGAGATTGGCCACCCACATTTGCCGGAAAATTGTCTCTTTTGACTCATCATGATGTGAGGTTGACCTTTGGTTCACAATGTCTATATGACAGTAGAAACATAAACTAGAATAACTTCTAAGAAACTGAAAAGGCATCAAGTCTCCATTCTGGTGTGTTCTACCCAGTGTTAACTGACAATAATTGGTTCTTTGGTTCCATTTTAGTAATTAACTACTATTAGATTTTAAAAATGAATATTTATTGTGAAGATATAGGAAGATCATACACACAAACTCCCTCCCTCACACACACACACACACACACACACACACACACACACACACACACCAATGCACACATATACTACCAGGATTAAATTTCTTCCATACTATTTTTTCCTTACTGTATGGCTTCTGGCAAATCCCAGCTTGGACTCCAGCTCTTAGACTTCTAAGAATACTCTCTTCTGACCTTTCAGAGCTCACAAGGTGTAATCATGTCCAATATCCTTTACCAGAAGCAGGTAAAAATAGACACATAAGAGATAGAAACAATAGCAGGTACATATGTTTTCAGTTTCATGATCCTGGCAGAGAAAAAAAAAATGATTTTATACCTCTCTCCACCCCTAGGCCTTAGTCCTTGCCATCCCCAATGTCAGCAACTCTGTGAAGAACTACAGAAAAGGGAATAGCCATGGCTGATTAATTCCCAGTTCTTGGTATTGGGCCATTCAACATTCTGTCTCCTTTTTACACAGTTAGCATATGGAATCTAGCTCTAGAATTTAAGCATGTGCTCAAAATGGGGAAAAGGGTATTTCTATAATGTGTTATCATGCCTTTGCAGAATCACCCCCAGCCTCTTCCATATAGGGGATCATATTAACCCTGACCATTTTAATTTTTTAAAAAATTTTTATTTGGTATTTTCTTTTTCCCCAGTTACATGTAAAAACAATTGTAATATTCATTTTTAGAGCTATGAGTTCCAAATTCTCTCCCTTCCTTCCTCCCCACACCCCCTCACTGAGAAGGCAAATAATTCAATACAGATTATACATGTGCAGTCATGCAAAACACTTATGTAATAGGCCTGTTGTAAAAGACTAACTATATTTCCCTCCATCCTATCTTGCCACCCATTTATTCTATTCTCTCTCTCCTTTCACCTGTCCCTCTTCAAAAGTGTTTTGTTTCTGACTACCCCCTCCCCCAATCTGCCCTCCCTTCTATCACCCCCCTTTCTCTTATCACCATTCTCCCTACTTTCCTATAGGGTAAGATAGATTTCCAAACCAGATTGAGTGTGTATATTATTCCTTCCTTAAGCCAAATCTGATGAGAATAAGGTTCCCTCATTCCCTCTAACCTCTCTTCTCTTCCCCTCCATTGTAAAAGCTTTTTCTTGTCTCTTTTATATGAGATAAATTAACCCATTCTATCTCTTCCTTCCTCCTTCTGCTACTACATTTCTCTCTTACTCCTTAATTTTATTTTTTGATATCATCCCTTCATCTTCAATTCACCCTGTGCCCTCTGTCTATATATATTTCCTCCAACTACCCTAATAATAAGAAAAGTCTCATGAGTTACAAATATCATCTTTCCATGTAGGAATAATAAACAGTTTAATTTATGTCCTTTATGATTTCTCTTTCCTGTTTCCCTTTTCATGCTTCTCTTGAATCTTATATTTGAAAGTCAGATTTTCTATTTAGCTCTCGTCTTTTCACAAAAATGCATGAAATTGCTCTATCTCATTGAATGTCAACTTTCCCTCCTCATGGATCATACTCAGTTTTGCTGGGTAGGTGATTCTTAGTTTTAATCAAAGCTCCTTTGACCCCTGGAATATCATATTCCAAGTCCTCTGAGCCTTTAATTTAGAAGCTGCTAAATCCTGTGTTATTCTGATTGTGGCTCCATGATACTTGAATTATTTCTTCCTGGCTGCTTGCAGTATTTCCTCCTTGACTTGGGAATTCTTAAATTTGGCTACATTATTCCTGGGAGTTTTTGTGTTGAGATCTCTTTCAAGAGGTGATCAGTGAGTCTTCCAATTTCTATTTTACCCTCTTGTTCTAGAATATTATTGTAGTTTTCCTTGATAATTTCTTTTTTTTCTTTTTCTTTGCTTCTTTTCTTTTTTTCTTATTTTGGTGAGGCAATCGGGGTTAAGTGACTTGCCCAAGGTCACACAGTTAGTATGTGTCAAGTGTTTGGTCTGAGGCTGGATTTGAACTCAGGTCCTAAAGAATTCAGGGCCAGTGCTCTATCCACTGCGCCACTGAGCTGCCCCGATAATTTCTTAGAAGATGATGTCTAGGCTCCTTTTTTGGATCATGACTTTGAGGTAGTACAATAATTCTTAAATTATCTCTCCTGATCTTTTTTTCCAGGTCAGTTGTTTTTTCAATGAGATATTTAACATTGTCTTCTCTTTTTTTCATTCTTTTGGTTGTGTTTTATAATTTCTTGATTTCTCATAGAGTCATTAGCTTCCATTTGCTCCATTCTACTTTTTAAGGAATTATTTTCTTCAGTGAGCTTTTGGACCTCTTTTTCCATTTGGCCAATTCTGCTTGTTAAGGCATTTGTCTCCTCATTGTCTTCTTGGACTTCTTTTGCCATTTGGTCTAGTCTATTTTTTAAGGTGTTATTTTCTTCAGTATTTTTTGAGTCTTCTTTACCAAGTTGTTGACTCATTTTTCACAATTTTCTTGCCTCACTCTTATATCTCTTCCCAATTTTTCCTCCACTTCTCATACTTGATTTTCAACATCCTTTATGAGCTCTTCCATGGACTTAGACTAATTCATATTTTTTCTTAGATACTTCAGTTGTAGGAGCTTTGACTTTGTTTTCTTCTGAGTGTGTGTTTTGATCTTCCTTGTCACCAAAGTTAGTTTCTACAGTCAGAGTTTATTTTTCCTCTCCTTTGCTTATTTTCCCATCCTATTACTTGACTTTTGTTTTGTTCTTTGTTAAGGTAGGGCTTTGCTTTCAAAGAGGAGGGGTAACTGTTCCAAGCTTCAGGGGTTTTGTGCAGCTATTATCAGAGATTCTTCTAGGGACCTGTAAGTTTTCAGTTCTTCCAAGGTGGTATGACCTAAGAAGAGATGTTTACTACTTTCCTGGCCTATGCTGTGGTCTGTGACGGACCACGAGCACTCCTTTCTGCCTTGGAACTGTGAAGAATATCCCCTCTCCCCTGCTGCCACAAGCTCTGCTATGCTAGGGCTCCTCCTTGTACCAGGAGTGCACCCTGGACCGTGACCTAAATCCAAGTATGGGCAAAGTATCAGAATTCTGCCTCAGTGATAGCAAAGAGACCCCTGTAATCTCTTTCTGACCAGTTGTTGATCCCCTTACTGTCTGTAGGCCAAGAGCTCCAGAAGCAGTCACTGCTGATTCAGTCACTCCCAAACTCTGCTCATGGTTTGCAGGGGCTTGGGCCATGCAGGCATGGCCTGTGCTGAATTACACTTCTCTCTCACCCAGGTATGAGAGACCTTTCCTGTGGACCTTCCAGGTTGTCTTCAGCCGAAAATTTGTTTCTGCCTTTTTGTGGGTTCTGCTGTAGTATTTGTTTAGAGTAATTTTTTAAAGGCATTTGGAGAGTTTTAGGGGAGAGCTTAGGTGAGTTCTTACCTTTACTCTGCCATATTGGCTCCCCCCTGAACCCTGATCATTTAAAAAAAATAAAATAGATTATTATTTCATTAAATATTTCACAGTTCCATGTAAAAAAAAATAAATCTCTTTTGAAAATTATCAGTTTAAAATTTCCTCCCTCCCTCCCAACCCTGCCCCCTCCTCTAAAGGAAGCAAGTAATTTGATATCAATTATATATGTAAAGTCATGTAGAACATATTTCTATATTAGCCATGTTGTGAAAGAAAACTGGTAAAATAAAACAAGAAAAATAGAGGGTTTTTTTTTAAATAGTATGCTTCCATCTGCATTCAGAGTTCATCATTTCCCAGTCTAGAAGTCAACAGGAATTTTCATCATGGATCCTTTCAAATTGCTTTAATCAGAATAGCTAAGTCTTTTACTGTTGGTGGTATGTACAGTATGGCTGTTTACTATAGACAATGTTCTCCTGGTCTTGCACACTTCACTTTGCATAAGTTTACATAAGTCTTCCCGGATTTTTCTGAAAGCATTCTGCTCATAATTTCTTTTTTAATATTAATTAATTAACTAATTTTTAGTTTTCAACATTCACTTTTATAAGACTTTGAGTTCTAAATTCCTCCCTCCATAAGACTGCATGCAATCTGATATAGATTATACATGTACAATCATATTAAAAGTATTTTCACATTCATCATGTCGCAAAAGAAGAATCAGAACGAAAGGGAAAAAACCATGAGAAAGAAAAAAAAGAAAAATCAACAAAAAAGGTTAAATAGTATGCTTTGATCTGTATTCAGACTCCATAGTTCTTTCTCTGGATGTGGATAGAATTTTCCATCATTAGTGTTTTTGGAATTGTGTTAGATCATTGCATTGCTGAGAAGAGCTAAATCTATCAAAGTTGGTCATCATACGATGTTGCTGTTACTGTGTACAGTGTTCTGATTCTTCTCACTTGACTCTGCAACAGTTAATGCAAGTCTTTCCAGGTTTTTCTGAAATCTGTCTCATCATTTCTTATGAAACGATAGTATTCCTCTACATTCATATACCACAACTTGTTCAGTCATTCCCCAAATGATGGGCATCCTTTCAATTTCCAATTCTTTGCCACCACAAAAAGAGCTGCTATAAATATTTTTGTACACATCTGTCCTTCCCCCTTTTTTTATGATCTCTATGGGATACAGACCTAGTAGTGGCATTCTAGGTACACATAGTTCTATAGCCTTTTGAGCATAGCTACAAATTTCTCTCCAGAATGGTTAGATCAGTTCACAATTCCACCAATGATGCATTCATGTTACAATTTTCCTACATCTCCAACGTTTATCATTTTCCTGTTTTGTCATGTTAACCAATCTGATAGGTGGGATGTGGTACCTTAGAGTTGTTTTAATTTGCATTTCTCTAATCAATTGTGATTTAACTGCTCATTTCTTATAGCACAAAAATATTCTTTTTTATTTGTATTCATTATTTTAAACTTTAAAAATAAGAAAAAATCTTAAATACTAAAACTAAAATAATACAAAATAAGAAAAGCAAAAATAAGCACTGTCATGTGCATAGCAGAACATGAGAGGGAATTAAAAATACATAGCAATAAATTACCATTTCAAGAAAGCTTATATAAATACTACACATTGTGTTGAAAACATGATCAAAGAAAGAAAATTATTTTCATGATTACTGTTTTGTAATATAGTTTGAAATCTGATACTACTAGGCTGCCTCACTTCCCCTTTTTTATTGATTCCCTTAATATATTTGACTTTTTATTCTTCCAGATGAATATTTGTTGTTATTTTTTTCTAGCCTTCTGAAATATCATATTCCAAGCCTTCTCCTCTTTTAAAACAGTAGATGCTAAATTTTGTGTGATCCTGACTATGGCTCCCTATTGTAATGGTTTCTTCTGGCTGCTTGAAGTATTTCCTCTTTGACCTAGGATGTTGGAATTTGGCTATAATATTCCTGGGAGTTTTAATTTTGAGATTGGTGATCCCAAGTAGTGACTTGCCATTTTTTTTCAATTTCCATTTTGCCCTCTGAATCTAGTATATCAGGGCAGTTTCCCTTGATAATTTTTTGAAATTATGAGATCTAGGTTCTTTGATTGTGGTCTTCAGGTACTCCAATAATTCTTAAATGCTCTCTCTTCAGACTGTTTTCCAGATCAGTTCTGTTTTTTTCTTCCAATGAGATATTTCACATTTTGACATTCATTCATTCTTTACTTTATTTGTTTCTTGATGTTTCATGGAGTTATTAGTTTTCACTTGCCCAATTCTAATTTTTAAGCAATTATTTTCTTCAGTGAACTTTTATCTCTTTTTTCTTTGATCAATTCTACCTTTTAGAGAGTTTTTTCATCAGTTAATTTCATATGTCTTTTTCCATTAGTCAAATTCTGTTCTTTATTTTATTTTTTATTAATTCATTTTGATTTATCACCAATCACTTCCATATGCTTTTGAGTTTAAAATTTTTCTCCCCCTTCCTCCCTATGACCCTTCCCAAGATGGTGCACAATCTGATATAGGCTATACATATACATTCCTATTAAATATATTTTCACATTACTGATGTTGTAAGTAAAAATTAGAAACAATAGGAGGAACCACCAGAAACAGGAAACAAAACTCAACAGAAGAGAAAAAAAATAGTAATTCAACTTCCATCGTTCTTTCTTTGGATGTGGATAGCATTTTCCACCACAAGGCCTCTGGAGATATCTTAGATCCTTGTATTGCCAGGAAGGGTTAGGTTTGTCAATATTAGTCATCACACAACTTGGCTGTTATTGTGTACAACATCATCTTGGTTCTAC
The DNA here is from genome assembly GCF_900497805.2 of Vombatus ursinus. Taxonomy (NCBI): domain Eukaryota; kingdom Metazoa; phylum Chordata; class Mammalia; order Diprotodontia; family Vombatidae; genus Vombatus; species Vombatus ursinus. The sequence continues at coordinate 1,332,430 of NW_020950566.1, read as the reverse complement.
TCACTTCACTCAGTATCAGATGATGCAAGTCTTTCCAGGTTTTTCTTAAGTCAGCCTGTTCATCATTTCTTATAGCACAATAGTATTCCATCACATTCATATACCACAATTTGCTCACCCATTCCCCAATTGATGGGCACCCACTCAATTTCCAACTCTTTGCCACCACAAAAAGAACTGCTATAAATGTTTTTATACATGTGGGTCCTTTTCCCATTTGTGTGGTCTCTTTGGGATATAGCCCTAGAAGTGTTATTGCTGGGTGAAATTGCACGTTTTGATAGCCCTTTGGGCATAGTTCCAAATTACTCTCCAAAATGGTTGGATCATTTCACAACTCCACCAACAATGCATTAGTGTTCCAATTTTCCCACATCTTCTCCAACATTTATCATTTTCCTGTTTTGTCATGTTGGCCTATCTGATAGGTATGATGTGGTACCTCAGAGTTGTTTTGATTTGCATTTCTCTAATCAATAGTGATTTAGAGTATTTTTTCATATGACTATAGATGACTTTAATTTCTTCATCTAAGAACTATCTATTCATATCCTTTGACCATTTATTAATTGGGGAATGACTTGTATTCTTATAAATTTGACTTAATTCTCCATATATTTTAGAAATGAGGCCCTTATCAGAGAGACTGGTTGTAAAAATTCTTTCCCAATTTTCTACCTTCCTTCTACTCTTAGTTTCATTGGCTTTTTTTGTGCAAAAACTTTTTAATTAATGTAATCAAAATTATTCATTTTGCTTTTTGTAATGTTCTCTATCTCCTGTTCGGTCATGAATTCTTCGGGTCTCCATAGATCTGACAAGTGAACTATTCCTTGCTCTCCCAGTTTGCTTATAGTATCAGCCTTTATATCTAAATCATGAACTCATTTGGACTTTATTTTGGTATATGGTGTTAGATTTTGGTCTATGCCTAGTTTCTGCCATACTCTTTTCCAGTTTTCCCAGCAGTTTTTTTCAAAGAGTGGGTTCTTATCCCAGAAGCTGGGGTCTTTGGATTTATCAAATAATAGATTACTATAGTCATTGACTACAGTGTCTTGCATATTTAACCTATTCCACCGATCCACCACTCTACTTCTTAGCCAGTATCAAGCAGTTTTGATGATTGCTGCTTTATAATACAATTTAAGATCTGAAATGGCTAGGCCACCTTCCCCTGCATTTCTTTTCATTAGTTCTCTTGATATTCTGGACTTTTTGTTCTCCCAAGTGAATTTTGTTATTATTTTTTCTAACTCTATAAAAATTTTATTGGTAGTTTGATTGGTATGGCACTGAATAAGTAAATTAGCTTAGGTAGCATTGTCATTTTTATTCTATTAGCTCAAGCTACCCATGAGCAACTGATGTTTTTCCAATTATTTAGATCTGATTTTATTTGCATGAAAAGTGTTTTGTAATTGTGTTCATAGAGTTCCTGGGTTTGTTTCAAGAGGTAGACTCCTAAATATTTTATAATGTCTACAGTAAGTTTAAATGGAATTTCTCTTTCTATCTCTTGCTGTTGGGCTTTGTTGGTAATATATAGAAATGCCAATGATTTATATGAGTTTATTTTATAGCCTACAACTTTGCTAAAGTTGTTTATTATTTCAAGTAGTTTTTTACTTGATTCTCTAGGATTCTCTAAGTGTAACATCATGTCATCTACAAAGAGTGATAGCTTTGTTTCTTCTTTGCCTATTTTAAAACTTTCAATGTCTTTTTCTTCTCTTATTGCTAAAGCTAACGTTTCTAGCACAATGTTGAATAACAGTGGTTATAATGGACATCCTTGTTTCATCCTCAATCTTATTGGAGGCCAATTGTATTTTTAAGGGATTTGTTTTCTTCAGAGTACTTTCTTTCCAGTTGACCAAATGTGTTTTTTAGGGACTTGTTTTCTTCAGTGTACTTTTTTTCCAGTTGGCCAATTGTATTTTTTAAGGACTCCTCTACCCCTCTCATTTTTATATTAAAATCCTTCTTGAGCTCTTCTAAGAAGGTTTTTGTGCTTCAGACCAGTTCATACTCCCTTTTGAGGTTGCAGATGTGGGTTTGTTGACAATGTTGTCCTCTTTAGAATTTCTGTCTTGATCTTCACTCTTCTCATAATATGAATCTATGGTACGTTTCTTTTTTACTCATGGTGTTTATTTATTCCCTGGCCTTTAAAAAGATTAAGCTCTCCTGCTGGGGAGCAGAGGGCACTTACCCAAGCTTCTTGTGTTGGGAGCCTAGGTAGGTCTTGGTCACTGGCTTTGTGTGCTGGGGCCTCTTTTGTTGGCAATTGGAGGCTGTAGGGTTCTGGCAGCTTACCTGGTGTTGGGTTGGAATCACCAAGGCTGGAACTTTCAGGCAAGTCTAGGTTGCCTGCTTTTCCTTTCCTTTAGCTTCCTTCAGCTCCTTTTAGATGGATGTTGCAGGGTGTTTATCTGGCTCGGGCCCTTGGTAGTGCTGCTTCCCTTAGTTTTGTTGAGGCACTGGGAGACCCATTTGCTGTGGAATGCTGAGGCACCAGGATCTCCTCCTTGTGTGCTAAAGTGGGGCTTTCTGCTCGTTGGCTGGGCGCCTCCCATTCCGTACTGCTCCCCTTCCCCCAGGGCAAGAGTGTTTTTTTCCCATTAATCCCTCAAGCTACCTGGGCTACTGCATTGCTGCTCCCTGTCTTTCTTCTGATTCAGCTGTTCCAGGGTTTTTCCTGGGGAAATATTTCCTGGACTTTCAGAGGTTGATAGGTGAGGGTGAGAGTGACTACCTTTTTACTCTGCCATCTTGGCTCCTCGAAGTGGAAAATCACAAATTCTGGTTTTTTTGGAGGCTATTTTCTTCAGCATTTTTGTACCATTTTTTTTATCAAGCTGTTAATTCACTCTTCATAATTTTCTTCCTTTGCTTTCATTTATTTACCTACTTTCTACTCTGCCTCTCCTATTTGATTTTGAAAATCTTTTTTTTAGCTCGTTCCAAGATGATGATGCTGGAGACCAATTCTCATTTTTCTTTGAGGTTTTTCTTATAACTGCTTTGACTTCATTATTGTCTTCTGAATTTGTGTCTTGACTTTACTTAGTCACCATAGTAGATTTTTATGGTCAGATTCTTTTTGTTGTTGTTGTGTTTCTTTGCTCATTTCCCCACCATATTTCTTGATTTTGAGCTTCATGTCAAAATTGGGCTTTATTCCTGACATGGGGCAGGGAGGGTCTCTGTCTTAAGCTTCAGGCTTTTCTGCACTGCTCCTTTAAAAGCTAGCTCTGGGGGTTTGGAAGTTTTCAGTGCTTCCAAAGTGGTGTGATCATTGCTCTCCATGTCTGTACTCTGGTTCTTACCCAAGAAGGGATCCAGATCCTTTGGGATTGGAAGTGATGCTATTCCTCAGGGTCCCTGATCCTTTGTGACCAAAGCAATATTGTTCCTCAGGACTCTTACTTCCTTTTCACTAAAAAGTGCTCCTTTCTGCCCTTGAATTATGACCCAGAAGTAAGTCTAGGCATTCATGTTGCCAAACAGTATCTGGTCTTGCACTCTCTGCTAGCACAGGGTTCCCCTGCATTTTCTTTCTGATAATTTGCCAGCTCCTCTTATTGCCTCTGGCATGAGAGACTCAAACCTTCTTCTGCTTCTGGAGCCATCACCCTATCACACAACTGGTATTTTGTTCATATGGGCTGCAGACCAGCCTCCATCCCCTGTCGTAGATCTCTCTTTCCACACTCCTATATTTTCTTGGGCTGTAAGAATGCCTTACCTTGCCCTTGTGTTGACTCTGTCATGCCTGAATTCAATTTGAGGCATTATTTTAAGGGGTTTTGTAGGGTAATGTTGGGAGAGCTCAGCTGAGTGTTGCTCTATTCTGCCATCTTGGCTCTGCCCTCAGAACTTTGCCCTGATTCTTTTTAATCTCCACTTAGCTATAACATATTTATGTTCTGTGTTTTAATTTATGATGAGAATGGGAATATGAAAATAATTCTCTTTGTCCAAAAATATGTCAACTAATTGGTCATTGTACAAAATTCATACTTTGAGAATGTCAATAGATAAATTCATCTCTATAGATGATCTAAGAATTTTGTGATTCTTACTGTTGTTATTGTTCAATTGTTTTGGATGTGCCAATTCTTTGTGACCCCATTGGAGTTTTCTTGGCAAAGATGCTTGAGTGATTTGCCATTTCCTTCTCCAGCTCATTTTACTTATGAGGAACTAAGGCAAACAGGGTTAAGTAACTTGCCCAGGGTCACACAGCTAGTAAGCGTCTGAGATCAGATTTGAACTCAGAAAGATGAGTCTTTCTGATGCCAGGCCTAGTATTCTATCCACTATACCACCTATCTGCTTGTCATTGTTCTGCCAGGAACAACTTGGAAGTAAAATCAGTTTGCATAAGACTGAGAACTAATTGTGTTGTTTTTGCCTTTCATAAATTTCCAAAAAGCAGTTATTTATCTATTGGCCAATTTATTGATAGATTTTCAATAGTATATTCCCTCCTGAATATATATGTCTCCAACCCTCTTCCACCTAACAAATATGTCCTTTTAATAATGAATTTTAAAAGAGGGTAATAAAGTACCTAGCAAAACTAACATATCATCTGAATTTGACAGCATACACAGTGTTCCACATCCATCTCCCACTATTTCTGCCAAAAAAAGGAGGAAAGTATATATTCTCAATTTTTTTGAGGGGTAAAGGCTTCACAATTATAATTACATACCATTTATTTTTCTTGTTGTTGTTGTTGAAGCCCTTTCCATTTACATGCCTAGAGCAATAGTGTGCATTATTTTCCTAGTTCTGCTTACTTCACTTCAAATCAGTTGTTTGTCTGGATTCATCAAATGCATTATTTCATGCAGTTTAATGATACTCTGTTTTAATCATCTACTATAATTTGTTTAGCTGTTCCTCAATATATTGGAATTTATTTTGTTTCCAGTTTGTTGCTTGCATAGAAAGTGCTGCTGTGAATGATTTGGTGTATAGGAGACATTACATTCTATCTTTGTTTCTTTTAATGTTTATGTTTGCATTAATTTTTCTGGGTTAAATGGTTTGGTCATTCTAATCACTCTCATTCCAAATTACTTTCCATAATGGTTACTCCATTTTACAGCTGTGCCAACAGTTTGTTGCCAACAATGTGCCTCTCTTTCTGTGGCCTTTCTAACATTAACTTCTGCTGTATTGTATAAACTTTGTTGATTTGCTGGGTCTAATATGAAACCTCAGAGTTGCTTGGCATTAATATCATCATCATCTATTAGGGAATGACTCTTGATCTAATGTGTGTTAGTTATCCATATGTCTTAGATAATAGGCTATTGCCAGAGATTTTATCTTGGACATCAGATCCTCATCAGAGTCATGTGGAACAGGAAATATAGTTGTTCTTTTTGGCCTGAAAGATCAAAACCAGAAGCAATGAGTGGAAGACGTAAAGATTCCATTTCAGCCTTTGTATCAGGATGAACAATAACAACAAAACTCCTAACAATTAGAACTGCCCCATAGTGCATTGGGCACTTTCAAGAAATGGTGGGCTCCCTTTCCCTGGAAGTCTTCAAGAAGAGGTTAAATGATCACTGGTCAAGTGTGTTATAGTGGACTTCTTCTCATGTTTGGGTTGGTCTAGATCAAAATGATCAAACACTGTAGATCTCATACAGCCCACAACACTCTGGAGTACAACCTGAACCAGGTTAAAATATAATTGGCATCTATTTAGATATATTTTAAAAATAAATTAAAATACAATAAAACATGAGTAATGCTACATTTTAAATCTAAGTCAGTATGTAGCTTGCAGAGGTCATTATGGATTAGTGGCCCCAATTTCTATTTCAGTTTGACGACCCTGGACGAGGTGAATGCTGAGTTCCCTTCAGGTTCTCAGATTCTACTTTTCTGTGATATTTGATGGATTTTTACTCAATAGCCCATCTTCTGTTACATTGGCAGACTTATATACTATATTACTGAATCCATAGCTGATTCATTTCTCCAACTTGCTAGCATCTGACAGAGCTTTTACTCATTTAACTGAGGGTTGCATGAAAGGATTACTGGGTATATTAACACCTGCTCTGTAAGCCACATAGGTTATCAGGTTGATCACATTTTACACACCTAATGCACACACCCACACTCACCTGTATGTGTGTGTGTGCACGCAATGGAAAGAGATGCATATTATTGACAACATGTGTGTATGTACACAATGCATATGTGTGTGCAAGACATGCATCTAGATATGCAAACATATATAGCTTCATATGTGTTTATGTGTACACTGCATATTTGTATGTCTTCACATGCAGGTTTATTTGGTATATGTAAATATGCATATACACATATAATCTGTATATTCTCACAGATTATAAAGACCTAGAGGAAGAACTCAAGAAAGTTGTTTAATTTTAATTCAGTTGCTAGATGGTAGACCAAGAAATAGATTAGATGTTGTTGATGAGGTCTTGCCTTTAATTACTTTAAACATATTATTTCAACTGTTATCATTATGTATTGTTGTACTAAGCTCTATTTCTCTGTCTCTCTCTGTCTCTCTCTGTCTCTGTCTCTTTCTTTCTCTCCCCTCTTCTCTTCCTCTCTCTTCTCTCCCTCTCCCCCCCTCTTATATATACACATATATATCAGAAAATAATTTTCCTAAATATTATATCAGTTTCTCTCAGAAATGTCTTCAATGATTAAAAATTTAATTTTACACCCTCAGCTTTAATAAATGAAAAATATGAGAGGTCCATTTAACCTGTGTTTCTGTGGAAATAGTCCACTGTGCATTTTCACTTGATAAACAGATTTCTTCCTTTGATTCAGTGTTAAAAAAAAAAAGCTTGCCTCTGATGATAATCTTTTCTGATTTGGAGAACACTGGACTACATGAATTTTCATATAACTAAGTTCCAAAACTTCCAAAGGTATGAGAATTATCTAATCCTTTTGACATTAGCTTTGAGTTAAATCAGTGTTTAATGTAGTAACTAACTTATCTAAGGAGATAGGATCTATTTCTCTGTTCAAGTATTTTTTCTTCTCTTTTCTTTATTGCTGTGATAATAGGTTTAACTTGCTAAGCTCAGATATTGTGTATAAGCCCAATAATCTGTGAAGACTGAAAACAAATTGAAAATGTGAATTATTATTTCTAGGCAAAATAATAACTTGCTTTGAATCCTTTTTGGAGACTGCTACCTAAATAAATGTTGACTTTCAGTTTCTGTGAATGGGTTACCTTAGAAATATACAATTTAACGATAGTGATGAAATCAACTTAAATATCCTAAAACATTTATTTTAAAACAAAAGGGTTAGAAATGTTAGCACTGTTGGTAGAATTGTGAATTGATCCAACCACTCTGGAGAATAATTTGAACTATGCCCCAAAGACTATAAAACTGTTCATACTCTTTCACCCAGCAGTAGGACTACTAGATCTATGTCCTACAGAGATCAAAGAAAAGGGAAAAGAAAATATTTCTACAATAATATTTATAGCAACTCTTTTTTTTTGTGGTGAGAAAGAATTAGAAATTGAGGGGATGCTCATCAAATGGAGAATATCTGAACAAGTTGTGGTATATTATTGTGATGGAATACTATGGTGGGCAGCTAGGTAGTACAATGGATAGAGCATTGGCCCTAGGAGTCAGGAAGACTCCTCTTTGTGAGCTTGAGACTAACCTCAGACACTTACTAGCTGTGTGACCCTGGTTAAGTCACTTAAATTGTTTGCCTCAGTTTCCTCATCTGCCAAATGAGATGCAGAAGGAAATGCCAAACTTTTCCAGAAAAAGAAAAGAATTACTTATCCTTTCTATTTGGAGTTTTGTTATTTTGAGTATTTTGTATTTTTCTAAATAATCCCCTGGTTGGCACAAAACTGTATATATAGCAGATTCTGCTAACTATTTCTAAATTTTCTTTGTAATTTTACTATTCATTTATTTTTTTAAATTTTCTTTTCCTTTCTTTCCTTTATAATAAAGATTCTATAACTCTTACCAATTTTGTCAATCATTTCAAAGAACCAAATTTTAATTATGTCAGTTCCTTTATCAACTTCCGTGTTTTCTCAATTTGTGACTCTCTTCTCTGATTTTCAAAATATCCTCTTTCCTATTTATTTTGTATTCTGATTTTTAAATAGTACAGATCATTAATCCTCTTGTTTTCATATTTTGTTAATGTATATTCTGTGGAACACATTTCCTTTAAGGAATGCCTTAGCGTTCCACCATCCCCCTGCTTCCCACAAGTTTTGTAGTGTTATATAATCCTCATCATAAACTTTCATATAATTATTGTTTTTATGATTTTTTTGACATTTTCATTTTTGAAGATTTCATCATTATGTCTCAATTTGATACTGTATATTTGGTTTGTGGTCCATGTATAAAGTGATACTTGTATTACATTTCATATATATATATGTATATATATGTTTCTGCTTTTTAAAATTTAATTACAATTTTTTCTATAGCTAAACACAATCTATTTTTTCTAATCATACCATATGGTATTGATGTACATGTGTGTGTGATATATATAGAACATAATATATATCACAAATTTTTTTTTGTTGTTCAGTTATTCAGTTGTGTCCAACTCTTAATGACCCCATGGACCATAGCATGCTAATACTGTCCATGGGGTTTTCTTGACAAAAATACTGCAGAGGTTTATCATTTTCTTCTCCAGTCAATTAAGGAAAACAGAGGTTAAGTGATTTGCCCAGTCACACAGCTAGTGTTTTAAGCCACATTTGAACTCAGGTCTTCCTGACTCTAAGCTCAGTGCTCTATCTACTCAGCCACCTAGCTGCCTCTAAATAAAAATATATAATAATCTATAGTATAAGCTATATATATTCTTTATCATTTCTATTTGGAACATATTTTTGAGCTCAATATTCCCCAACTTTTGATTCAGTTTCTTTTGTTTAACTTTCTGTAAGATTTGTCAGTCTCTGAGAAATGGATTTTAAGGTTTCTTACTGTCTTGGGTTAATCACATCTTCACATTTCAGGTAAATTTTCTTTTATATATTTAGATGTTATATCATTTGATACACACACATATATACACATATCATGAATAATAAAAGGATCTTATTCCCCTCCAAGCACACTATGAACCAGTGACACTGGCCTCCTTGCTGTTCCTAACAAAAGATTCGCTCTTTGGACTCTGCATTTATAATTTCTATTCCTTGTGCCTGAAATTCTCTCACTCACTCATCTTGTGGAATCCTTCACTTCCTTCATGTCCCCCCCCCCAAAAAAAAACTGTTCTCTGTGAGAAGCCTTTCCTAACACCCTCTCACCACCCCCAGTTTGGGTTCCCTCCTTCTAATATTATCTCCAATTTACCATGTCTATATATTGTTTGTACATAGTTGGTTTTTTTTAATGTTCTCTTTCCTTTTAGACTGTGAGTTCCTTGAGACCAGGGATTTTTGTTTGTTTTTGTTTTTTTTCTTTATTTGGTTTTCTTTGTATCATCAGTGCTTAGCATGGTAAGCCTAGAACATAGTATGGGGATCATATATGCTTGTTGACTTGACTTAAAAGAGTCTGGACTCCTCATCTTCCCACTTGGATCCTAATAGCACTCCTGGATCAGCTGTAGTAAGTGCCTTCTAAACAAAAAAAAAAATAGATCGGAAGAGATAAAGGAAAAGAATTCAGAGTTGTATAAAGAACCCAACAGAAAAGTTATACTATACCTAAGGGAAATATATTGATGATTCCAGCAAAAAATTTCCATAACCTGTGAGTTATTCCTTTGACAAAAATTGTTGTGTAAGCTCAAATCCACTTTTACCTGGATGTTTTTTGTACTTGTTGTAGAGTTGTCAAAGTCTCTGTACATGCATGTGTTTCTGGGGTAGAAGGTATTTTGTACCAACTACACCATCATAGTAAATACCTATTTTTGAAAACATTATTTCTGGATGAATTGATGTTAACTGGTAATCATGGGGGGCATGCCTATAAGAACTTATGAGCCATTGTACTAGACAAATACCCCAACCCTTTAAGGTATACCAGTAGATCTTAAAGGAGACCTGTCAGTGAACATATGGGTTGGGGTGGGGTTAGAATATCTCTAGAGCACACACTACTATTTCATTGATATATTTTTATTAAACTTTTTCTCTGTGACATTTTTAATGTGTTTTCTTCATTATTACTTTCCACTTCCTAGCTATTCTGAATTTTATTTTCTGCATCCCTTATGGGCTTAAAGTTTTCAAAATACCAGTTTTGAACTCCTGTTTCTAATCCATTTCTATTTTATTGACTTTATATGAAAACTATCCTAACCTTTGGGTTTTTTTCCTCTTTTTGTGTTGGGGGTATGCCTCATTTTTAGTATTATTTGGTAAGTGATGGGAACCAATTTGGGAAACAATCTTAAATTGAAGAATGGTCATATGATAGAAATACTTTTGAGTCCCAAATCCATGGCTCAAATCTGCATCCTATACTTGGCATGATCAGCCTCCTTTCTGATAGCCAAGCTGTATTATCTCTGGCTCTGTGTCTATCCTTTCCCCAACCTGGGTGCCAGGTGCCTCTAGCAATTTACATACCCCTTCTTATGGAACAGGTGCTGCTCATGATAATCTCTCAAACAAGATGGCTTCCAAGTACACAAATTCCTTCCAAAAATTCCATCATAAAGTTCCCATCTTCCACCATAAACACATACCTTTTGTCCTATTGCTGTATTCTTTTAAAGAGACTCCCCTGACTGGGTTGGGGGCCAACTTCCAGGCACTGAAGTCAAATTCTCCACTGTGCCATCTCTCCCATAAACTATCATCTTACTGAGAGACCATTAAACTCACCCTTTCTTCACTGATCCCTCATGTACTTGCTCAGTGTGTCACTCGTTTCTATGTGGCCCACATTCCATTTAACTCTAGCCTACCAAAGACATTGTTTCACCTATAAGCAGTGAGGGGATATACTTCATGTTGGTGCTCAATTTTTCATCCTTTGTTTCTCCTAATTAAGTTCCACTTAAATCTTTATTTCATTTTCTCCTTTTTATTCCTTGATGACACCTCTTTGTACTATTTTTAGCCCGTAGGTCAAATATAGCTAGACCAGAAGAGTGCAGGGTCTTTAAGATTCTACCAAACTAGAAATGCTCCAATACAGGTTTTGTGATGGATTGTACACTCTTCATCCAAGAACAAATCTAGTTAGATGGGAAGAGGCTTAGTACAAGATAATCAGAGAAGGTTAGACACTTGGTAAAGATACATTGGCCCAGAAACTCATGACATGTCCAAGGTATCAGGAAGTTGTGACTGCTTTGTTCATCAAGGGAATATTCAAATCTCTGAAACCTTTGAAATATCCAATTTATATTCAGAACATCTATGGAGGTCAAATTTATTTTCAAGTATATGTTTTTTTTTTTAAATCGCAAAATGGGTATGCCATCACTTGATTGTAGGTTAAGTATTGTATCAACAAATGATTACAGATTCATAGACTTTGGAACAAGAGTCAAATAGACAAATCCATTAGCTCTATGTAGGGATAATTAAATGCAAGCATAAAATGCAACATTAAAAATATTTTCTTTGAAGACCAAGTGACCTTTTAATTACTGTAACAAACATGGTGCCAATTAGAAATACCTGAAATATGTTTAAACTAATTTTGCAAATAATTGTCCTTGCTTTTTAACTAAATTAAGCTTTTGGGGGCAGAGCATTTTTATTATAAATAATTAAGCATAACAGAGCCTTTCCCCTGGATGTAATTTGGCCTACCAGCTCATTTTCTATTATATATCATATATGTCAGCAGTAATTTTTATCGTGAAATGACTCACAGAAAGTTCTTGTGTAGTTGTGTAAATTAACATTAAAGTAGATGTTCACTGTTCACTGACTATTTTGAGGTAGGAGAGGAGATTTCAACAAGATAATTGACTCCAAGCTATCAATTTCAATCAAAGAAATGGTCCTAAAAGTAATAGAGATTGTTCTCAAAGGAACTAGATATTTTTGGCCAAAATTATAAAAAATAAACATTTGAAAAACATTGAGCATAAACAGAATAAGCATTGGGAAGGGGAAAAAACTTTTAGAGAAAAGGTGATTCACCTCTAGAATATAGGGTGCTATTCTGATCACCAGCCATAAGAAAGAATGGAATTGGAGAAGATATAAGAATTTGATAAATTTATGGAGAGGAAGAGTCCATCTACATGTGCAGTTATTACTTCATATAAGGCTATGTTCTCCAGTACTTTTTTTTTTTTAATTTTATCAGCTGGTGTTCTCTTTCCACCGAGAAAAGTCTCAAACCCTTTATGCCTTAGTAATTGCCATTTGCAAGTTGCTATATACCCTTATACACAAATGCACACAATATATGCATGTTTGTATGTATCCATGAATGCATGCAGCCCATGCTCTGGTTTCACACTCCCAATACCCACTGGCAGGTAGAGCCTCAGAATGTGGTTGATTACTTCTCTCCCTAGGATTCTGGAGATACCTGGAGGGGTTGGAGATGTTTTTTCTATTGCTATCATCCAATAGCCTCCACATAATGTATCCCCCACCCCAGGTAATATTTCCATAATATCAAATCAGTAATTACGATTTACTGTATCTTTGGCTGGCTTATCATTACTTATCATTAACTTTGTAATATCAATTAGCTTTTATGAAGGAATTTTTACTGAAAGGATATAGCATGAATCAAAGTATAAAAACATCCAAAATGTGGAACCAGCAGCACTCCTTAACTGTCTCACTTCATGGGGAAAATGGACTCAAATTTCAAGTGTTGACAACCAACATGGCCTCCCACTGAGTTCACTTCTGAAGCAGCATAGCCAGTGGATAAATTATTTTCTTACTTACAAGACTGCTGGGATGTACCACTGTTAGACTGTATCAAACAAGTTAAAGCTGGTTGCTTGTTGAGCTTAGCTCTTACAGTTAATGGCAGCATCTTCTATGGACTACAGTTTCAGGATCTTCGGTGGCTCTTCTGACCTTTTGAACATCACAGGATCATAATCTAGTCTGTTCTGACTCAGATAAACATTAACATAAAATTAGGAAAGGACAAACAGAAAAGAGATATAAAAAAGCAGTACCATGCATTCTTGGCACCATGGCAAGTAGATATAGATATAAGGAAGTTAGCAACCAGCAGTAAACTCCTGCCACCTGAGCCATAGCTACATCATTTCTCACTCAGAGCATATAGCAATTATCGCCTTTCTTACCCTTTGCAAAGAGATGAATTATATCTGTTCAAGCCATTTGTATACAGATTCAGTTCCAATTTAATAGCTAATTACAAGCCTTTTTGTCACCACTGAGTAAGTAGGGATCCATAGGCAAATTGTCTCTGGTCCTCCTGTCCCATCTATCTAACCAGTAGTTGCCATTCCTTATTGACAGGCAGCCCTGCTCTGCTCAGTTTCAGTCTATGAAAGTATCCAATAGTATAGGTAAAAAACTAAAGCACTACTGCTACAAATCTATCATTAATAGTGGAAGGTGACCATGATTTGATCATCATTTATTTACAGAAACAGTATTTTATTTTTCCCCATGTATGTGCAAAAACTATTTTTAACATTATTTCTAAAACTTTGAGTTTCAAATTCTCTCCCTTCCTCCCTCTACAACCTCTCCCCATTGAGAAGGTAAGCAATTTGATATACATTATACATGTGTAATCATATAAAACATTTCCATAATAGTCATATTGTGAATGAAAACATAGATTAAAAAAACACAAAAAATAAAGAAAGTAAAAAGTATGTTTCAGTCTGTATTCAGACACCATCAGTTGTTTCTCTGGGAATGGATAGCCTTTTTTTAACATAGGTCCTTAAGAGTTGTCTTGGATCATTGTAATGCTGAGAATAGCTAAGTCATTCACAGCTGATCAATTTACAATATTGCTGTTATTTTGTACACAGTACATTTCACTCTGCATCAGCTCATGTAAGGCTTTGTCGGCATCTTGCTCATTATATCTTAAAGCACAATAGTATTCCATCATAATCACATACCACAATTTATTCAGCCATTTTTTATTGATGGACATTCCATCAATTTCCAATTTTTGTCACCAGAAAAGAGTTGCTTTAAATATTTTTGTACATATAGGTCCTTTTCCTTTTTTTAATCTCTTTTAGGACACAGATATAGTAGTGGTATTGCTAGGTCAAAGGGTATGCATGGTTTTATAGTCCTTTACACATAGTTCTAAATTGCTCCACAGAATGGTTGAATAAGTTCACAACTCCACCAAGAATGCACTCATGTCTCATTTTTCCCACATCCCCATCCACAATTTGTCATTTTTCTTTTCTGTCCTATTAGCCAATCTAATAAGTATGAGGTAATACCTCAGAATTGTTTTAATTTGCATTTCCCCAACCAATAATGAGTTAGAGCACTTTTTAAATATGGCCACAGATGACTTTGATTACTTCATCTAAAAATTGTTTATATCTTTTGATCATTTATCACTTGGGGCATGTCTTTTATTTAAAAAAAATTGATTCTGTTCTCTACATGTTTGAGAAATGAGGTCTTTATCAGAGAAACTTGCTTCATTTTTTTCACAGTTATGATTGCTTAATGTATTTCCCTCCATCCTATTCCCTCCATTTATTCTATTCTCTCTTTCTTTTCCCTCTGTCCCTCCTCAAAGGTGTTTTGCTTTTGACTACTTCCTCCATCAATCTGTCCTCCCTTATGTTACCCCATCTTTTCTTATCGCCTTCCCTTCCTTCTTTCTGGAGGGTAAGAGAGATTTCTATACCCAACTGACTATGTGTATAATTCCCTCTTGGAACCAATTCTAATGTGAGTAAGGTTCACTCATCCCTTCCAACCACCATCCTCCTCCTCTACTGTAAAAGCTTTTTTTTTTTGCCTCTTTTTTATTTTTACTTTTTGATCTTTAGATCTGGAAATTTTTCTTTTTCTTTCTTTTTTTATTAATAAATGTATTTATTTTTAGTTTTCAATATTTACTTCCACAAGATTTTGAGCTCCAAATTTTCACCCCATCTTGCCCCTCCACCCACCCCATGATGGTATGCATTCTGAATACCCCTTCCCCTAGTCTGCCCTCCCTTCTATCTCTCCTCCCCTTCTCTTAACCCCTCCCCTTCTATTTTCCTGTAGGGCAGGATAGATTTTTGTACCCCATTTCCTGTATTTCTTATTTCCCAGTTGCATGTGAAAACATTTTTTTTAAACATGTGTTTTTAAAACTTTGGGTTCCAAATTTTCTCCCTCCCTCCCTCCCTCCCCATCTACTCTCATTGAAAAGGCAAGCAACTCAATATAGGTTATACGTGTGCAGTTATGCAAAATACTTCCATAGTAGACATGCTGTGAAAAACTAACTCTATTTCCCTTAATCCTATCCTGCCCCCCCATTTATTCTATTCTTTCTTTTGACCCTGTCCCTCCTCAGAAGTATTTGCTTTTGATTACTCCCTTTCCCAATCTGCCCTCCTCTCTATTATCCCCTTACCCGCTTGTCCCCTCCCCCCCAATTTTCCTGTAGGGTAAGACAAATTTCCATACCCAACTGAGTGTGTATGTTATTCCCTCCTTAAGTCAAATCCTATGAGAATAAGATTCACTCATTCCCTCTCACCTTGCCCTGTTTCCCCTCCACTGTAAGAGCCTTTTCTTTTCTGGTTTTTTTGTGAGATAATTTGCCCCATTCTACCTCTCCCTTTCTCCTTCTCCCAGTACAATCCTATCTTACCCCTTAATTTTATTCTCCAGATATCACCCCTTCATCTTCAACTCACCCTGTGCCCTCTATGTATCTATCTATCTATATACATATAATTTTTTCCCTCCAACTACCCTAATACTGACAAAGGTCTCATAAGTTGCAAATATCATCTTTCCATGCAGGAATGTAAACAGTTCAAACATTAATAAGTCTCTTATGATTTCTCTATCCTGTTTACCTCTTTGTGTTCCACTTGAGTCTTGTATTTGAAAGTCAAATTTTCTATTCAGCTCTGGTCTTTTCATCAAGAATGCTTGAAAGTCCTCTATTTCACTGAATGACCATTTTTACCCCTGAAGAATTATGCTCAGTTTTTCTGGGTAGGTGATTCTTGGTTGTAATCCTATCTCCTTTGCCCTCTGGAATATTATATTCCATGCTCTGTGGTCCCTTAATGTAGAAGCTGCTAAATCTTGTGTTATCCTGTTTGTGTTTCTACAGTACTTGAATTGTTTCTTTTTCCTTCACCTGGGAACTCTGGAATTTGGCTACAATTTTCTAAGAGTTTTCCTTTGGGGATCTCATTCAGGAGGAGATTGGTGGATTCTTTCAATTTCTATTTTGCCCTCTGGTTCTAAAATATCAGGACAGTTTTCCTTGATAATTTCTTGAAAGATGATGTCTAGGCTCTTTTTTGATCATGGCTTTCAGATAGTCTAATAATTTTTAAATTCTCTCTCCTGGATCTATTTTCCAGGTCAGTTGTTTTTTCCAATGAGACATTTCACACTGTTTTCTAATTTTTCATTCTTTTGGATCTGTTTTACAGTGTCTTGATTTCTTATAAAGTCACTAGCTCCCAATTGCTCTACTTTAATTTTTAAGGCAGTATTTTCTTCAGTAGTCTTTTGGACTTCCTTCTCCATTTGGCCAATTTTGTTTTTGAGGGCATTCTTCTCCTCATTGGATTTTTGGACCATTTTTGCCATTTGGGTTAGGCTATTTTTTAAGGTGTTATTTTCTTCAGTATTTTTTTGGGTCTCCTTTAGCAAGCTGTTGATTTCTTTTTCATGATTTTCTTGTATCACTCTCATTTCTCTTCCCAGTTTTTCCTCTACTTCTCTTACTTGCTTCTCAAAATTTCTTTTGAGCTCTTCCAAGGCTTGGGACTGATTCATATTTTTCTTGGAGGCTTTGGATGTAGGAGCTTTGACTTTGTCATCTTCTGGTTGCATGTTTTGATATTCTTTGTCAGCAAAATAAGACAATATATTCTGACTCTTTTTGTGCTGCTTACTCATGACTTGAGTTTTAAAGTCTTTGTTAAGGTAAGAGTCTGCTACTAATGTGGAGAATGTACTGTCCCAAGCTTCAGGGGTTTGTACAACTGTTTTCAGAGCTACAACTAGGGACCTGTAAATTTTCAGTTCTTCCAAGGTAGTATGATAAGGGGCAAGGTGTTTCCTCTCCACCACCACAACAAGTCCACCATGCCCACACTCCTCTTTTCCCCAGGACCACCCCTCAGAACTGTTACCCAGATCCAAGCACAGGCAAAGCAAGAGATCCCTGCCTCAGCACTGGCAAAGAGAACCCTGCAATCCCCCTCTGATCAGCCACTTGATTCCCTCTCAGTCTGTGGGCCTGAAGCTCAGGAGGCAGCCACCACTCAGGGCCACATTCAGAACTTGCAGCTGAGACCTAGCTTCTTTCTCTCACTGCAGTCACAGACTTTTCCCACTAATCTTCTAAGTTGTCTTTGGCATTTATGGGTTGAGAAGTCTGGAAACTGCCACAGCTGCCTGCAGTTCAGCCCTCTGAGGCCTGCTCTAGGTTCACTGTGGCCTGCATGCCCATGCTGAACTGTGCCCCTCTTCACTCTGTCTTTTTGTGGGTTCTGCTGTTTTAGAATTTGTTTAGAGCCATTTTTATAGGTATTTCTTTTTTGCCTCTTTTGTGTGACATAATTTACTCCATTCTACCTCTTCCTTTCCCTTTCTCTCAGTACATTACTCTCTCATCCCTTAGTTTTATTTCTTTTTAGATATCATCCCTTCATATTCAACTCACACCTTTGCCCTCTGTCTATGTAATACTCCATCTAACAGCCTAATAACGAGAAAGTTCTTATAAGTTAGAAGTATCATCTTAGAATATAGGAAAGTTAACAGTTTAACTTTATTAGGCCCCTTATGAGTTCCCTTTCCTGTTTACCTTTTTATGCTTCTCTTGAGTTTTGTATTTGAAAGTCAAATTTTCTATTCAGTTCTGGCCTTTTCATCAAGAAAGCTTGAAAGTCTTCTATTTCATTGAATGTCTATTATTGCCCTGAAGGATTATACTCAGTTTTGCTGCATAGGTGATTCTTAGTTTTATTTCTTTCTAGTCCCTTTGCTCTCTGGAATATTGTATCCCAAGCACTCTAATCCTTTAATGTAGAAGCTGCTAAATCTTGTGTTATCCTGACTGTGGCTCCACAATACTTGAACTGTTTCTTTCTGGCTGCTTACAGTATTTTCTCCTTGACTTGGGAGCTCTGGAATTTGGCTGTAATATTTCTAGGTGTTTTAATTTTGGGATCTCTTTCAAAAGGTGATTGGTGAATTTTTCCAATTTCTATTTTACCCTCTGGGTTCTAGAATATCAAGGCAATTGTCCTTAGTAATTTCTTGAAAGATGATGTCTAAGTTCTTTTTTATTTTAGTCTCTCTCTTTTTTTTTTGATCATGACTTTCAGGTATTCTAGTAATTTTTAAATGATCTCTCCTGGATCTATTTTCCAGGTCAGTTGTTTTTACTATGAGATATTTCACATCATCTATTTTTTTTCAATCTTTTGGTTTTGTTTTATTGTTTCTTGATTTCTTATAAAGTCATTACCTTCCATTTGTTCAATTCTAATTTTTAAGTAGTTATTTTCTTCAGTGAGATTTTGTACTTTCATTTCCATTTGGCCAGTTCTTCTTTTTAAGGCTTTCTTCTCCTCATTGGCTTTATTAATTTATTAATTACTTCACTCATTCATTCATTCATGTATTTGTTTATTTATTTATTTATTTGTTTACCTCTTTACCATTTGGCCTAGTCTTTTTGAAGGTGTTATTTTCTTCAGTAGTTTTTGTGTCTCCTTTACCAAGCTGTGATTTATTTTTTTTATGATTTTCTTGCATCATGCTAATTTCTCTTCCCAATTTTTCCTCTACCTCTCTTAATTGATTTTCAAATTGCTTTTTGAGCTCTTTCTTGGCTTGAGACAAACTCATATTTTTCTCAGAGATTTGGATGGATGAGTTATGACTTTGCTATTTTCTGAGTATGTTTTTTGATCTTACTTGTCACCATAGGAACTTTCTGTGATCAGAATTTTTTTCTGTTGTTTCTTCATTTTCCCAGCCTATTGCTTGATGTTTAACTCTTTGTTAAATTAGGGCTCTCCTTTCAGGGTGGAGGGTGCACTGTCTCAAGCTTCAGGGGTTTTGTGCAGCTGTTTTCAGAGATACTTCTTAAGACCTGTAAGTTTTCAGTTCTTCCAAGTTGGTATGATATAAGGAGTTGTGCTTACTACTATCCTGGACTGTGCTCTGGTCTTTAAGTGATCAAGTATAAGCACTCTTTTCTGCTCTAGTACTGTGAGGAGGGCTCCTGCTACACTGGGGCCACAAGCTCTGCTGTGCTAGTGCTCCTCCTGGCCCTGGGACTGCCACCCAGGACTGTGACCTGGATCTGAGTATGGGCAAAGCAACAGAGTCCTGCCTCAGTACTAGCAAGGAGACCCTTGTAATTTTCTTTTGACCAGTTGTTCAACCCCATTACCATCTGCAGGCTGAGAGCTCCATAAGCAGCTACTTTAGCTGCTGAGTCAGTAGCTCCTGGTTTGCTGGGGCCCACCCTGTCTGTGCTGGCACAGTCTGCACTGGACTGAGATCCTATCTCACCCTCCTGCAACATATCTTCCCTGCTGACTTTCTAAGTTGTCTTGGGCTAGAAAAATTGTTTCACTCTGTCTTTTTGTGGGTTCTGCCACTCTAGAATTTGTTTAGATTCATTATTTAAAGGTATTTGAAGGGTTTTAGGGGAGAGCTCAGGCAAATCCCTTCCTTTAATCTGCCATCTTGGCTCTGACTCTCCTTGATTATCATTGAGTCTTTGTCTCTTTCACCTTCAAACAGGTCAAAGTCATTTTGCCTTCTGCTGTCACTGCCACTCTCTCTTCAACCTTTGCCTCCACATTAAATCTTTTCTACTATGTATATTCATGGACTTCCTTCCAACTCCATGAATATACCTATTCTGTTCATATATGACAAGTAAGAAAAGTACAGTGGGAAGGCACACAACATGAATAATGAAGGTATTTCAAGAATGTTTAAGCAGTGCTCACTATTCCTTAATAAAGGCATATTAGAATTCAAATGTTAGAATTCTCATCACTTATATTTATAATTAAAAATTAATCCTCTTTAACAGTTGTTATCAGCAAAAAAAATTGTCATGAAGGTAGATGAGTAAACACTACTGTATACATTGCTGATAAAGTTATAACCAAGATTTGCTTTACTAATCCTGATAAATCCTTTCTTAATATGTTTATCTAAATATGCAGTAGAACAAAAGAAACATTGATTACATTCTGCAAATATTTATTAGCATCTGGGTTACGCTATTGGTAAGTCCTGGAGGAATTATAATTCTAGATAAGAAATTATTCTTTTTCTTACAGAGGAGAACATATAAATTACATACATATATGTATATATTGTCAACTTTACAGATAATTACAACCAACTTTTAAAAGCTTACTGTAAAATTTTATACCAATTCTTTTTGGTTAAGGAAATCTGGAGTAGAGAAAAGAACATGTGGCTCAATCAGAAAACTTAGGTTTGATTCCAGCCTCTGCTATTCACCAAAGCCATATGACCTTTAGTCACTTTATTTCTGAATCCAAGTTTCATAAAATTAAAATGGATATAATATATTGTTAATTATGTGACATATTGAGAGGATCATATGAGATAATGTAGAAAATTTGTTAAATAAATATGTTCTTATTTTTAAATGTCAATTTAAAAGATCGCTATTATTGATGTCTTATTTTTTTTACATCATGGTTAGACCCTATGTCTTTTCTTCTCTGCCCCCCAGAAAGCCATTCCATGTAATAACATTTTTAAAGAGGAAAAATCAGCAGCACAACTAATCAATATAATGAAAAACTGTGAAAGCATGCAGTGTGTGACAGCTGTGGACCTCCCACCTCCATCAAGAAGTGGGTTGGAGATGTCCTATCATGTGTGTCTAGTCTAATGTTGCTTGATCTTTATACTTTTGTTATATTCTTTTTTTGACTTTTTGGGCTAAAAAAAATCAGCTAGGTGATGCAGTGGATAAAGTGCTGGGTCTGGTGTCAAGGAGACCTAACTTCAAATTGAACTTCAGAATATACTAGCTGTGTGACCTTGGGCAAGTCAATTGACCTCCGTTTCCTCAACTGTAAAATGCAAATAATAGCACCTACCTCCCAGGGTTGTGAAAGTCAAACAAGATAATATTTGTAAAATTCTTAGCATGATGTGACAGATTTGTTATATATCAGTTCATTTGTTCATCTGGGTCAGAACACTTGCAAACATCAACTGGTTTGACAAAAATGATGGGGAAATTCAGAAGCTGCTAAATGGAAAAACAAGAATTCTACAAGGTCTACCAGCAGGATAGTTCATCCATCTCTAAGAAGGCAGCATTCAATTCCATCAAAAGTAAAGTGCAAGGGGTGACTAGGTGACACAGTGGATAGAGCACCAGCCCTGAAGTCAGGAGGACCTGAGTTCAAATCTGCCCTCCAACCAAACATTTGACACTTACTATCTATGTAACCCTGGGCAAGTCATTTAACCCCAATTGCCTGAAAAAAAAAAAAAGGTAAAGTGCAGGCAAAGCTTAGAGAGATGCAGGATTATTGGCTCAGTAATAAGGCATATGGGATTCTATTTTATGCTGATGGCAACAATTCAAATCACTTTTATGATGCCCTGAAAGCTATTTATGGGCCAAAGACCTATGGTGCATCTCAAATACTCAGTGCTGATGAAGTCACATTTATTAATGATAAAGACATGATCCTAGAGAGATGGGTTGAACACTTCCATAGTGTTCTCAACAGATCATCATCAATCAATGCTGAAGCCATTGACTGTTACCTCAGGTTAAATTCAATCCCTTCCTAGCTGAAGTTCCAACTGAAGAAGAGGTTTTAAATGTCATTAGTCCATTGGGATAGAATCCACCCCAAATGTTTACATGGAATATTTGTGCCTGACCTGTGGTAGAGCATTCTGAGCTTGTATTGGTCTGATCAGCCATATTTGGACACACTGTAACTTGACTTTAACATGGTGTCATTTTGGTCTTCTTTGAGAATGAATTCAACAAGTATATATGTGTGTATACATACACATATATGTATGTGTGTATTAGTACAAATATGTGTAGTGTGTATGTATATAAACATACCATATGCATGTGTATGTATATATGTATGGGTGTATGTATAGTTTTCTTGACTTTGTTTATTTCACACTGTATCAGTTGATGTAGTTATTTACATATTTCTCTATGTTTATCATATGTATTTCTTATAGCACAGCAATATTCCATTACATTCATGTGGCCACAATTTGTTTAGCCATTCTCTAATCAATGGACATCTAAACTGTTCCCAATATTTTTAGTATCACAGAAAGTGTTGCTACAAATATTTTGATGTATATGGAAACTTGCTTCTTATAGATGGCTTCCTTTTGATAAAAGCTCAATGATGAAGTTTCTGCTTCAGAGGATGTAGACATTTTAGGCATTTTGTTTGTATAATTCCAAATTCCTTTCCAAAATGACTGGAACATTTCACAGCTACACCAATAATGTATTTGTATGCCTATCATTCTACAAACCTTCTGACCTTGACTATTGACTATTGATTATTTGAATGATGAGAGGTGAAATCTTAGAGTTGTTTTGATTTGCATTTCTCTTATTATTAGTGATTTGGAATGTTCTTTCATGTGGTTGTGGATACTGCCCTTCTTTTGAGAACCAGTAGTTTGTATAATTTAACAATTGACCTATTGAGGAATGGCTTAAACACACGTGTGTAGACATGTGCATATGTGTATATATGTGTATGTTTATAAATAGTATAAAGATATATGCTCTAGTAGGAGAGTAGACTGGATTTCCTTTAAGTACGGTGATCCCAAACTTTTCCAGGGCATCCATGTCTATTTCAAAACAAGCTGCATGCCAGACTTCTCTACTATCCCAACTCCTTATGTATGTGTGTAAAAGATTTCTTAGATACCAATTATCCAAGAACTTAGATACAAATAGTTTTGCTCATTCAGTCACTTCTCTTCTTATGCTATGTTTATTACCTTTGTGTAGAAGCTTTTAAGTTTCATATAATCAAAGTTATCTATTTTATCTTTTGTAATCTCCTCTGCCCCTTGTTTGGTTAAGAATTGCATCTCTTACCCATAGCTGTGTGAGGTATATGATCTGCTTCTCTTCTAATTTTTATAGTATTATCTTTAATATTAAAGCTGCACATACATTTAGAATATATTGTCAGAAAATGGTATAATGTGTTAGTTGAAGCCTAATTTATGCCAGACTGCTTTCCAGTTTTTCTAGATTTTATTGAACAGGTAGCTTTTCTCTACATAAATACTGTTTTCCACTTTATCAAATACTGGGTTTTTGAATTCTATAGCTTCTGAATTGCTCTTGTCTAGTCTGTTCCATGATCTATTTCTCTACTTTTTAAATCAATATGAGATGGTTTTGATCACTGCTTTTTTATAATAGAGTTTCAAGGTCATGAGGTACTATTCTGTTTTCATCCCTAAATCTTTTCATCATTTCTCTTGACATTCTAGATGTTTTGTTTTCCCTAGTGAATGTTGTTTTTTTTTAAATTTTATCATGTTCTATAAAGTATATTTCCTTGGTAATTTGATTAGTAAGGCATTAAGAGTATAAATTAATAATGTTAATATTGTCATTTTTGATATATTGGCACAGCCTAATCATGAGCATGGAATATTCCTCTAGCTATTTAAGTTGTTCCTTGTTTCTTTAAGAATCACTTTGAAATGGATTCTACATAAATCTTTTCTGTGCTTTGGTAGGTCAACCTTTATATATTTTAAAGCAATATATAATTATTTGGAATGGGATTTCTCTTTCTATTACTGTTTCTTGCAGTCTGTGAGTTTTCTGATGCTACTAATCACTTCAATTAGTGTCATTTATTGATTCCCTAGAAATTTTCAAGTATAGTATATCAGCAGCAAATAAGATTTATCTCTTCTTTACCCATTTTTATGCTTTTAGTTTCTTTTATCTTATTACTGTTACTATTATTTTCACAACTATATCAAAAAATCATGGGGACAGTGGGAATCCTGGCTTCATTCTCTTATTTGTTGTTAGACATTCTAGTATGTTGCCATTGTATGTGATGCTTACTTTTGATTTTAGATAGATGCTTTTCATGATATTAAAAAGATTCCTCTGTGCCTATATGTTGTAGAGTTATTGGCATAAATGAGTGTTGTACTTTGTTAAATGTGAGTGTTGAGACAGTCATGTGGTTTTTGATGTTTTCATTTTTAATATGATTAATTAGGTTTATTGTTTTCCTAGTGTTGATGCCATCTTTGCATCCCTGATATAAATCCCACTTGGTTATAATGAATAATTTTGATATTCATGTTGACATACCAATATTAATTAACAATTTTAGCCTTTAGTTTTCTTTGGGTGTTTTTATATTTCCCTGGTTTAGGTATTAGGACCATATCTGTCTCATAAAGAGATTCTGGTAGGGTACTTACCTTCTCTAGTCTTGAGAATAATTTGTGAAACATGAGTACTTTAAATAATTAATAGCATTCTCCTGTGAATCCATCAGGACAAGGAGTCCCCCCATTGCCTTTGGTATTTTCTTTACAGATGGCCTTTTAATAGTTTGGATATTTTATATTTTTGAAGGTTTTCCTCTATTTTGTGTGTGTGAGTGTGTGTGTATGTGTGTGTACGTGTGTTCTCAGTTTTGCTAGTATATAACAGTGCCTAATATGATCTTATTTTTTCCTTCCTGTTTTGTTGTGATTTCACTTTGCTCATTTACTATTTTATTGATTTGATTTCCTATCTTCTTTATAATCAAATTATATAGATTTACCAATTTATGTCTTGTGAAAGAATAAATTTTATCATTTTTCTCTTGTTTCTAAATTACCTATTTCTCCTGTAATATTTATTATCTTCTCTTATGTACTTATTTTGATTAGCTGATTTTCTATTTTTTAAATGTGCATTCAATTCATTAGTATTCTCTTTTTCTATCTTGTTGATATATATGGGGGGATATAATTTTTCTTTTTTTCACTTATTAATTCTTCTTGCACTTCTGTTGTCTGGGGTGTTTGAAAAGCATATAATTTCTTTTGGTCTGGTTTTCTTTCTAAAAATGTTTCAAATACCTTTTTATTGTTGAATAGTCATCTTTTTTTTCCCATTTATGGCTATGCTCAGATTTGCAGATTACGTTACCCTGGGATGTATCCTGATCTCCATTGTTCTTTGGCATACATTAGTCCATCTCCATCTGAACTTTCTGGTGTGTGTAGAATAGTCTTGCATTATTCAAATTTCCTGTCCTTTGTATTTGAAGGTCTTTCCCCTGATCATTCTCAGAACTTCTTATTTTTGGATTGAATTGTTAAATTTAACCACTATATGTCTTGAAGTGTGTTGGCTAGTTTATTTTTTTTTCCTTTTTTCTGGAGGTGATCTATGAATTATTTTAATTGGTATTTCATTTTGAGTGTTCAGAAGTTCTGGGCAGTTCCTGTTTAGCATTTGTTGCATTATGGTATTCATGTTTTTTCTATGTTATGTTCTTGTGGGGTACCTATCATCCCTAGGTTGTCTCTACACATCCTGTCTTTGAGATTATTGTTTTACTTGGATAAAGGGTGAGTTTTTATTTTTATTTTTCATTTTTTTTTTTACTTTTTTAAATTCTTGATTACCCTTCACTTCATGTATTTGCATTCTCAAACCATTTTTCTTTATTTTGTTTCTTTGGTAAGAATTTTCATTGCAGATTCAAGTTTTTCTATTCTTCCAATTAGTCATGAAGACCTTGACATTTGCACCAGTAATTCTCATTTTTCTCTTAAACAACACAGGAACACCTTGTTGTTGTTCCTTTTCTCCTCAAATTCTCTCTCATGAAGCATTGGGTAATTTTCCTTTATTTTGCAATATTTATGTGTAGATGCCTGAATTTGCTTACTAAATCTGGAAGCCATATTTTATTTTGCTGTTAATGTTTTCTATCTTGGTTTATCTGCTTATGTTCAAAGTTGTTGAGTTTCATTTTTCCTAAAATCTTGGGTAATTCCAGTCTCCCTTCCCCTTGATTTTCTCTTGTTGAACACTTTCTGAACCCTTCTTTTCTCTCTGATGGTGGTTTCTTAGGGGGTTGGAAGGCTGAGGCCTTCTCTCATGTGTGGTAATTTGTAGTCCACAAGTTTAAGTCTGCCTCAAATGATTTTGGGTGGATGGGTGGGAAGATAATTGACCTTAGGTAAATGCTGGGTTCTTTACTTAGGCTTAGTAGAGTAGCACATGGTGACAACCACTTCTCCCTACCACCACCAGCAGTGTTCTGTCCTGCTACCTCTGTTCCTCAGTCCACTAGGTTGGTACCAGATATTCTGAGCACTGCCAGGCTTTTGCTATGGGGCTGATTTCTATAATTTGGATCTCTGAGACTATGGGATGAGGGGATGTGGTCAGGGTGAGGGGTAGAGCTCTATTTAAGGTTCAAATATGTGCCTTGTGTCCTTTTATCTTTTTTCTTTTCTCCTGCAGAGATCATTTGTAGCACAGAATATGGCCACCCTATTGGCTGTTGCAACCCCAGGAAAATTCGGGAGTTTGGATCCTCTTAGCTCTAGAAAGTCAGAAGCAGTACCAGGGTTGGGGTCATGGGTCAGCCTTTTGGTTGGCTAGTATAGTTGTCAGTTCATGTTTTTATTTTAATCATTTTTTGTTCTGTTTTCAATCTTCTTTGGGGTTCTAGGTATCCTATGTCATGGTGACAACTGAATCTGCTTTAATTTCAGAACACAATTTCTGTTTTGGAAATGTTAGATTTGAAGACCAGAGAAAATGTCTACTCCTCCATCATGTTGGTAATATGACTCAGACAGGTTTTTAATTTTTACATAATTTAATGTGGTATTTAATGTGTTGGGGCTAGACCAGTCATTTTTTTGCTATAGGGAATTTTCAGTGAAGAAACTTCCTATACTAATGCAGATAAGTAGATATTCACATTATAGACTTGAAATGTTATCCAAAGTAAAGTAAGGAATACAACAATTACACTCTGAGGTTAACTATTGAATAGAATGAAAAAATCATAGGAATGAGGATGTCATAAAAAGAGTAATGAACTTGGAGTTAGATGTACTGGATGCAGATGCAGTTTATATAAAGAAATCTTTCCAACTCCTTCAGTCTCAGTTCCCTGATCAATAAAATGGCAATAATACTTGTTCTATCCATTTTAAAGTGATATTGTGAGAATCAAGTGAAGTAACATATAAAGGGTTGAATTATATTTTTTTCTCTTTCTTTTTCTTATTTTTTGTCGGGGTTTTTTTAGTGACATGCATAATATGGAAACGTGTTTTGTTTGACTTCACATGTGTAATGAGTATCATATTGCTTGATTTCTCAATGGGTAGAGGAAGGATTGGAGGGAGGTAGAAAATTTGGCACACAAAATTTTTAAAAAATGGAAGTTTATAAATATTGAGTTTGGCAACCACATGCATACCTTTTTAACCATATAATTCTAGATTTCAAAAGAGCTCAGATATGTGTTGTCTCTCCAGATATGTGGTCCTCTCCATGTCGTTGCTTATTATTATTGTTATACAACTATGCCTTAGTAGGTTGTTTCAGGTATCATTATCACCCTTTGGCACCCAGAATAATTGTGTCATGGTAGCCAAACTTTTGGTAATAAGCCTTTCGAACTTAGGCAGGTTGGTCCTTGGATGCTACTCAACTGTTGATGTTACTCAAAACATTTCAGGTTCCAAGAAACTGTCTGATGTTGTACTCTAATGGCACAGTTTTTGAGACACTTGGATCATATCCATGTTTCTAAGAGGCAGTGGAATACTACTTTCATTGGGAAAGTGCTATATAAATATCAATTACTATAATTATAGGCCATTTAGGATTTATAAGACACTGGAACAGGCCAAGTAATGCTGCAGATTAGAGTCAATTGCACATGTCATTTTGTGTGCATGGTCAGTTGCCCTTTAGATGAAATACTTCCATTGATTGTTTACTCTGTTGCTCTCCAGTAATACTCACTGAATCACTAATTCAGAATGCTTCAAACTGTAAGGAAATTGGTATTAGAAGACATATATTTGAAATTTTTGGTACTGGTCAGTACAATGAATAAGTTGGAGTTGTTTAATTCTTTGGCTGGTTGGTTGATATTTTGAGCCAAGTCTATATACTTTTTTTCTCCTATTAGTATATGAGCTCTTTGGGAGTAGAGGCTATCTGAATTTTCTATTTGTATACCTAGCACTTAGCACAGTATCTGGTACAGAGTAAGCATCTAATAAATTATTTTCTCATTTCATTTATGATTTTATATCCACTGGATGTCATAAAATCAAAGGCCTCTACCATGTAGCTTAATCCTAAATTTCACAGAATCACAAAATGTCATAATTGAAAGGGCTCTCAGATGCCATCTAATCCAACCCATACATAAATAAAAATCTCTTCTAGAGTGTACTTAGCAAATGCTTACACAGCCTTTGCTTGAAGAGATCTGATGAGTAGGAAACCTGTTACAGTTTAAGGAAGTCTATGATCTTGGAAATTCTAATTGTTCAGAGCATTTTTTCCCCTTTTTCTCCACGTTAAGTTTGTCACTCTGTGATTTGCACCCATTGGAACCAAACAGAACAAGTCTATTTCTTCTTCATGGAAGCCTTAAAACATTAGTAAATGGATAAACTACCTCATATCAACCATTAGTTTTCTTCTTTAGTCTAAGAATCTGTAGTTCCCTTTAAGAAAATGGAATGACCCTGTCCTTGCCTGGCTCCATCTGCCAATGTCTACTTTTTTTTTTCCTCCTATTTTCCAATGTATTAGGGCAGGGCTTACAGGGTCCCTGTTCCCCCTCTCCTGATCTGGGGAGTAGGATGTTGTGTATTGTGGGCTGTTAATGTTTATTTTGTTCTGAAATTAAAGTATGCAGAATAAAGAGAATGCAGTTTTTACATGAAAAAAAAATGGAATGATACTGAGACACTTTACTACATAGGTTGCTCTTCTCTGGACATTCTTCAGTTTACCGATGTTCCTCTGACATTGTAGGCCTCAAAGCTGAAATCAATTCAAATATTCCAGATGTTGTATAAGCAGGGTAGAGTACCAACAAGGACTATTATTTCACTAGTCTTGGGCACTGTGCCTCTCTTGTGTAGATGGAAAATGCATTTGCTTTGTCACCTACTCTATCGTACTGTTGTCTCATAGTGAGCTTGCTTGCTTAGATATTTTTTTAAACTGGAATATAAAACTTTCTATTGATCCCTATTAATTTTCATCTTGTTACAATTGTCAACTTTCTTGCCTCTTGAGAAAGACTTTTCTGACTCTTGACTTGGTCAGCAATTGAGTTAACTATCCTTGCCTGCTTTGTCTATCCCCCCTCCAAGTGTAAGGGGGAAAAGTCCTCTAAACAAAACAGAGCAAAGGTCATTTCCCTGGAGTAATCCACTACAAAATTCCTTTCAAGTTGATATCAAACTATTAATGATATATTTTTTTGTTTCTTGATATTTTAAGAATTCTGAATCCTTCTAATTATATTATAATAGAGTCTATGTCTCTTCATAATTTCTATAATTATACAAGAGACTTAGCTAAATGTTTTATTAAAATCTTGGTAAACCAAATATTTCCTCATTCTACCACTATAGATGTTTAATATATAATTTTCAATCATCCATTCATTCATGCTATTAAATATTAAAAAAGAATGAATTCAATATGTTCCCAAAAAGATCATGTCGTTTTTTCATGATGATGAATTTATTTGTAGACATTCATGGGCTATCACAGTAATGATACATTCTTAAATTTTAACAGAAATGAAAGTCAGTCACTTTTTATCCCTCATAGCTCTTCACCTTTGCCTTAGGAATTCTCCTTTTCCTTCATCATGCAATTCAAGAACTACCATCTGCATAAATCCTTTCTTAATACCCTCAGTTACTACTTGTCCCTCTCTCAAATCACCTTGTTCTTTAACTACTTTGTATTTATTTTCTTTATATACTTACATATTTCTTTATTGTCTCTGCTGTTAGAATGAATTCTATCCTAGTAAGACTTTTTTTAAAAAAATTTATTATATTAGTCTCATTGATGAGCATATAGGGGATGCTTAACAAATAGTTGTAGATTGTTTCCAGGCTCCATATTCTTCACTATCTTTGAAAACTGGGAAATTTCCCCATTTTTAACATTGACCTTTTACAATCCTTTAGTCCTTTTTCTATTCTCCATCATTAAATTATCACTGGTAGTGGCTTAGTGAACACATTTACCAGTTATTCCCAAATCCAATGATGTAGTGCAACTGTTGACTTGAACACATAAAGGTGATCTCTTGTTATCTCTCTACTCATCTTGGGTACCAAATCTCTTAAAAATTTTTATTCCTTCCTTCCAGGCCAAATATAATTTTACTTGGCAGAAAAAACAAAATAGAAGCAAAATAAGAGTTGAGTAGTTTTGATGGCAATATAAGAAAAGAAAAGAAAAAACAGCAACAATAATAAGCTAGACCAAGAGAAGGCAAAGTTGCTAACTGAGAGGTTAAATGACTTTACAATGGTCACACAGCCAGCATGTTTAGAAGTGGGACTTGAACTCAGTTCTTTATCAGGCTCTCTGCACAATGATGAAATCAGAGAATCAGTTGAAAAAGAGGTGGGGAAGAAAGACTCTTATGGTATCAGCTCTATGTAACCCATAATTTTACAACCATCCATTACATTTTACCTAACAATCTAGTTGTATTTTATTCAAATATAAAATTTTATTCAAATGGATGTTTTCACATTCCAAATTTGATAGGTTTAAAATATCCTTTTATCCTTCTTAACCAATGAGTCAAGAGCCTAATGTGCACTTTTAAACTACACTATTAATTTGCTGCCAAGGAGTAATTATTACCAGTAGTTCATTTTCTGACAGCTGGATTGCTCTTAATTATCACAGAGGTTTATCTTTTTTTTTCCGGCTTACCACTTTAAACACACACACAGACACACAGACACACACAGACACACAGACACACAGACACAGACACACACATGCACACACACACACACAATAAGCCAACATTAGTCAATTATAAAAGCTTCTTCATTAGCCCCTGAAGTCTTGAAACATTTAGATAAAAGATAAGTGTAGTCATCCACAGTACTTGTGCAGGACTCCTTTCTACAAGCTTTTCTCCCCTTTTCTTTCTATCTTTATAAATAGTTTCTATTCTGTCCAAGTAATTGGTATCAGGAGCCATTGTTAACAGACCTCTCTTTCATCTACTTCCTCCTACTCAGTGAATAACTCCAAACCCAAAAAGCTAAGGCAGTATGCTCTGCTTGAAAATACTGATGCCAAATGGAAATAGAATCTACAAGCATTGGTCTCTTTTCATTAAATATCCTATTGCTTTGCAAAGACACAAAAATCATTGTCTTCCTCCCTTCTGAGCAGCCACATATATAAATCTGAGCTCTTTACTAATTTTGAGCATAACTCTCCACTCTTCCCTTAGTGAACATGTAACTATTTGAGAGTCTAAACTGGGGTATAATGAAACAATAAATATAGATGCAGTAATGCTCGCTTCCAGTATCTCACATCACTAGAAAAATAAAGTAAAAACATTTTCTACTTTGATGTTAAGAATAATATACTTTTGCTCCAAATTTCCAGAAAACTGTCTAAACAGATATCCCCCTTTAATTACTGTTAAAATTATCATTTGAGCTTAACAGTACAATGTTCAGTTAAGTCCCTTTTCATTAATTGCTAAAAATCCTGCACCTTTAAATATGTTTCATTTAAATTTTATAAGCAATGGTTATAATATTATTTTCAGTTACACTCTTTCCGTAATGTTTTATCACACATGTAGTTTAGAAATTTCTTCCTCATTCTCCTCTTTTTTAAAAAAAATAAACATTCATATTCTACCATATTGATGCTGGGAGCATGGATACCTTAGCTCTAGTCCTTGCTATGATGATATTTGGGTGACCTTTGGAAACTTCAGCTCTCTCAGCCTCCCTAACCTCAGATGTGAAATGAAGAGTATAGAAAAGTTATTCTTTAAGTTTTCTTTGAACTTTAATATTCTATTTAAAAAAAAAACTTTGGTAAATTGCTCTTGTCATAGTTTTCAGAAAGGAAATGGGGCTCTCAAATATAGAGCTTTGGGAAAGAAAATTGTCCAACTGTGAAAGCTTCTTTGGAGATGCTTCCTTCTTTTTTTTTAACTTTCTTTGCAGTTACCTTATATTATTCAATCCTTATTGAAGGTGAATCGAGAACTTTGCTCCCAGTACTTCCATTCTTCAACCCAAATTCCATAAAATTGTCCAAATAATCTACTTAAAAGTATGTAAGTCTAACCATGTCATTCTTCTCCTCAAGAAGTTTCAATGCCTTCTGTCAAAGATGAAATGCAAACTCCATAGCTTGACATTTGAAGATCTTCACAGTCTAGTTGTAGCCTGACTTCTCAAACATTTCACAATATTGTCCTTCATATATACATTCTACACAAAGTAAACTATACATTTTTTCCCCAAACATAACATTTCATCTCTCTCTTTTGTTCTTGTGGACAGGCTGTATCCCATGCCTTAAATATACTCTCTTCATTTTCACTTCTTTAAATCCTTGGCTTTCTTTAATGTTCTTGCCAGGGAATACTTCCTACTGGAAACTGTTAGTTCTTATTATTATAACCTTACTAAAATTATTTTGAATTTCTTTTGGTGGGCTACCCTTCCACCTAGCAAAATGTAAGCTTCTTGAAGGACTGTTTTTGAATTTGTATTTTCATCTCCAATGTCTAGCACCGTGGCTTACATACATGTATGTAGGTGTTGCATAGTTTAAAGTTGATGACCCCACACAGAGTTGGAGTTGGGTGGGTTGAGCAGCACACTACACTAGGTGGCTACTATACCTGATCTCATCCTTTTTTACTTTCTACTTGAGTCATTATTTGTTGTTGTTGTTTGGTCATTTCAATCATGTCCAGCTCTTCATGACCCCATTTGGGTTTTCCTGGCAAAGATACTGGAGTCATTTGCCATTTCCTTCTCCAGCTTATTTTACAGATGAGGAAACAGAGGCAAACAGGGTTTAGTGCCTTGTCATATTACTTACCACATTTTGTACCCCAAGTTCTAACTGTCAAAATATATATGCTTTGTTATCTAGTAAATTGCAAAAACAAAAATGCAATGTCTCTCTCAGTAATCAATTAGCCACAAGATTCATGTGAGTTTGTTAAATATTATTCATTAAATAGACTGAAGAAACTGATTTTTCTTATACACTTTTACTTTGTTTTCCTGTATCAAACTACCTACTCTTCTATGTGCAAATAAACTTCATCGCTACTATCTATACAATTTCTTGACAATGCAACAAGGGATGAAACAAAGAAATAAATAATTATTTTAAATGTTTCAGCTATGAGAAAGATAGTTGGTTTCACAGCTAATCATTACTACCTCCAACTTCTTCCCAATTCTGGAAACAGTTGCACCATTGAGCTCTCCAGGATGGCACCAGTTTCTCAGTAATTCTCTTCCAATTTTTTTTTCTCAAAATAGGGTTACATTTCAGAATCTCAGTAAATAAGTTCCCTTAGTAT
The DNA here is from genome assembly GCF_900497805.2 of Vombatus ursinus. Taxonomy (NCBI): domain Eukaryota; kingdom Metazoa; phylum Chordata; class Mammalia; order Diprotodontia; family Vombatidae; genus Vombatus; species Vombatus ursinus. The sequence continues at coordinate 1,298,551 of NW_020950566.1, read as the reverse complement.
TTTCTGTTTTTATACCTTACTCTCTCTCCAGGTAAACATTTAGAAGGATATTAAAGTCTCACTCTCCTCATAGACTGTTCATAGATAGCAGTTAAACTGTCACTCCTCAATATTCCATTCCATCTTAAAGATAAAAAATATTTAAAGATTTGGTAATATTGTAGTGAGTTAGAGGAAACCAACTAACTTCATTAGTCATACACCTGTGAATCTAAAACAGCTTTATAAAATTTCATTATACTTCAGGAAAATTGGATTTGTCATCTTTTTTATTAATTTTTTATATTTATGTTGAGCCATTTCAGTCATATTCAAATGTCCGTGATCCCATTAGGAGTTTACCTGGCAGAGATCCTGGAATGGATTACCATTTCCTTTTCCAGCTCATTTTGCAGATGAGGAAACTGAGGTGTACAGGGTTAAGTGATGTGACCAGAGTCACACAATAAGTCTCTGAGATCAAATTTGAACTCAGGAAGAAGAATCTTCATGACTATAAGTACTGACATTATATTGACTGTATCAGATAGCTGCCCCAAATTTTAATATATTTCTTATTTAGTTTTTATGTCTTAATTTTTTTATTCTATTTCTCAACATGATTTCTTTTTTTTAAAAAAAAAGTAAATTTAACAGTATATACTCTACCTTTCCTTCCTTTTTTTTCACATAGCATCTTATTCTGTCAACTGTCTATTATTTATACACACACACACACTTGGATCTCTTCTGAAATTTATTTATTCAAAAGAAATACCAAGTAGCCTGCCTATATACCTCTTCATAATCCAACTTCCATGTTACTCAGTGTGTTGTTTACATCACAATGAATCAGAAATAATGGTAGCTGCTTAAGTATGTTAAAAGTGAAGTGTGATTTCTGTTTCCTGAAACAGAAATTTCTGTTTATCTAGAGATTTCTTATTAATTAGTGGTGGTCATTGATTACTACTATGCTCACCTAAAGGCAATGATGGAAACATAGGCTTTTGTTGGGAACCATTTGCTAGCAAAGAATGATGCTATCACAGGCAATTGTTATTTGCATATATACATACGTATACATATATGTATACATGTATGTATGTACCTGCATGTATGTATGAACAAATATACATATATGAAAGGTTGAAGAAATGTAGCATGGACATATAAGATTAAACATTTGGGACAGTTTACTCATGAAATAGGATTTTAAATGTGTACTGAGAAGTAAGATGATGGGAGCATATTTGGATATAAAATCCAAGAAGGATGACTCATGACAGATCCAGTCAGGGAAGGAGAACTTTAAAATTCCTTATCCAATGTAAGGAAATTTCATTACACAAAATTTCAAAATTATTAAGGAAACTTTCAAAAGATGTGTTTTATCTATTATTGAAGGACAGCATAGTATATTCAACATGTTGAATTTATTGTCTAGTGAGACATGGACTTGAATCCTAGCATTGACACTTGGGGATTGTATGAACCTGGGGAAGTTACTTTACATCTCTGAGTCTTAGGTTTCTAATCTGCAAAATGAATATAATAGCATCTAGAGCACCTATTGCAAGGGGTTGTTTTGAAGATTAAAGAGAAAAATGAATATAAGGAGCTTAACAAATGCTAAAGTGCCATATGTATGTAAAGTATTATTATTATTATTTCCTTCTCCCTTTATGGGATTATACACCAATACCCCTGAGATATGTTCTTTGCTACTAACTCCTGCTTCTCCATTTAATTGCTGGTACTATCTGTTTGTTTTGTTGTAGACCTGCTGTTATGCTGCTTTTCTCGAGATCTCCTACTGCTATCTACTACTTTTAATTTCATCTAAATTGCCTCTCTGTTATGGTATCACTTGTATCTGTTCTTCTTCTGATGAACTAATGTTTCAAGACAGCTTTTTTGTGAGTCATATCCACAATGAAATCCAGTTAGCACACAAAAGTCTTTCAAGTCAAGTCTTTATTTTTAAATACTTTGTTTTCTCTCTGGCTGGCCCATTTGACAATGGGTTGGAGTTAGTGAATTTCTTCCATTTTTGATCATGTCCTTATCAACTAGCACCAGCACTATGCAGATCTTGAAGTTTTACTAGCACCACTGGATGGGGATGGGGAGATTGGAGCTGGTGACTTTTTGTTTTTTCACTGCTGCACTTATATCCAAATAATAAAACTGTGCACTCCTTACAATTCCTTCTTCCTATTCTTCTTCAGTCTTCCACAATTAATTTAATCCTGGCTTCCTTCTAAAGAATCTGTGTTCCTTGAAACTCTCTTCCTGCTGTTCACTCCTTTTCTCTTGGTGCTAAATTATAGAAGCATGTGAAGTCAGTATATTCTTTGCTTCTGACTCACTTTCAATTTTTTGCTGTTGCACCAGTACTCAGAAAGTTCTCCATTTCTGAAATTCTCATCATCTGACTTTATCACTCTTCAGATCTTTGTTCTTGTCATTTACTATTATGTTTTCACCTTCCTCAATAACTTCATCATCTGGATGACAATCTTCCTTTTCTAACCAGCCCCAACATATATTTTTAATGATTTTAATATTCACATTAATGGTCCTTTTTATACCCTAACATCCTGGATCATTCACCATCATCTCTATCCCACTTGGGCTATATTTGGTGAAGAAATAGTGGTGTCAGTGTCATACCTTAGATGTCATATTCTGAAACTTCTACCTCCAAGATGAACTCCAAAATTAATCTCTCATAATAATCTCTTCTCCTTACCCCTGCCCTGCTGCCTTATATCTCTTGAATTATATATCCATCTTCATCAAAACCTTCATTCCCATGGTCTTATCTTTCTTTTTGTCTCATCACTTCTATTCTAACTTCACTTCCCTACCTGTATCCTTGACTCTATACTTAGTCATTTGAATAAAGTACTACCCAGTACTCTTAAATCATTCTGCATAAGTTTTATGCTCATCTCTAGGTAATTCAAGTCAATGACTTTCTCTATTCCTACTCTTGACATCCAGAACACTACATAAAAACAAGATGAAACCAAATTGATTACAATTAATATAATATAACCACAACTGAATCCTCAACACTGTATAGAAATCCTTATAGTCATTTCTGATTGAATCCCTATTAGTCCCCACACTGTTCCAAATATTTCTCCTCAAGATACTAATTCTACCATCTACCTCTTTTTTTAATCAGATATACTTGCTATTTTTTTTCTGGAATTGAGGTCATCTATTGCCATAGATTCTAAGCACAAAGTTATGTCCTTTGCTTCAGTATCCAAGGACGAAATGTCTCTATCCATTACCAAGACTAATCCCTCCACTTGTAACTTTGGACCTCTTCCCTTCTTCAGTAACTTGTTCTATTGATTCCTCTCTCATTCTAAATGTGCCATTTTCTACTGGCTTCTTCCCTGTCAACTACAACTGCTCTGGTTTTCCCTCATCAAAAAAAAAAAATCTAAAGTTACCTTTGACCCCACAATGTCCACATGATATCAATTATATAACTGTCTTCCCTTTTATCTTAAATTTCTAGAAATAATTGTCTATATCCATTGCTTATATATTGTCCCTCATTCACAATTTATGCCATTTATTTCTGACTTCTGCCCCTATCACTCACTAGTGACAACTTAATCAAGTTTTTCCTAATCCTTATCTTCAAACTTTCTGCTACATTTGACTTTACTGATCACCCTTTTCTCCTGGATATTCTCTCCTTTCACTTCTATGGCTAATCTCTATACTTATTTTTATCTTTCCAATATGTTTTTATATATCTCTTTACTGGTTAATTGTACTCCCCCCCCCAAGTGTGACTGTCTCCTCAGATTCTATCCTTGGTATGTTCTGTTGCTTTTTCTTTGCTTTTTTTTTTATTTGGCAACCTTGTCCACGTTCAAAGTTATTACTCCAAACTATAAATCCAATACCAATCTTCACCCTATTCTTTACTACAATATCTGTAAATACCTGTTGGATATCTCCACCTAAGTGTGGAATAGAACTCCAGACTTAATATCTCCAAAATAGAACTTGCCATCTTCTCAACTAAATCTTCCCTTCCTCCCAAATTCTGTATTTTGGTTAATGACAGCATCATCTTTGTAGCCACTAAAACTTCAAAGTTTGGATCTATATTTGACTTTTCCTTCTTTCCTTTCCTTATCATTACCCAACAGTTGTGACATACAGAATATCAATGCAAGGATTCAAACTAGAGATTTATTGTCTTAGAATTACCTGAGGCAAGGTGTTAAATATCTGACTCACAGCTAGTCCATCACAGAAGAATGTTTTGAATTGAGACTAATGATTCCAAGGTTGACCCTAAGATATATAGCCCTTTCAGTCTGTTGATTGCTCAAAGGCATTTGTAGGCATTGTTGAATAACTAGACAGTTTCATGGCACAAGCCAAAATTTATATGTACTTCTTGATGTTTAGGCTATCCAGCTGGGCTGATAATGCTAAATAAGGTTGTTGTGAAAATCAAATGAAATTACATATATAATGCACTTTCATAACCACCACCACCACTACTACTCCCCAAATTAGAAACTTTCCTTGCTGCTTTTATGGAATCAGGACTTGCTAGCATGATCATCCTGACTATCTGGAGTTTTTTTCACTGACCTTAGAAAAGCCAATGAACATAACTAGATAATAGTCAATAAGGGAAGATTTTTTTTAATTGGGGCTCTACCTGTCCTCTGAGTAGGAAAGGCACTATGAAGTGAGTTAACTAGCAAAAAGCATAAGAAAATATGAAAATGTCCCATGGCAAAGGGTGGTTGCTGAATCAACTTGCCCTTGTGTATTTCTCTTCCATCAGCTGTGGTTCAACTGACCATCAGACTTCATTTGTTGAATTGAGATGCCTGAATGCTAGAAAATTAATATTATAGTTCTTATTAACTCTGTGGAATCAAGTAATTTCATGAATCATTAACTTATCATGGACTTGGATAGGGAGTCCCAACCTTTTTTGGTTCACACTGGTAAAGATAAAAAATAATAAAGAGGTGCCTCTAAGTCCCAGCCAATGATTGACAATCATGGTACAAGAACTGATGGAAAAGATTAAAACACATTCTTAGTTACACCAAACATTCATGCCAATTCCTAGTGCTTTTCAGCTTCAAGTACTTAGATTTCATGAAATTCACATTCCTTAGCATCCAGGAAGTGAGATGATTGGGTGAAGCTCATGTATCAACACTATTTTAAGCCTTTTCTACTGGTTCCATTAACCAAATATAATCTCTACCTAAAAAATGAGATTCATTCATTCATTCAGTTTCAATGAGAAAGTGAGACTATGTACCACATCTCTTACAGGCCAAAGATGATAGCCATATTCCAATCCTTAACCCTCCCAATCACTCTGCAATATCAGACACTCTGATCAACAACTTCCAATTAGATATTTCAAACTGGGTGTGCTATAGACATCTCAAACTCATTTCCAAAACAGAAATCAATGTCTACCCTTGCAAACCCATCTCTCTTCCATATTCCCTGTTTCTATATAGCATACCACCATCTTTCAAATTCCCTTGAGCAAATGGAATGAGCTAGGATGATATAGTGCTACCTTTCTTCTCCTTCAAGATTAGGAAGTTTACTTTGCTTGTGATTCTTCCCTTCTTGGTTGTTATTTTTTCTCCTAATATCGCTTATTTGTCTCTGCTTATTTGCATGTTAAGTTTAATGTATTTCTATACCAGACTTATGTATGTGTTTTAATATTCAACCTGCTTTGTCCAATTCAGATAGGAGTAAGTTTCATCAGATATCCACTTCCTTCATCCCTTCCTCCATGTTTGAATATTCTGACATGTTATAAATAGGAAAAATGGCAAATTCACTCTTCTTTCTATATTAGTTTATCCCTCCTTTTACCATCCTTTCTCCTTCACTTCTTAAAACCCTCAGATTAGAATCAATGTTCTCCCAGAATTTTTGTAATTCTTATTTGATTTCCTCAATAGTCTTTGGGGACACTGAGGTTCTGAAGAGGTACTTGTTTCTTCTCTCCATATTAGAATGTTAGTTTATCATCATACAGTTTCTGCTAAAAATGAGAGATTATTTTAGAAGAAATTATTTCAAAAGGCAAAAGAAATAGGTTTACTGACAAGATTACTATATAAAGCAGAGTGTATTTCAGCATCTAGTTCACTCAGTGGATAAACTGTAAAGTGCTTTGCAAAACTTAAAGTGCTATGTAAGTGTTAACTATCATTATTATTAAATCTATAAGCAAAAACAATGGAACACTGATAAAATATCATACTCCACAATCTCTTCTCATTTATAGTAGAAGTTTCAAGGTCTTATGTGCTACTCATTGTAGTTTCTTTGTACTTGAACAACTTCTTTCTAGATGCTTGCAAATATTTTTCTTTGAGGTGGAAACTCTAAATTCTGACTATAATATTCCTATGGCCTTTATTTTGGGGGTTACTTTCAGGAGATGAAAGTGGCTTCTTTTTTTTCATTTTTACTTTTCCCTTAAGTTCTAATAAAATGTGGCAGTTTTATTTTATATTTCATTGAAATTTTGTATCTTGCTTTTTTTTAAATTCATGGTTTTCAGAGAATTTATTCCTAAATTATTTTTTTAATCTTTTTGTTAGATTAGTTTTTTTTCCACTTTCTATATTGCGTACCTCATTTTGTCATTTCACAAAGTTAATGTTATTTTTGGCCTATTATAAATTTCAAAGAGTTAACTTCTTAAGTAAGATTTGGAATTTTCTAGGACACTTATTCTGTCTCCAATATTTTCCTCAGGATATTTTATTTCAATTTTTTTCTCTTGATTTATTTCTCTTAGATATTTGTGTAGTCCTTGTAGACAAGCCATTTTTTCCTTTTGAGTCTCTGCTAGAGTTAGTTAGTTTTTCAATAATGTTTGATACTGGTAAGTTTTTGCTTTGATTTACTTTTCTCTGCAGGTTTAATTTCTATTTTTCCTGTAATATATTTTCCACAAAATTACATATGAAAACAATTTTTAACATTCCTTTTTGAAAAATTTGAGTTCCCAATTCTCTCCCTCCCTTCTTCCATCTCCTCCCTCAATGAGAATTCAAATAATTTGATATGGGTTATACATCTTTAGTCATGCAAAACATTTCTATATTAGTCCTGTTGTAAAAGAAAGCATAGGATAAAAAATAAACAAAAAGAAAGCAGGAAAAAATAAAGTTTACAAAAAGTATTATTCAATCAGCATTCATACTCCATCAGTTCTTTTTTCTGGAGGTGAATAGCATTTTTCATTGTAAGTTCTTTTGAATTTTCTTAGATCATAGTATTACTGGGAATAGCTAATTCATTCACAGTTGATCATGGTACAATATTATTGTTACTGTGTACTGGTTCTGCTAATTTCACTTTGCATTCATTCATTCATTCATGTAACTCTTTCCAGGTTTTCCTGAGAGCATTCTGCTCATCTTTTCTTATAGCACAATAGTTTTCTATCACAATCATATACCACAACTTGTTCAGCCATTGTCTAATTGATGGGCATCCCCTCAATTTTGAATTCTTTGCCACCACAAAAAGAGCTTCTATAAATATTTTTATACATACAAGTCCTTTTCATATATATATAGATAGATATAGATATAGATATAGATATAGATATAGATATAGATATAGATATAGATA